>NW_023494804.1:24161361-24534855 GCF_904425465.1 Colossoma macropomum
TTGCTGTTGATGTTTTGCCATTTTTGGAATAAACAATAGCCAGTTGAGGTTATAGCAAAAATGTTCTTGAGATTCTTTAATGTGGCCCTTTTAGTGGTTGAGTTTGACACCCCTGTTCTACAAGGAACAAACTTCAACGTAGCATTTTTCTCCAAATTTAAGGGCACAATTTCTAAATAGTTGCTGAATTTAACATATTGGAAAAAACATGAAACATGATATATGTGTGCCATATCTTGTATACAGGCCACATTTTATGTTTTTTCTTTTTTCCAGTATGTTAAATTTAACTATTAACTTTACTATTATTATTACTTTTAAATAACTAAATATACAAAATAAAAATAAAACAAGCATATGCATGTTTTATGTAATTGTGCATTGTATGTGGAGACGCTTAACTTTTTTTCACTTATAAAATCAAAAAAACATATCATTTGACCAGGGGCACCCAAACTTTTGCGTACATCTAAGGAGCATTGTGGTCTAAAAGGGTTTCATATGTAATTTGTCAAGTTATTCTCTGTTGTGTAGCACAGCGTTATATTCCTCAGCCTCGTTAGTTTGACCTAATTCACAGTTTTATATTGCTTATAGGTGTACACGGTTCTAAAGCCATTGCCAGGGTGGCCAGCCCCCCAAAAAGTTGCCACCCTAGATGCAACCCCAAAATTTAATGTAGCATGTTCAGTCAAACATTCTCATCGTGAGCATGTGTATATCAGCTATCAGCGAAACAACTCTCCAACACTCCGCCCCCCTGCTTGGACTTCTTCTTAATGAGATAAAGTATAAAGATAGCCTGCTACCTTGCTAACTTTAACTTTCAGCTCATTATCTTCATCTGACACATCCTTTCCATTAATAATCTGTTCTCTCCATTGTAGTGATGGTTTGAAAATGGCCATAAGAAGATTCAGCTTCCTAACAGTAACGATAGCCACGTAGGTTCAGTTTTTCAAAAGTTCTTCTCATCTTTAAGATACATCAGAAGGGTTTTTGTCTAGTCTTTAACTTTGAAAATCTCACTCGTAAGCATGTTTACAACAGATGTGGTCATGGTTAAATTTTTCATTTTGGTCAGAGTGTCTTGTCTTTTTTTTTTTTACCCGATTTTCTCCCCAATTTAGTCGTCTCCAATTCCACCCGCTAGTTAGGACTCCCCCAATCACACGATGCTATCAACGCTAGGAGGGTGAAGGCTAACACAGGCTTCCTCCGAGACCTGTGAAGCCAACCACCGCTTCTTTTCGAGCTGCCGCTCACGCAACGTCATTGGACAGCCGAACGCGCTCGGAGGAAAGCGCCAACCGCCAGATCTGTTACGTCAGCTAACAGACGGCTGCGCTGACTAGCATCGCGCTGAGTGATGGGGGGAGAAGGAGGGGCCATCCTACCCACCCAGAGAGAGCGAGGCCAATTGTGCTCTCTTGGACTCCCGGCTACGGATGGCTGTAGCATCACCAGGGAGCGAACTCGCGATCTCCTGATGATAGGGCCAACGCTTAGACGGTTGCGCCACTCAGGAGCCCCCAGAGTGTCTTTTTAAACCTTTAATTTATGAATGAATCATAAGAGCAATCAGTTTTTTTTGGTAATTGAAAATGCAAATGATCTCCATTTGAATCTGCTTCTTGTAGCATCTGGCAGCGCACTCTGCCCTGCAGAGCTGTTGAACCGATTATTTTCAAAAAAGGAAAAAAAAAAGAAAGTATTGCAGGTTGAGGTCACATACAGAGGTAATAAATAATGGAATGTTTGCCTCCAAAGCAAATGAATAATGTAATTTCAAACTATTTGCCTTCCTCTGTAGAGAACGCTGCCACCAAAGGTTCTGTTGCTTTGCCGCTAAAACACTGATTCGAAATGGACTTATAAAAGAAGTCACTGTGGTGTTGCTGGTTAAACATTTGATACATGACTATAACACAATTTCAAAACTACAGCCATTACAGTATAACAACATAGGGTTCAGGATGAGGCAAATGTGAGAGAACTGAGCATTTGAAGTTTTATCCAATTTTTGAACACTAGAACACAACACAGTAAAAAGTAGTTCCAGTTACTCTCATTTTAGCTAAAGTTTTCTGGTATTCATGTGCGAACAGTTTACAAAATTACCACCACCTCTTTCCTCTGGAAAACTGGTCCCGTCTCTGAGAGAATGAATTACAGTCATGTGCAAAAGTCTGGGCATCCTAGTCAAATGACGCTTTGTTGATCTGAAAATAAGTGAAAATTGAAAATGAAGTGAAAAGAAATGAATCCATCCTCTACAGAGAACACACTTCTTCACATTTTACTTCACTGAGGGGAAAAAAAACATAATATGTGGCCTGTGCAAAAGTAATGGCACATTTTATGTTTTATTTCTTTCCAATATGTTAAACTCAGAAAATAAATAGAAATTGTGCACTAAAATTTGCAGAAAATTGCCATAAGTTTGTTCCCTGTGTAGAATGTGTTAATTTATTTTCACTTAGAAAATCAACAAAATAAAGAATTTAACCTGGGATGTTTAACGTTTTGCATACAACTGTCTCCATATTATGTATTTGGTGGGAACGTTTACTATCAGCATTCAGCAACTGCCCACTGGCTTCCATTATAAATGTGCTTTGAGTCAATAGTTTTCTGTTCCTTGTGACGTACAATATGTCAAAACTATCTTTTGTGGTTATCAACTCTATGCTGAAGATGCAGCAGAGACTGTGTTGAAAAATGCTGACGTTTCGCTGTATATTTTTCTATTTGCTTCCAAGCACTTGCACTGAAAAACAAGTTTTCAACAGAAGATTTATACTTCTGTATAATATCTAGCAGTCTCAGGGTCGGCCAAGGAGAGTGGAGTCAGCAAGCAGCTGCCTAACACTCATTTTAAGTAATGCTTTATGGGGCTGTGAAAGTTGCAAGATACTCAGATGATGCACGTTACTGTGCATCTGTGACATCTGCGGCATTCCCGTCACGGTCTAGTAGAAATCAAAGGCAAACAAGACTTCATCTGGCCTCATAATGGGGCCATATTTGGCTGTACAAAGGCACTAAACAATGAAGCCACCGCCCTGGGGGCTTAACCTGAATACATCAGCACAAACGAGTGTGGTCAGGCAGCGGAAGGAAAGCACCTCTGGCTAGCAGAGTGGAGCAGCCGAGGACTGCACCATGTCCGCCAGAGAGAAAGCTCTGAGACTGCAGCTAACCAGGGTCATTAGTGAGGTCCATCAGCATCAGCGCCCTGGATGATATCTACAACAAGCACTTAAATCTGTGCGACTTGCCTGTGGAATAAACTGCTAAGCAGTTTTTGTCCTCCTACAGATGCTTGATGATTGTGGTACACATATATATCCTAGTCTAATATACTCATTTGTAGATGGTTCTTGACTTGGATACACAGTCCTAGAAAATACTTGTAGCTACTTTCTTCAGAACCCTTAGTAGCCATTCTGCCAGGGGAATGTACTCCTAATATAAATATAAATAAATTACACATTTGTTCCCTGTAACTCTGTTATCAGATTAATTAAGACACTGAGTTATATGTGTTTACATGCACTCACTAATCCAGTCATAATTGAAATTTCTGCAGTTATCTGATTATTCAAATGGTCAGGTAAACAGCACACTCTGATTTCTTAGATCGGAGTAAGGTCTAGAAATCTGATTAGGTAATCCGATAAAAAGAGCAGGATTTTAGCTCAGTAATCAGATTTCTCAGCACATGTATACTCTTACTCTGATTTCTTTCAGATTTTTCAGTTTGCGCATGTGTGAAAACAGACCACGGTACCGGAAATGAGCAAGCTGCCTTGTCGAGCTTAATTTGAAAGGGACTGAAAAATCTAGTTGAAAGCCACAGAAAACTGGCCAGCTTAGCATTGGTTTTGTTTCTGTTTGTGTTGTCTGTTTGGTGGAGAAATTAAAGGATATGGCTGCTGTGCACTTGAACCCTGCCTCCAGCATCCTCCTTGAGCCCAGGGTTGCGCATGACATGTTACACTGACAAAATCAGATTTTTGGAGTCATTGTATTATTAAGTGCATGTAAACGCACTCACTGTTGGCTCTCTGTGTGTGAAATGCTCTCACTTTGTTGAGCTGCTAGTGAGCAATGATGGGTTAATAGGGGAGGGGTGAGAACCCACTGCTGTGAAAACAAATCAGTGTTAGTGTATTAAAAAAGCATAGTTCAACAGACTGACTGTGAGAAAGAGTTTATTTGCATAGAAGCTTTACATTATGTTGAAAAGGTTGTTCATGCTCACAAATGTTGAACCATCCATCCAACCATCCAAGGTTCTTTAGGGAACCAAAAGTGGTTCTTCTACAGCATCACTCCAGAGAGCCGTTTTCTGCAACTTTATTTTAAAAAAATGTTGCTGGTTTACCAGTGGGCAGCTCAGAACATTGCAGTTGCAAGCTCAAGCAGCTCATTTCAGTCTCCATATTCACTTCATGCCCCTCCGAGTAACTGCATTCCACCATGTTCCATTTATGACGAACGCAATATTGGATTTTGCTTGTTCTCAAAAGTCTTGTTTTCAGCAGCAAGCCATGTTTTCATAGCACCTCATTTTTAACGGAACATAGCCAATGGCCAATTTCAATATCTTAAAAAAATAAAGGTTCTAAAATGGTTCTTGGCTTGGATTTGTGGTTCTAGCAATTAACAATCTTCGCACTTGCATTTCTTATTTGAAAAAAACTTCTTTAAAGTTCTTTAAAGCAAAAAGTGGTCCTTAGAGATATCTAGATGGTCCACATTTTTGCTCTCTCCCCGTCTGTCGCAAGTTAGGTTGGAGCAAAAGTCTGGAGCATTTGGGGCTTCCTGGAGACAATGCTTTAAAGAATCACCAACTGAAAGCTTTAGGGAACTAAAAATGGTTCTTCTGTGGTTCCAAAGAACCCATTTTGGCTTTTTAAGATTATGTGGGGCCTGAAGTGTAGGATTTCTGTCATTATGATACATAAAATTTATATTTATTATGATACGAATATGTAAACAATGGCAGATTGTTCAGCAACACTTGCCCCCACACCTGTCTTTGAGCTTCATGAAATTACAGTAGCAACAGCCTAAACCACAAATTGCCCAAATATTTATTGCATTCTAAGTCAATGCCATAAAGCTAATGGCCTCAGAACAACTGCAGCATGCACTGTATTTATAATTCATGGCTTTGGTTTATTTATGAGACTGTTGGTCATTTCACAAGGGCTAAAATATGTAGCAATTACCTGAGACTTCGCCATGTTGACAAGCTTGCAATTTGGCAAAGAGGCTTTGTGAATTAAACTGTAGTTGAAATGTCCCATGTAATCAGACTCAAGACTTGTGCAGTGCTGAGGCTTTTTGTTAATAAAAAAATGTGGGATTTTTTTTTATTGTTTAATAAATGTAACTATTGCATTAAACAAAAAAGGTGATGAATTGGAAGTGCTTGATTCAACTGTGTACATCATTTCCACAAAATGTAGTACACAACAAGATTGTCTTTCAGTTTACTTACTTTTGACAATAGCTGTGCTGCTGTAATATATCTCATTTTTATATGGACATGATGTATACATTTGAATCAAGTAAATTCAGTACATCACTTGTATGAATGACATAGAAATGTTATTGAAAAGGAGAAGAAGAATTCAGCAGAACGAACCAAGGAAGTATGATCTCATGAGATTTGGTTTTCACATCACATAGCCCTGTGAGGCAGTAATTTAAAGGTCTTATCTGACTGTTCAGGGACAGAATGTGACATATAAAGGCGAGAGGAAACTGTCACAGCAAGAATTAGACACATTCTGTCTCCATCTCTGACAACAACATGTCAGTCAACCTTAAAGTCATCACTATATAACTGATACTCTGGAATAATACATCAGAGAATACTCAGAACTGTGTTATTAAATAGAAATTAGAAGAATATTTGTGTAGGTTTGCATATGTCAAATGTACTGGATCTTTTTTTGAATGTGAAGCACTTCAGTCAGTCAGTCACACACTCACTTATGATTAGCAGGCTGAAGATCCCCACAAGGTGGCGCTCTTTTAGCACTCAGGTAGCTCTTGGTGCTTTATAAGTGTAGTGCTTTGCGTCACTGACTCTGTGTGTCCTTCATATTGTGCTGGTCTTTCAGCACAAAAACACATTAAGACAATGGCCTTATTCATCAAAGCTGCATACGGTCAAACCTAATTATAAAATGAACGCATGCAAATTTTACATGCAATTTAGATGTGCAAAGTTTTGTCATTCATCAGTTTCATTTGGGAGGAATGTTTAATAATTTAACAACTTATTAAACCTAATATTTAAGCCATTATCAATATAATCCATAACAGTACTTATAATAATAAAAGTGGAAAATAACAAAAATACTACTTATTTCTGCACATGAGAATCTAGTACAAAATTAGATGTACTTATTTTATATACTCGTTAATATAAACAATTGCTGCAACTACTTCATGTTCCACTTAAAGTTATATTACAATGTGCTTTTGTTTTATACACTGAAACTCAACACTCATACACTGAAATGATACAGTGTTTAAATATGTTATTTTAGGATAATAATATCATTCTACCACCAAAGATGCTTTGTTTATTTTCAAATGTTGTTTAAGTCAGTCATCATTATTTTAATGCTGTAAAGTTTGGTCAGTAGGGGAGCAGTGCACTTATTACTGAACCTCAAACTTCACCTACATGCACAGCCATTGGCTAACGAGCTGCTGAATGCTGTTGTTTTATTGGTGCCAAACATCTGCATGAATTAAGGGGTACTTCATGTAAATGATATGTATATGAGGCACTGACAGGCTGGCGCTTGATTTCACGCACTGAAGCTAATTCATCATTTGCACTCAAATTCTCTGTTGTACAAAATTGTCATAAATCAGACAAAAACTAAAACAAAAAGTGCTTTATAATAATAATAATAATAATAATAATAATAATAATAATAATAATGCATATTATAACACTTCCATAGAGTGTTTAGAGTGTGGCTGCATGCTGCAATTTTATTATAGAAATAAATGCATACGTCAGCATTCATCTAGTTATTTGTCTGCTGTGCCATTTGCTCTGACCTTTCCTGAGGAGCTGTGTTGTGCAGTGCAATTAGATGCAGGCAGTGCACCGTAAAAGCCTGGCCATTGTGTATTATCCATGAGCTAATGACTGACGAGTCATGGCCTTCTGCCTTTTATTAGGTATGGTGTGCACTGGACTGAGAGAGTGTAGTGACCAATCACTTTTTCCTTTCCACTTATGACAAGAATATAAATAAATCAATATTACTATATGTAAATGTAGTTTATACTACAGTTTAGGATTCAACAGAATGCCACAACCAGCAGGTTCCAAATACAGAATACATGCTAGCATAGGTGTTAGCATATTCTGCCAATAAGCAATACAGAAAGCATGGTAAAATAGATTCTAGCATATCTGGCCAGAATATATTTAAACATATTTAAAACATATTTATATTACATGTACAGAATTTATTATCATATCGACTGTGGTATTGTATAGATGTTTTTTATCATCTATGCTAGCATGTTTTGGCTGGATATAACATTCTGCTGAATTCAACACATTGTGATATTTATTCATTTATTTATTTATTTTTGCGATTTCTATTACATTTTCATGCCACAATTGGGAAAGAAACAGTAAGTCTCTACAGTATCACTCAGTCCAGCGCATACTATCCCTAACACAAGACAGAAAGCATAGATGTTAGCATATCCAGCCAATTCAAAATACATAACACACATTAGCATAGATTCTATCCTGCCAATTCAAAATATAGAAAGTATACTAGTCTAGATGCCAGCATATCCAACAAACGCACAAAAGCATGCTAGCAATGATGCTGGCACATCCAGCAAATGCAAAATATCAACAGCACGCTAGCATAGATGCTAGCTGCTGTACAAATGCTGCCTGCACTCTAATCCCAACCCAAGATGTATACGATATTCAGTGCAAATGTAATCCTTTGAAATGCTAAGTACATTTGGGTAATGACAGTGATACAAGTTAGCAAAAAGGTTATGATATTAAGATTGCAGCTGGTGGTCTGCTATTGTTTAGGATGACCTTTTCACCCCTGGGGGAGGCTGCTATTAATGGCTGCACCATTGCTCAGTCTGGGTTTGCATGACTAATAGCTTATATGACTGCAGCTTGATGTGTATCAGGACATTAGAATAGCCTTGTCGTGTGGTATCGTAAGTCATCATAGCTGTCAGTGTCAAAGTTATTATATATAGCTCAATAACATGAGATAATAGACATTCTATCTAATCTAGACACCAAATATGCTTGACAAATACTATATACATTGCGCAACACATAAATTACAGAAATGTTTGAACATCAAAGCATAATTTTGCATGTAAATATGGTTGAGCCCTATAGCCGCTATGTCAATGGCAGCAAAGTCAAGGGGCAGATGACAGGCTGCTTTCTGACAGCATTGCCCTGCAGGCCAAATGAACACAGTTTGATTTACGACACCGCAAAGCTTTCATCAGGCTTTTATTACCAGCTTCACATCCATTTACGTCATTTCATGATTTATTCATTCGTTAAGGACCCTTGTGTATTGTATTTTCTACGTGCTTCTTACTGAGACAGCAGAGATTATGAAAATTATTTTGGTTTCCATGCAATGCTTTCATCATCCATACATGTCTCCTTATTTGTGAGCCCTTATTCCTCTTTAAGCAGTGACATTGTTTAAATCTGGAATATTTTCCAACGTTTTAATGTTATCCCTATTTAGCGTAACCAATTGGATTCTTGACAGATGCACATGCACATGCATTAGCTATGACAAAATTACTCTATAATCTACTCTTGCTCTGATGATTCATATGACACAAGCTGTAGGCATGCTCAAGGACTCCAATGTAAAAGGCTTCCCATCCCCCTATAGCTCACCTACAGCAAGCTCGGTAAGTCCCCAGCTGCAGACAGCAGCAAGGTAATTCACTTCTTATCACATAGCCTTCAAATGAATGTCAGGGGACCGAGGAAGCCCAAAGGTCAGCTGGCTGCCTCGCTGCATGGTTATTCATCTGGACCATCACTGTCCACATCATGATCAAGCACCATGGACCAGTTTCTCCACAAAACTCTGCTGAATGTGCACCACTGGGATGAGTGAACATTAAAAAGTAATAGTGACTTAAGGGCTGGAGCAGCATCGCACAAGAGCTACACCTAGTTCCCTGGAGAACCTTTCAATGGGTGTTTCTTTAAACAGTGTATTAAAGCCAGATGCTTTTCCTCTGCACACTCATAAACAAAAATATGACCCAATCTAGAACCAGCACAGTTCTAATTATAGTTTATTTTCCACCTGCCTAAGATAAATTAGCTTTGACTAGTTTTACACCAGGTCACTTCATGTGACTACTGTTTGGATTGTATCCTGCTAGTTGAGTTAGTCAAGGGCAACCAAAATGTTAAGAAGAGCCATTTTGTCCTTTCAACAAAAATCAAACCACCTTGGGAGCCACAACATTGTATGTCTATTTTACCATCTTGGCTGTAAATATGTCTCAGTATGTCGCTGCTGTCGGAACAAAACCATCTCCATTTTTGTCATTTTGTACTTTTTGACAGAATTTGAAAATGCCAGCTGATCTTTACAAAGTGCCAAAATTTCATGATGAATGGACCAACAGAAATGCTCTAAAAGTGCTTGGAAAAAATTCTAGTTCCATTAACTTCCATTCAAAACTAAGAATATTTTTTCCTTCTCCTGTAAAGTTAACATTTTGGAGATGTGTAGTGATGTGCTAGGACAGGCTAAAAATATATAAACAAAAGTGCAGACTTTTTCTAATCTTTTTCTAGTCTAGACAGTTTCTAATTGCAGCTTAAACGTATCAGGAAACCAGCTGGAGTGATTATAAACACCAGTCCAATCATCTCCAAATTATCAATGTTTGTCTTAAATCTTTCACTTTGCCATTTCGTTAGCCACTAGCTGAGCGAGACTGTTATCTGCATTACAGTCTGCGCGCCAAAGATTCTGTACTTTGTGCAATGGAAAAAATTATTTTTTAGCATCTCTTTTGATTAGCATCTTTGGCAATCCCAGTTTATTACCATCGATCCTTTATCCTGTTATTTTGTTTCCCCTATACTCTTTAAGATTGCAAAATGGGTCATTGCACCGATGCCATGAAAGAACCATTTTTGTTTTCCCAAAGAAACTTTGCAAATGTAGCATATGCTCAGTTACCCTGAACCTGTGATAGATATAAGTAGAAGTAAATGAAGTAAAGATGAACAGGGTGTGGCTGGTACAGGGGTTGGTTGTTGCTTGGTGCAGTGTTAATTTCGGAGCCAGTAGAGGAGCTGTACTGTAACTTAAAAATAAATGTCCTTTTGATCAGTATACATTCTTTTAGTCATAGTCATAATAATAAAGAGTCTTACAATCTGCAACACTTGGGGTGATGATGTTTTAATTTTTCTATGTTAAAAACGTCTCACTGAGTTAACACATGGTAGAAACGTATAAGTGAGAGATGTTGAAAAGATATGAGGGTGGGATTGGTTAACACATTGATTTTGGGGTTGTTTGGCGCATGGCCAGTCTGTGTTGGGCTATTGTTACAAGCATATATTATTTAAAGTGTACATACACATATTCATTGCATATTATAATTAACACAACTTGAAAGCTGTGTTAAGAGTAAATTTGCTTTATATTTGAAAAAAGTCAGTCTTACTAAACTGAAGGCCATTTGATGATAAGTGACTCTGTGTCAAGATGAAATAAACATAACTTCAAAACTAAACTACTTCTCCAGTAAATATGACTTTTAATCACGAAATATAAAGAGAGAACCTCACATTTAACTCAAGTAATATATTATGAGGGGTCTCTATATTTATCCAGGTGCAAGAGTTTACTTTGTCTTTCACTGTTTAATATGCGATGGACTGGCAGCCTGTCCGGGGTGTGTCCTGCCTTCCGCCCAGTGACAGCTGGAATGGGCTCCAGCACCCCACCGCAACCCAGAAGGATAAGCGGTTTAGATGATGGATGTTTAATATAAGCCAATAATAAAATAAATGAAATATTCCTAACATTTAATTGATTCAAAAATTGATTCTTGGTTGTGATCTATTGTTTATATTTGTGGTTTGGGTTCAAATTGGAAGCCCTGATCATTTCTATACTCGTTGCTTCATAATTATGTATATATAAACTGTACAAAACAGATAATAGCCTGATTTAAAAATGAAATGACTGTGAAATAGTGATTGTAAAAACAATAGTAATTGTATGCTTTTATTGGGGATTAATTATCATAAAAGAGTATTTAAAAGCACTAAATTTTAATATTTTGCAGCAACCCTGTGTGAAAAAAGTACAACTTCTACATTTTGAGACATGTTGAATTAATATGGTCAAGACATCTCATAGACATCCTTTAACCTCTTAAAATCCCAGGCTTGTTACATACTAAGGCTTATTATTTAGTAATTTCAGGGACTTCAGTGCAAACTGCCTGAGCTATTTTTAGGATATAAAAAGTGTGTAAAAAAAACCTCGGGCCTGCCAGTGGGTTAAAAACAGGTCTTCATTTTTTAAGACATCTCAAGACATAAAACCCGGGTGTGAGAGGCTAGTTGGCACAAGTAGACAACGTTATGAATGTGCTAATTCCAGGAACAGTGAAAGGGTCTGTTTTAATGTTCAGCTTTCATTTGTTGCCAGCTGGGTTATCCCAATGTATGGCTGGGATATACAGCAGAAACTGTGCCAACCAACCCCGCCCTCCCTTACACCTTTATAGAACCATCCAATGAAGGATTCTTTAGGGAATCGCTCCAGAAGGACTTCTGACATCTTTATTTTTTCAACTACAGTGATAGAAAATAACAGGAGAAAAATGATAATAATAAACAAAGACCTATAAAGATGCTAACAAACTGAGATGATAATAAGCCAAGATTTATAAAGCTGAGAATAGTCTGTCATCTGTACAGTGCTGTCTACAGATGTCTTCTACATTTAAAATATTACCTAGACAAAAGGTCTAAGTAGGACAAATCTTCAAAACAAGTGTTGTTTACCTCTTGAATGCTGCAGTGCTTTTTTTCTCTGATCTGCCTCAATTCACAAAGACGTTATATTTTTACCATTGAGAGCAGCTACGTTCAAAGGGGAATGTAACCAAAACACTGCAGTCTGAGAACAGATTAAAACATTCATGCATCTTCTGCCTGCTGGTGCTGAATGTTTGGCTTGATGGTAGACTCTTGAATTGTATTTGAAGTCTGACTTCAGGCTATAAATCCGTTTATTATGCTTTAAAGTTTCTATGGATCATTGATCATTGGTAAATTTCTGTCTTCACGGTGCAGGCCCTAAGGTGAAACAGAAGGATGTTTCGGGAAGACAAGAGGAAATACCAAGAGCTTCATTAGAGTGAGGAGCCAAGCACACTCCATAGCAGCAAACACCATTGAATCACATTAACAGCAAAGAGAGAGTGCTCACATTTTAACATAAGATGCTTTCGGTTAATCACAAGCAATGTTTTGTTTATGACTACATTCTATATAGTACAAAAAGGTTATATGACAACTTCAGAACAATTTCATTTGTTTTAATAAAATACACATAATTAAGGTATAAGGTCATTCAAGCAGGGATCATTGATAGCATTTATGTATATGTATATCTATGTATGTATAATAGATATATAGGATAATACGCTTATGTATATACAATATACAATAGACTTATGTCAGGGTGGGCAAGCCATCTCAGTCAACTATATAGTACAACCCCAAGTCCCAAAAAGTTGGGACGCTGTGTAAAATGTAAATAAATGTAAACAAAAACAGAATGCAATGCAAACGCAAATCTCATAGACCCATATTTTATTCACAATAGAAATGAGAGCACATATCAGATGCTGAAAGTGAGACATTTTACCATTTCATGAAAAACATTAACTCAAAAAAGTTGGGACGGGGCAACAAAAGTCTGGAAAAGCAAGTGGTACTAATAAAAAAAAACAGCTGGAGGAGCAATTTTCAACTAATTCACATGACTGACGAGCATTTTAGAGAGGCAGAGACTCTCAGAAGCAAAGATGGGCCGAGGTTCACCTCCAAAAAACTGCATCTAAAAATTGTGGAACAATTTCAGAAAAATGTTTCTCAACATCAAATTGCAAAGACTCTGGATATCCCACCCTCTACAGTACATAATATCATCAAAAGATTCAGAGAATCTGGAGAAACCTGTACGCAAGGGACAAGGCCGACAGTCAATATTGGATGCTTGTGATCTTCAGGCCCACAGACAGCACTGCATTAAAAACAGGCATGGTTCTGTACAGAAAATCACTGCATGGACTCGGGAACACTTCCAGAAATCATTGTCTGTGAATACAGTTCACCATGCGATCCACAAATGCAAGTAAAGCTGTATCATGCATAGAAGAAGCCATGTGTCAACATGATCCAGAAACGCCACCATGTTCTCTGGGCCAAAGCTCATGTAAAATGGACTTAGGTAAAATGCAAAGGTTTTGTGGTCAGATGAATCAAAATTTGAATTTTAAATATTTAAAAAAAAGAAAGAGGGCTCCTGAGTGGCACAACCGTCTAAGCGTTGGTCCTATCATCAGGAGATCACGAGTTCGATCCCTGGTGATGCTACAGCCATCCGTAGCCGGGAGTCCAAGAGAGCACAATTGGCCTCACTCTCTGGGTGGGTAGGATGGCCCCTCCCTCTCCCCCCATCACTTAACGCGATGCCAGTCAGCGCAGGCATCTGTTAGCTGACGTAACAGATCTGGCGGTTGGCGCTTTCCTCCAAGTGCATTCAGCTGTCCAATGACGTTGCGTTTGCGGCAGTTCGAAAATATGCGGTGGTTGGCTTCACAGGTCTCGGAGGAAGCCTGTGTTAGCCTTCACCCTCCTAGCGTTGATAGCATCGTCTGATTGGGGGAGTCCTAACTAGCAGGTGGAATTGAAGACGACTAAATTGGGGAGATAATTGGGTAAAAAATCACTGGCGCTAAAGCAACATCCTTGAACTACTCAACACGCTTGAAAGAGAACACTAACTGCCAATACTGTTACATGAGCTAACAGACTCTTTCATTGGCAAACACTGTCCTGAGTAATGGAGAGAGAGGGAGGACAATGTTGTTCAATAGGATGATAATTGTACCTTTTTGGAATCTCGTGAATGCCATGGATAGCTGTGCTATTTTGCTTGCCTTGCCATATTTAAGTAAATCTCACTAAATATTGGGTAATTCACTTTACAATTCACATGCAACATGGTTTGGTCAAAAGAGGTTTAGAAACCAAATTACAGCTTAAGACACTGTAAATTGATGTATGTTTTGTTTCTTAAAAAGATTTAACTTATTATTAATGGTTTAGATAAAAATCAGACTGTAAAATGTGAAAGAAAAGTGCTTCTGAGGCTGTAGGAGGAAAACAAATCCAGTTTATTCAATTTTCAGACCATTCATTTTAAGGGCCTCCAAAGTTCTGTTAGATAAGTTTCTTTTTCCTTTTCCTTTCCTTTTTCCACTACTTAAGCAATAACCAGAAGTGTTAACAAAGCTGGCTTAAGTGAACATGTGATTAATGCTATCCACATATCTTCCTTTATTGCCTCAACATTGAGGTTTTCGTCATTAGTTTTGCACTGGAGCTGTGAGGCTAATGTAACTAAGATAAGTAATGGAAGTCTATGATGTAGACTTCTATTATGTTAGCCTTGTAGTGTCAGCGCAATAATAAAAGCAGCAAACTTCGGTCACCCTGTCCAGCTGGCCATTTACCCTCAATAAGAGGGTGACTGTGTATAGTCTATTTTTCTGTGAACCATTCCTTTAATGTGTTAAGAGGTTACACATGAATACTATACGCTACATTAACACAATTGCTGTCTTTTATTTAACTTCTTTTGGCAGGAATTGTGTTGATGTTACTCATTTCAATCATCTGCAACTGTTTGACTCATTTGAATCATGTAAATTCAAAGCACTGTTTTTTGCAGTGCATGTGGCATCATGGAACTAATCATCATTACTCATCTCTGCCAGAGCTTTGGCAAAGACACGCTTATCTTGTGATAGCGGATCATGCTGCTCTGAAGCTCTCCTGCCATCAAATCAGTAGTTATTTTGCTAACAGATGCTAACTGAATACACATGCCACCATGTGATGTTTCATTAAACTTTGAATTTGAATTCATGGATTGACATCGATAGAAAGAAGCTCAGTCAGTAGACTGCCTTTCTGAATGCGAGACCACTGAGAGTCATTTAATGTGAAGACTATGATGGCATTCAAGCCATTTTGCCACCCTCGTCCTAAATCAGACAGGCTTGACATGAAAACAGCAGCCCTCATGCATATGCAGGATAGCATGTGATTTAAGGGCGGGGTGCTCAGGCAGTATGGCCGTATGAAGGAAAGTGATTTCAAATTCTTTCTTAAGACAGAACAAGTAGGCCATTGAGAGGGTAGAGCCTGGGAAATATTCCACCAGCACTCTTTTTAGCGCCCGCCTCTTTGATGGCTCACTTCACCTATATAGTAAATGTGTAAGATTTATTTGGTTAGCCTAGACTTAAATAGAAACTGGTGGGGGGCGTGCACAAAGTACCCGGGAGAGGCCCTTTGGAAAGCAGTCAAAAGCAGAGGCAGTGGAACATTTAGGGGTGTATCTCATTGATCAGGACTGCAAGAAAATCAATGCTAATTTTCTTCGCATGTCTTGGGAGAAAGATATCAGATCGATGGCAAAAAGGGAGAAAAGGAAAGCAGTCGAGACGTGTCGACGTACACCATCCAAGAACACAACTAATCTGAAATATTCTCAAACCTTCTCGCTTATCTATAGAAATCAAAACAAGCAGTCAAATAAAGAATCAGTGGGGTTGTTTGACTTACAAAGTTACAAATGTATTGACATTGACTGTAATTGTATTTATTGCTAAGTGTGTCTTTCCAGAAAGCATATTTATAGACTATAGCGTACATAGTCAGAAATATTATAAAGAGTACATGGAAATACATTTTGCATGTTAAAGACTAACAGCTACTTAAATGGTTTATATTCCCTAAGAGTAGGGCCAGTTTTCAATGCTTAGTTCCTGAATAATAAGCCACAGGATTCAACAATCAACAGAGTTGTTTGACTTCTAAACTGAAAATACATCAAAATTACTTGCGTTCTGTGTTGAGGTAACAAATTCCATTTACTGGATTGAACTGAAACATGTGACATAATTCAATTTAATGGGAATTCTAACATTTAGTTGTATTTAAAGTATATTTTAAGTAGTATTCTACAGCACAGCATTGTATTCCTCAGTCTCATCAGCTTGACAGCATTCTTTACTTTGCATCTCATTCATGTTTTCATTTATCATTCACTACAATACCCAGCATGCACTACAAAAAAAAGGAATCACATGGCTACTGGGAATCCCTACAGTGCTCATCAAACTATGACTGCTACTCACCCCCAAAAATCCACCACAAAGCACTTTTACTTCCACCTTCAGGATGCATCATGTGAGAGGTTTACAAGCCTTTAAACAGGGAAAACTCACTGTAGAGATCAGGGGTGAAAACTTGGTCTCCCAATATTGGGAGGCTTAAGTGTACATTGAATGCTAGCAAATTAGCTAGAGACTAGAGATGACCCATGCTCGAGACTATTGTGGCACACAAGTGGAGTTTCATTGGACGCCATTACGGACTAAACACTGTCACTCTTTGCTTCTTAATCTCATTTGTAATCTTTTAAACTGCCTTCTTTCTCTGAATATTTAATCATCGCCTTAATCCACTAAAAACTGTGCTTCTAACAACAGTTTGCAGTTCGTGTTTCAGTCTAACTGGCCATATTTTTTTTTTCCCTGGGGACACGGAGAAAATGGTAGTCACCGTAGAATGCGAGCTCCGGACACTGAGCAGAGATTCATTATACCTCTAGAGACATTTGATTTGAAGCAGCACGTGGTCACATCCTGGATCTGGTGACCACTAAAGGTTTAAACACAAATGTGTCCTGAATCTCTCATATTTTCATATCAGATTTCTGTATATTCTTTCAAGTCAGTGTAGAAGTAAAGAAGAAAGTGTCTGAAAACTATTTCATTAAAGTGTTACATTAAATCAGACTCCATTGAGAAGGTTAAAAAGATTTATAATAGTGCATCAAATGCAGCTCTAACTCCCTCCTGTAATGATCTGGTCTCTGATTTAAACACCAGATTAAAGAAAACTCTTGACACTCTTGCTCCAGTGAAATGGAAGAAAACTAAGCGTACTCATAAAAATCCATGAATGAATGAGGAAATACGCCAGCTCAAGAGAATTTGTCGTAAATCAGAGCACTTATGAGGAAAACTAAACTGCATCTATATTATAATATACCCTGTTAACAAGTGCTGATCACAAGATTCCAATATACCACTTTAAATACTGGATAGCCCTCTCAGGTACAGTTTTAGGATTGTTTAAATCATATTTAATCCATAGACAATTCTTGGTTATACTGGGAAATCATTCATTGAAGAGATTTAAAATGAGTCCCGCAGGGTTCAGTTTTAGGGCCCTTACTATTCTGTTTCTACATATTACTTCTAGGTGATGTCATTAGGAAACCTAATAGAAATATATATCAGCTATGCTGATGACACGCAAATATACATTTCAGTTCCTTCAGATGATTAAGACTTTGTAGACAGGCTTAATAGGTGTGTCAGTTATTTCAGTGGATGTCACAAAATTTCTTACCGCTTAATAATAAAAAAAATGAAATCCTTCATATATCAAACCTGAAGTACGAAACCAGGGTGTGATCTTAGACTCTGCGTTCTGTTTTATCCCGCATGTAAACACAGTCGCTAAAGTAGCTTTTTGTCATTTCAGAAATATTGCCAAAGTTTGGCCTTTTCTATCTCGCAGTGATACAGAGAAGCTTGTTCAAGCATTTGTTACAAGCAGCCTTGATTACTGTAATGCTCTTCTTACAGGGTTCCTTAAAACAATACATCCTCTATAACTCGTTCAAAACGAGATCATATCACCCGTTTTGAAAGAACGGCACTGGCTACCTGGATCTTTTAGGATAGATTTTAAAGTTCTGTTAAGGCTCGAAATGACCTAGTACCCACTTCCATCACTGAACGTTTGTCTGTTTATGTTCCATCATGTGATCTCAGATCAACAGATTCTGGTCTTCTGTATATGCCTTCCATTAAATACACAAAACATGAAAAGGCCTCTTTCAGTTATTATGCTTCAAAATTATGGAACTCAATTCCACCTTTTATTAGACAGCTATGCTCAGTTTACACATTTAAGAAACATTTTAAAACGTGTCTCTTTAACTACGTTTTTGATTAAAATGATAAGTCTTTTCATTTCTTTTTTAGCTTAATCTGTCATTGTCTTGTCTATTAGTGTAAAATTAGTGTATCACCTGTCTGTAAAGTACTTTGAGCTGTGCTAAAAATAAAAAATATTATTATTATTATTAGTAGTAGTAGTAGTAGTAGTAGTCGTAGTAGTATTCAGATGCAGGTAAAACACAGTGTCAACCTAGTACTTACTTATTTAAATAAAAAACTGAAAGTATTGATAGTTAGAGAGTTGACTTGTTTGTCAGTTTGCAGTATTAAACTTTCAATACTTTGTGCAACTCCAATAAAAAATAGAAGGAAATGTTGCCTTTTTAGGAGACAAAGCTCATAAATTTAAAGCAGTTCAGTGGCATATATAAAACTTAAAAATTTGCTAAATTACTCAGTGTGAGAGCGCAATGAGATGCCAATTGATTTTATTATTGATGCTCTACAAGAGGCCTGTATAATGCATACTGAACTGCACGGTTCAAAAGTCAAACCAATTGAGCAGTTTAATAAATACCAAGTCAGTTCCATTAAAATGGATCAGAGAGAAGAGTCACTTTTCCAATCTCACAGTGTTTACATGCAGAGCTCAATCTGCCGGCTCTTAGTGCAGTGTGTGTGTGTGTGTGTGTGTGTGTGTGTGTGTGTGTGTTCAGTCCGTCTGCGTCTCTGAAGGCATTCGGTGTGAAGCCATGTGCACACACCCTCTTTTTGTAATGGCAATTCCTTCACCCCCCCCCAGTCTTTGTCACCATAGCAACGGTATCCAGTGAGCTGACATTGGCGTCTCTTGGGGCCTAGCCTTGTTCTCCTGCTCGCACACAACACAGCTGTTTCATCCCCCAACAAAGCAATTAACACACAAGGCCAAACAGGGATTTTCTCCCCCAGATATGGGGGTCTCTCTCTCTGTCTGCCAGAAGGATTGAAGGGCGGAGGGCTATTCTCTGTCATTATCTGGGCTCTGTGGAACTCCTTCAAGCAATCTGCTCTGGATGACTGCGTGTTGATACAGTCTGTGAAGGATTCTGAGGCCAGGAATTTTAAGGCGGAGAAAAGGGACGAAATTCACAAGCGCTGTCATGTTGCATTTTGCCAAATTTAACAGAGGGCAAAGTCAACTGTCTTGCCAAAAGGTCAATTTCCTTCCCTTTTTGGTTTCACAATTTCTGATTCAGGCTTCTGTTCCTCATTCTTACAACCTAATAGCTCAGTAGGTTTGCATTGTTTTCAATGTAGTTACTGAATAATGAAGCATAAAATGGCTCAAGGGGTAATGATCTAAGGGTGGGCTGAAGATTGCATTAAGCAGAGTTTAGAGCTAAACAATGAAATGTTCTATTTTTTTGCTTAGTTACGTATTTGATTTTTATGAAATAGAGATAAATACATGAGCATAAACAAGACAAGCAGTAGTTGGATGCTATACAGCACTGCGCAAAAACCAAGCTTCATTTATTTTACTTCCAGTCAGAACAGTCATTAAGAATTAATTACTTATTTTTCAGTGTTTAGTGTATCTGTTGTTTCGCCTCCATTCTTTTTGGGAAAGTTGTTTTCAGTTCAGAGAAATCTGCAGTGCTGTTTATCCGATGGTCAGGTGTCCCATTTTCTGTGTATCTCTCAATTTATTTTTTGAATTCCAATTTTTGAAACCCCTACTTTTTCATTTATTTTCCTTTGACTTTCCCCTTCCTTATCTTTTTTATCTTTTTGAAAATACACTATATAAACAAAACTATCGGGACACCCCTCCTAATTACTGAGTTCAGCCACACCCACTGCTAACAGGTGGATAAAATTAAGCACACAGCCTTGCAGTCTCGATAGACAAACACTAGCAGTAGAATGAGTCATACTGATGAGCTCAGTGACTTTAAGCATGGCACTGTCATAGGATGCCACCTCTGCCACGTCATTTTGTGAAAATTCCATCCTGCTAGATCTGCTCCTGACAACTGTAAGTGCTATTATTGTGAAATGGAAGCACCTAGGCCAACAACAGCTCAGCAACAAAGCAGTAGGCCATGCAAACTCACAGAGTGGGGCCAGCAAGTGCTAAAACACACAGTGTCTATTCTCTGTTGAATTACTCACTAAAGAGTTCCAAATTGCCTCTGGAAGTGTAAAGTTTGGTGGAGGAGGGATAATGCTATGGGGTTGTTGTTCAGGGGTTGGCCTAGACCCATTAGTTCCAGTAAAGGGAAATCTTAATGCATCAGCATAACAAGACATTTTGGACAATTATACACTTCTAACTTTGTGTGAACAGTTTGGGGAAGACCCTTTTCTGTTCCAGGTTGCACCAGTGCACAAAGCAAGGTCCATAAAGGCAGGGCTGGGTGAGTCTGGTGTGGATGAACTTGAGTGGCTTGCACAGAGTCCTGACCTCACCCCCATCAAACACCTTTGGGATGAACTAGAATGGAGATTTCAAGCCAGACCCTCTCGTCCAACATTGGTGTCTGACCTCACAAATGCTCTTCTGGAAAAATGGGTAAAAATTCCCACAGACACACTCTGGAATCTTGTAGAACGTTTCACAGAAGAGTGGAAGCTGTTATATCCACATTAATGCCTATGGATTTAGAATGGGATCTCATAAAAGCTCCTGTAGATGTAATGTGTAGGTGTCCCAATACTTTTGTCCATATAATCTCCTGAAAATTTCTAACTTGTACTTCATTTTACTGTTTTCAAGAAATTAAATGAATGAAGATTGGTCTCTGACTTTTACACAATACAGTATATCACTGAAAAACTTGTTTACTGTATGATCTATACCAAAATATGCAAATATCCTTTTCTACCAACAATAACATTCCCACAAATGGTGCATGTTATCTGAGATCTCATTTGGTGATACAGTTGTCAAATAATTTTTCTCAAAATCAACTTTTCTTTCTATTTGAAAGAAAAAAACAGTTTAGACAATATCTGTATTCATGAAATGAGCATTTATACTTCTATTATGAAGGATTTTACTGAAGGATTTTGTTGTTTATTTCTAATCAAGGGATTTATGCCAAAGTCTGATCAACAAAATGACCTGAACATTGTTTGGAATACTAGTGCATAGTGTTTCCTTGATTAAACAATAAAACAATGAGATTCAAACAATCTGTTTTGGAAAAGTCTTTCTCTGGAGAGTGCCTGTAAAACAATACAAATCTTTTAATTCTAGCACCACCCAAAGGCTTGATTTTTGTTCTTTAAAGAGATGAAAATGCACATGTATTTACATAGATAATATTTCATTTGCATGTATATATTACTGCTGTCGGAGCAAAACTTCATATCTCCGAAATGCTAACTTTACAGGAGAAGCAAAAAACCTACTTTACTTTTAATGTAAGTCTATGGAACCAGACTTTTTTCCATGTCATTTTGGGCCATTCCTTTTGGTCTATTCATCATGAATTTTACACACAATGTAAAGGGCGACAGGCATTTTAAAATTATGTCAAAAACTGAAAAACGACAAAAAAAGAAAGATACAAGGTTTTGTTCCGACAACAGCGATATGTCAAATGCAAAAAAAAAAACATTTACAGACCGACTGGCAAAGATTATTTGTGATTATCTATTGTTTTGTTTTTTAATAGCATCTTCACCTGTAGTGCTTTAATTGTAAACATTAAGCTTCAAATTGTTGGATTTGAGTTTATCTGCACTAATCAATCATTGATAACAATCACTATTTAAAACTAAAACCAGGTGGTTTAACACAGCTAGGATTAATGTACATAAGGTTTAAAGTTTGGCACTTTTATTTAATCCAGGATAAAGCTCAATCCTGTTGATGCAAGCCAGTGTAAACATCTTTACTCAGTGAATTTAAATGATCTGAATAGCTTTGCATTGGTTCCATACACCAGTACTATGTTGTGATCTGGTTACATATCTGAATACTATTTTTATGTGTAATTTATGTGCATATATAATGTGTACAGAAGCTCATGTAAAGTGAATAATCAAGCATGTGTTGGTAGCTGTTTTGTACTGTATTCAGTACATTAGCTGATAATTAGTTAATTAGCTAAATGCGGTGCAGTGCATGATCAGAACAAATACCCTCAGGCTCTGCGGCCCTCTGGGACTTTACTACGCCTGTTCTTCTGCCACAGCTCATGCTGGGACCATTTTGACATCCAAATCAAAACTGTATAATCCAGCTGAAGGAGGCAACAGCATTACAGGCAGAACTGCAGCACTTTCCTCAAAGCACCTGCTCCTGAAAATGACTCCAGCTAAATACCTCCATAAACCCATTCTTCCATATCTGACAAGTAATTAATGGGATATGCAATGACTAATGAATTATGACCATGATATCACTGGGAGGTAGCATGACCTGTCAATCATAGATAGGCAAAGTCATTAATTTATTCCCCTTCATTCATTTATTAAAGCAGCCCTCCAGTATGACATTCAGCAGCTCCTTCAATCTGCAAAAGCCCCAAATTCTGCCTCATTGTTCTTTCACATCTCTTTTCTTGACTGATGCTGAGTTAACCCAAATAGCAGAGTGCACTGAAAAGGGTGACGTACTGAATTTACTTGATTTGAATGTGTGCATAAAAATATATTACATCAAAAAGTTATTGCCAAAAGTAGGTAAACTTGGAGATAAAACTGTGTTGATGTATTTTGTTTATATGTAAATCAATCAATCAAAATTGAGTCAGTATTCATGAGTCAATATTCTATTTAGAAATAACATCAAACACAGATTTTTATTTTTTTTTACAAATCAAGAAATGGCTACAAGAAAACAGCTAAACAGTTGACCCCATGCACAGTGAGGTTGTTGTGAGCTGATATTGCAGAAATTAGTTTGGTCATAATCAGACACCTCCTATATAAACACAAGTTGTTTGGAGGGGGTTTGGCAGAGGAAAGCCTCTGCTGTCAAGGACCAACAAACTCAAGCTCCCACAGTTTTCCAGACACTACTGGAGCTTTCAGTGGGACTGTGTTCTATAGTCAGATGACCAAAATTGATATTTTAGCAACAAACATCAGAGGTGAGTTTGGCTGGACACAAAGATAGTCTTGCAGGAAAGTACAACATCCCCACTGTGAAGTATAGTGGTGGATCTGTGATACTCTGGGGCTGTTTTTCTTTCAGAGCCCTGGATTATATATTCAGACACATGGTATCACAGACTCCATCAAGTACAAGCAAAAAATAAAATCAAAACCTGACTGCCTTTGCCAGGAAACTTAAACTGGGCCATAGTTTGGATCTTCCAGCAGGATAATGATCCAAAGCACACCTCAAAATCAACACAAAAATGGTTTAGTGACCACAGAATGAAGGTTTTGCCAAGGTCACCCCAGTCCCCTGACCTAAACCCCATAGAAAACTTGTGGAATGAGCTGAATAAGAGAGTCCACAGTGTTGACCTCAGAATCTGAAGGATCTGGAGAGGTTGTGTCTGGACGAATGCCATGTTTTCATTAAGCATTATAGGAGAGAATCAGAGCTGTTATGTTTGCAAAGAGAGACTGCACAAAGTACTAAATAAAAGGGGTGGCAATAATTGTGGCACCCACAGATTTGAGAAAAATCTTTATTTCCTGATAAGATTTAGGGTTTTTTTAAATCATTGTACCTCAAATAAAGGTTAGATTTTTGTTGAAAATCAAAAGGATCAGCAATAAAAATGTTTTTACAGCCTGTTTTTGCTCATGTTTACCAGGACCGCCAGTATTTGTGGACAGCACTGTATAAATTACACAAGGGATTTTATAATTACATGTAGAAATATTACACATATATGTACTTAAATATACGCAAAACTTATGATATATTATTTTGGTATATATAAAACATAGGTTTGGCCATTGACACTAGTAATAATGTAATACATAATACAGTAAGTCAGTAATGTACGAACAGATACACAACGTGCGGAATGCTCAGTATTTACTTCCTCCTGAGGAATAAGTAGAGGCTATGCCAGACCATAGATATACATATCTAGATACCGCGTTGGGTCCAGCCAGGCACATCAACAGCGCCACCATTTTGGGCAGGTCAACAGTGCTGCTGGACTGCATTCAGTACTATTACAGAGTGAAAGATACTGTCCAAAATTAAATATCGCACTCAGAAAGTGGGATAGGATTATATAATGGAGGGAACGCAGTGATCATCTTTGTGCGAAAACCTACATATACTATATACAGACTTAGTTGCACACTGAGATTAGTGCTAAGCCAAACTATCACTAAAAACTTCAGTAAAGCAGCATAAAACAGTTTCTTACCCTCTGTAAAATATCACAGCGAGCACTGAACTCACTGCACATTAGTCAAATCATGGCTGTGCTCATCCACCAATGAGTACATGATGAAGATAGAGGCCTGGTGACGATGAGTGGATGATCAAAACCTATTTGCTGCTGTTCCAGGTGACTTTCCACCAATATCAAAGTTAGCCACTTCAAGGAGTGCCGCTCATCAGGGGGTTCACACTCAGCACAGCTCTGTGTCATGTTGGATGAATTATTCAGACACAGTGGCCTCAACTGCAACCGTCTGTCAGGACATGAGTGAGTTTGTGTGTGTGGACCAGGTTTATGTCACATTGTGGGGATCAAAACCTTTATACACTCACACTGTGGGGACCTTTCCTCCACAAGCTGGTCCCCACAATGATTTATGTCCCCACAACATAAATCATTCGATTTTATGGTGAAGACATGTTTTCAGGTTAGGGTAAAATTGAGGTTAAGGCCAAGGTTAAGATTAGGGTAAGG
The DNA here is from genome assembly GCF_904425465.1 of Colossoma macropomum. NCBI lineage: Eukaryota > Metazoa > Chordata > Actinopteri > Characiformes > Serrasalmidae > Colossoma > Colossoma macropomum. The sequence goes on from NW_023494804.1 coordinate 24,186,582, forward strand.
GTTAGGATTAGGCTAGTAATAGTTATGGTTAAGGTTTGTGTAAGTCTTCAGGTAATAAATGGAAGTCTATATAATGTAACATAATAATATCCACACAATCCACAGGAACAATGCTTCATGTTTTGTTTTTTAAATTAAAATGACTATTTTTTGGATATTAAGGGTTAGGTTTAGGGTTTGTACAGAGTAAAATGTTAAAACAGGCAGTACAGCACTGATATGCATTGAAGGTGTTGAATTCTCTCATTGTGTGGAACTTCATAAAAATGCTTTTCCCCAAGCAGTGAACTGAAGCAGAATTCACTGAGAAGTAGCCCACGACCCAGGGTTTTTTGCTGGACCACCGTTCATTTCTTTGGTGCGGACCTGAATATAAGTGGAAGGTTCATACATCAACATGGACCACACTAAAGTTTCTGTTTTATGACAATATGTCAGCACTCTATGCAGTTTAGAAAGAGCAAAGATATTCTTTATGATGTAAGCGTCCTGAGGTTAGTCAGAAAGTGGTGGGTCAAATGTCTGGTTGCCCCCGCGGTTCTGGTGGCCCTTCTAGAGGTTGACCAACACAAATTGCAACAGATAAACTACTGTCTCTGACTTTTCATCTACAAAATGGGCCAACAAGGTAGGAATGTCTAATAGAGTGGACAGTGAGTGGACCCACTTAAAAACTGCTGTGTCTGAACCACCACATCAGTGTCAATGTATATATATATATTCATGACCCGAGTATTAGATGGTGTTCTCCCCTGATTGCAAGTGTCCTAATCTCCTGGTCCATTTTAGGCTACTGGTCCCAAGAATATTGACGTGTGTAGACGATTAATTTCCATCTTCACTATTTCCAGCCATGATTCACACTTCGTACATTCCAACTTCTGACTGTGATTTTGTTTTTCAGCTTTGAATTCTCTTTTCTTGCTTGTCAACTTCAGCAACTAGATTTCCTCAAGGCTTTGATCTCGCCACGTCATACACACAAGCTGTACTCAGAGGAATCCTCAGCTCTTCTTCAATAACAAGTTGAGTGCCTTCCGACCTGAGGGTCCCATCATCTGGTACTATCTCGACAATCATTCTGTTGTGTCTGTCCATGTGGTTTTCTTGGTGAAGTACAGAGGTGGTTGCCGTTGCCTTCTTTGCAGTTAAATTGATGTCTTTGCTGTCGTCACCTCATCGTGATCATCCTCTGATGACATCACTCTCTATTACTGCAGCCCAATAAAGGTGGTAGGTTTAGTCTGTCACCTCTGCTAAGACCTTTCTGCCATGAGAGACCCTGAAAGGAGTTAAAACTCCAGGCAGTATAGTTTTCTACTTCTCTGATGCACGCAAGCCTCCTCACCTCGACAAAGCACCATACAATAAGAAGGATTATTATATATAGGTACTTACATATAACATAAATAATGCATGATATACATATCTGATGTACATAATATGACGTACAACATTATTTTTACTTATGGGTACTTCCGTAAGGGACAAATTAATGACCCCTCATCTCAAAAAGTTGTAAAACCAAACGTGTGTGTGTGTGTGTGTGTGTGTGTGTATGATGAATACCTCAGCAGCACGACAGTGAGGTGAGGTGAAGTGAAAAATATCAGCACAGTGTGCCAGACAGCTTGTATAAGCTCTACGAGGCTCAAAATGCCCCTCACGCTGAAGCGCAGCTGTAACAGCTACATGCCGGATTCGAACAGTAATGATCAACAACCACTTAACAAACTGTAGCTGCTGAAATCAAAAGAGCCGGCAATTTAAATGCGATGAATTATTGAGCCACATGCTCATGCATATTTCACAGCACCAGAGAGAGAAAGAGTATTGGAGAAAAAAGGCTTAAAGTCCATTCCGGACTTGTCAAAACAGCAAGGGATTCACTGGTTATTGAGCTAACCGGTTCAGTTTAACCCTTTAAGCTCTCAGTGAGCTGGATGTGGGCCTACTCTTCAGATTCCACTCTCGCACTGCAGATCACATCGTAAAACTACAATGTAAACAATTTTTTTTTGAACGAAGCAACATTTGAAAAAACTTCACATGAACTGAATTGAGAACTTCACTTGAAAAAACACCCTTCATGTGCTTAATTTCAGTCAAAATACCCCATAAGAACACATTTTTCATTTTTAAGTGTCAACAAAAGAGCAGAAAACATATATTTAACAGAAAACTGAACAGAAGCTTCAGCAACTAAATACATCAATATTTTTTAAGTATCTAGTGCGTCCCTTTATTGCAGCTTCTGTTCTTTTCAGGAGACTTGCTTTCAGTTTTTCAAAGAAATCTGCAGAGATATATGGGTCATTCTCCATTTGGAGAGGGAAACCATGTCACAAAGGTTGCAGGGTTTAAAACGATGCTTAAATATTGGGCACAGCTCTGAAAGTCGGTATGTACATTTACACAGTTGACCTAAGATTAAATAATACTTTTCCCCTATGATGTCTTTGATTTTTCTTTTTTTTATCCTGTTTCATAGTCACTCTGCATATGTACAACAAGTAAGGAAGCAAGTTTTGAACACCAAATGATTACATTTGAATAAGAGAAAAATAGTATACATTTGAGTTTTTGTGAACAATGTCTTTCATTTCTCTAACCATATACTATTTATTGTTGTGAAAGGCATGGACAGTGCTGTGCAAAAGTCAGAGACCACCCTTCATTTATTTTGTTTCCAGCACATGTTATTCATTTTTCAGTGTCAGGAAAAAAACAGAAACTTACATTTAATAAAATGACCTCAACAACTAAATATGACATCATTTTTTTTCCCAGTATTTGGTGTCTACAACTTTCATTCTTTTTGAAATCTGACTTGAAATCTGAAGGGAAATTTTTTACAACCTCCAAAGTTCAGTCTTAGAAGTTACATTTTGTGCTTCTCATGATCCAAATAATCCCAATAACAAATTTAGACTCATTCCAAAAAAAGGTACTCTCCATACCAGATGTCCAGTTTTGGTGTTCTAGTGCACATTTTCTTCTTTTCATCCTTTCAGACTCATATTATTAACTTGTTTTCTGACAGTAGAAGGATGAACAGAAACACCTGTGGATTTTTTCAGATCTAAAGCAAAAGTAGATGTTCTCCTGTTACTGCCCTAAGTACTGTTTTGAATGAAAATTGAACAAATAAATGGTGATCTCAGATTTTCTAAAATGCTATATAGTTTAGCATTGTTGCACTGACTGCATAAATTATAGATTTGTTTCAAAATAGCTTCCGGACAATTCAGAATAAGCCTTAAGATTAATATCTTGCAGTTTGAAGTGTATCTTTAAAAAGTTATGACATACTAAAGCAACTTTATTCAGTGTTTCTTGTAAGATTCATACTGTCCCACTTACTACTTCCTCAGAGCTAACAAAGCTAGTAAAGATCACCACCAAAAACTGGCCTCATTCATCCATTCCCGAAGACTCCTCAGTACTGCCTCAGCTACTCAGGGGTGAATGTGAATGGAAATAGGCCAGCTCACATGTCGGGGTGTGTGGAAGCTGATTGTATGTGACGCTTTCTCTTGTACTGTGCGGGGTGTGTGTGTGTGTGTGTGTGTGTGGCACTGGAGCTCAGAGAGCACTGCCCGGCCTGCTGGAGTGGAAACTTCAGCTGTGTACTCGCGTGGATTTGGAAAGAAGCAAATGTGACAGTTGGCCTGAGGAGATGCGTCACACGCTTTCAGAGGCGCACACAGGCATGCACATGTTTTTATCCCATTTTTAGGGATAATCCTCCTGAGAGCCATACGATAATTATTCATTAAATGAAGTCTAATCACGTAAACAGGTTGCTAATGTGACAGGAGGTTAACATTAAGGTGGATGAGAGTTAGTTTCTCTTTCAGTCATCAGACTATAGTGCCAGAGACAGTGGCTGCTAGAGTTGAGTTGTTGTATATCAAACATTTCTTACCCACTTGCTTTTAAGCTTACTCTTCAAATTAAGGTAACATATATATTAGTTTTAAGTAATTACTGAATAATTCATAGTAGTTACATAGTAATCAGATGCCAGATCAACGACTGAATAATAAGACTGGGTTTCAAAGGGTTAAAATGTAGTATTTTTGAATACAACCTAAAAATTTGATGTTTGATGTCATATTTTCATTAGATAATTTTAAGTATTATTTTCTGTACATTCCTGTGCAAAACTCAGAGACTGCCTTTTTTATTGATTTAATTTCCAGTCAAAACAGCCATTAAGTGCAAGTTATTCATTTTTAGGAGATATTTCTGAAGATTAGAGACAAGATAACCAAGTTACACAAAGAAAGGGAAAACTTTACAAATGAAAAAATCCACAGGTGTTTCTGTCCATCCCGGCAACTCAACACTACGAGTCTAAAAGGATGTGTAGCTGTCAAGAAGCCCATACTGAGATACAGAAACAGACAAAATCTAAGACAAATTACAAATGGAACAAGAAACCTGATGTTCTGATGTTCTCAGAACAATGAACTGTCCACCCCAGAGTCCAGACCTCATAATCATGAAATTTGCTTGGGATTATTTGGATCACGAAAGCAGAAAGTGCAACCAACTTCTAAGACTGAACTTTGGAGGTGTGGAAAAATATCCCTGCAGATTTCTCAAAACAACTGAAAGTCAGGGTACTGAAAAGAATGGAAGCTGTAATAAAGGCAGAGTGGACACATAAAATACTGGAAAATGTGAAATATTTACTTACTGATGCTTCCTTGTTATTTGCTGTTAATTTCCTTAACTCAGAAATCTTGTACATGTCTATTTTGCCTGGAAATTTCATAAATGAAAGGTGGTCTCTGACTTTAGCACAGTACCATATACAGGCTTTAGTAGCTACTGTTTAAAAGATCTTATTGATGAGCACGATTGCATGTGTTAATCAGTGTGTGGAATATGTGAATCACAAACAGCAGTGAGTGTACCTCATCATATCATGACATAGGATTATTCAAGCCTTGTGATAAGCTCATGCCAAGCGCACTCACAGCAGGAATATGTTGATGGATCCACCCTTCAGTTCACACCTTTTTTTTTAACAAGGCTTAGAAATACTGCCCTCTTCTGGTGACTTGAACTAAGTGGTTTTAAAGTGATGACCAGGTTCTGTGTGTTAATACTTCTGATGACCACAGCTGACAATACAGCAGCCTTAGTAATGATAGGCCTATTCCAGTATCTAAAGGGAACTAGTTGAGGGATGATTCCAGAAGGTCCACTCTAGCCAAATGTGCATATTCAAGCAGACTGGCAATGCTTTGTAGCGTGGTTGTCGCAGTTAGCTGTAATAGGCAGCTTTGGATAGTATTAGTTATTCAAAGCTATATCTGATAATTATACATTTACTACATGCTTTATTAGCAAACTTTATTGTCCTTCTGTGGCAGCTGTGGTAGTATTTCAACAATTAATCAATCACACCAATGATGATCAAAAATGTCTGAATAAGCAAATCTTTAAGACGTAAACTTTACAATGTAAAATTATTCAGAGTGATTTGATGGGAAATGTGATGTTCTAGCAAAACGTACAAGTCAGAATTGCTTACAGTGATGTGATAGGAACCAGGCATCTGAAGCACTCTAAAAGCTCCCTCACAGAAAGCTATTGCATTAAACTGGTTTGAATACATAATGAAGGCTGAAATACAGTTTTTTTCCCAAAAAGCTTTTAGCCTAAAATATGTTTTGAATAATATATTCTTGGCAGAGGTGCATGCAGGCCATGATCCACAGACATAAAGGTTCTGTGCAGGTACATTTTTCATTCGTCGAGATACACACAATGTAAATGTACGCTCAAAGGTACAACAGTGGTTTTAAGGTCCAACTTAAATACGTTTTTCCAGGTGAAAAGTACATATTTGTACCTTTTCATAACCTAATGTTTTGAAAAAGAACAGTAAAATAAAAGCCTGGAGACGAGGCGGGGTGTGTGGAGTTAATGCAACTTAATTTCTGTGAATTATGGGACAGTTATGTTCCCTGATTAAAGGTACTGAGATGTACCCTTATGGGTACAACCCCTGTGACAAGAGGGGTACTGCCCCAGTGACAGTATGTACCTTTATTTCTGAGAGTGTAAGACAACACAGTGCACAAAGACAATTTATTTTTCCAGATTTACTATTATAACATTATCAACATACATTCCATATACAACCCCATCTCCAAAAAAGTTGGGACACTATGCAAAATGTAAATAAAAATTAAATGCAATGATGTGCAAATCATTTAAACCCTTTATTTAATTGAAAATAGTACAAAGACAACATACCAAATGTTGAAACTGAGACATTTTATTGTTTTTGAAAAATATATGCCCATTTTGAATTTGATGCCAACAACACATTCCAAAAAAGTTGAGATGGGGGCAACAAAACACTGGTATTGGTCAAACTCAAAATGGGCACATATTTTTCAAAAAACAATAAAATTCCAAAATTTGATATGTTGTCTTTGTAGTATTTCCTTTAAAAATAATGTTTACGTGATTTGCATATCATTGAATTTTATTTTTATTTATATTCTGCACAGCGTCCCAACTTTTTTGGAAATGGGTTTGTAAAAACTCAACAGACGTGTACGCTCATTGATTGTTTTGGATAATAAGCAAAATGGTTATACTTGTGTTTTAGACATTTGCAACCTCTGGTTCCTATCAAAACTATTACAAAGAAATCTCTACAATGAGCCATTTCACTTATCCAAAACAACCACTGAACCTACATGTGTATTTGTTTTATATATAATTTATGTTAATTAGGGTAAAATAGTGGTAAATCTGAAAAAATAAGTTGTCTTTGTGCACTATTTTGCCTAAAGATGGCCTGCATGCACCTCCACCAAGAGGTTTCAATGTACCTCCGCCAGAGGTTGCAATAGAGGTTGTCTAAAACATTGTTGGAATGACTCTGAATGACTTTGTTTACATCTTAACTACTGAAATGTACAGAAATTCTAAAAAAAAAAAGATGCTACTTTCTTTGAACTTTGTATTGAGATTCTTTTGCTTTATTGATCTCCAAAAGGAAATTGCTATATGACGAATACGCCACAAGACAAAATATCACATTCCAATTAAATTGGTACATACTGCACTTCTGACTTGCTTAATATTCTAAAACAAATAGTATATTGTGATATTACTATAATGTATTATTTTTATAAGCACAATACATTATTAAATTGGTAAAGTATAAAATATGTAACTATGGCACTTTTTACCATTTGATTCTTTGCTAAACACTTTGTTCACATTCCTCATGACAGTCTCAATAGTTTTTACTAGTTGTGTGACATTTTAGAAAGGAAACTCAGTGTGCTTCTAACTGCTTCAATTGGGTAATTAAACCTCAGTGTGATGAAAAGTTGACACCGCGCTGACCACAGTGACAGCTTTAAGAGCGACAAAGTTTTTAACAAGTGCCACAGTGCAAAGCAGAGATTTAAAGCAAAGCCAATTCAGCCACTCCTAAGCCAGTCCCCCTTCAAAGTGCCAGACACTTCTGTTTTACTGCTAGTTCTGTCTATCATGGTTAGGAGAACATTTCAAATGCAGAATGGACAGTTGTAATGAAGTGCAGCTGACCTGCTGTGAGGCCTTTGCCACAAACCCACCTAAAAGCCAATCATATCTGGAGCACAAAGGCAAGCCTGACACCACAACTGACGAATTTCACAAAGCACACTCCTTTAAAAGGTGTCACAAAATGGTGTCCTGTCACTTGATTGTAATAAAGGCTTGTCAGCAGACAAATTCACAGCACTTAAATACAAGGTCCAAATGCTAAGAAACATATTATGAGGTAGCAGTTGTGAACCTTATGAGGTTCATATTATGAGATTCACACAGTTGTGAACCTTGATGGGTTCTGAATGCTTGTTTGTATAATAGTGTATCTGAGCGTAGAGAATGTAGAGGAGTGATTAGAAATAACATTCTTCAAATGTTGCTTTAAAGACCCACTCCGTTACTCCAATGGATTCCTTTTCACATTCCAGAATGGGCAGGAATGCTATGATTGGCTACAAAGTGTCATACAGTTTTATGAAAAGCTCTTAGCCATCTCAGAAAATATATATGTAAAGTCATTTACTTGGGCATTATGCATCACACAATGGCAATATTTGTCAATATTTCAGTGGAGAATGTGGAGAACCACTAGGTGCTAACAGTGTTCTAGATGTTGACAGGATAAGGCTCTGTAACACTTTGTATTTTTTATGTTGTTAATGTTATGTAGCATTTTTATGGGTAAAACGCATTTACTGACATGTTAAATACACTATGTGTCCAAAAGTATCCAGACACCCCTCTAATTAGTGAATTGTAGTTACTTTAGGGTGCATCCATTGCTGATATAGGTGTTCAACTGTGCACATGCAGCTTGCATAATCTCCATAGAAAAGCACTGGCAATAGAATGGGATACTCTTTGTGTCAGCTTTGTGTCAATGTCTGTTGTGAAAAGTGATATATGAATAAACTTTAATTTGACTGGCTGTCAAATGTACAGTATCTTAAAACTGCAAAATGATCCATTTAAAAACATTGTCAATGTAATATCTGATAATGATCAGCACTTCAGTTTTGGAAAGTGGAAAGTAAAAACTATTTACAATGCTTTGTAACCGAAGCAAAAGGGTGTCTTGAAATCTAATGCTTCATCTAACAACAAAGGTACAGAGTGATGTTTATAAGAAAGAGAAATTCACACGTATGTCCACAAGATGGAGACTATGCACTAAAGTTGTAATATTTGTGGTCATTCTTTGCAACGTCATTGTGTGGTGTTGGAGATGATTTACATGATATACAGGACTGTGTAAAAATCAGAGACCACCTTTATTAATTTAATTTAATTAAACACATGTTTCAGGAGGTATTTCTGAGGGGATTCTAGATAACTCACGTGCCTAAGGAAGGAGAAAGTCAAAGGAAAATAAATGAAAAAGCCGGAATTTCCAAAACTGAGGTTCAAAAATTATTACAGAGAAAATGGGACTCCTAACAACCACCTGGTAGACCACCAAAACTGTCCCCATCAGATAAACAGTACTAAAGGCTTTCATCTCCACCCTCGCTTCAGATCTGAAAAAATCCACAGGTGTTTCTGTCCATCCTTCTACTCTGAGACAACTCAACACTATGAGTCTGAAAGGATGTGTAGCTGTCAAGAAGCTTTTACTGAGACTTGCAAATCAAACAATGAAGCTGCTGGTGTTCTCAGAACAATGGACTGTTCTTCGGTTACAGTGGGTTTAGCAACACCTATTTGGTTAAAAATAAAAAATGCAACCAAGTTTTAAGGCTTAAGAAAAATATCCCAGCAGATTTCTCTCTCCTGTGAAGAACAGAAGCTGTAATAAAGGTAAAGAGTGGACACACTAATAACTGAAAAATGTCTTGGTTAGTTGTGTAATTTTCTGTTGAATATGTTGTCTGCTTATTCTGCTTAAATTGTACTTAATGGCTGATTTGACTGGAATAAATGCAAGGTGGTCTCTTACTTTTGTACAGTAATGTACGTTTAAAAATTACTTTACAGAAAGCTATTAAAGGCTGATCACTGTGCTTGCCTTTTGTTTATTGATTCAGGTTCTGTTAAACAGTGGCCACATTAATGTGAACTGATCTATCTGTGGACTTTAGCTGTGGAAGTTGTAATAGGCCCCTAGTGACCTTGAACAAGGCCTCAGATGAGGTGACAGCAGGGGCGATATCCGCTCACTGCCCAAACAACTCAAAGGCTCTCTTCTGTCCTGTAACGGAGGAAGAATTCTCAAAAGAGAAGCTAACAAAGCTAACATTGTATTATCAGGCAGTGATATCTGTTAGCACCCTGCTAGCCTTGTCACTCATGGCCTTTCTGTACAGTTTGCCTATGGAAGGAAAGCTTTGAAGCATATGCAAGGAGTAAACGAATGCCTTTGATTTTTTCAGCTGGGAGCAAAAACAACAGCGCTGTTTGAGAGCTGAATCCAGCTGGCTAATAGTAAAAGGTAATGCGTAAGGCCGTGACACTGCAAACTGATCCCAGTTGCTCATGCTGCGTGTCTTCTAGAGGGGAAAATATGTGTGGATGGCCTGTGTGACAACATGAGGCCCTTTAGGAATGCACAGGATCGCGTAGCACTCAGGACGTCAAAGGCAGCAGCTAATCGCTAACTTGTGAGTAGTGGCTACTTCACACGTAGCTTTGTTGGGCCCACTTGTCTGTTGAGTTATCTGTGGCATGCTTCTTCTTCTTCCTCTCTCTCTCTCCTCTCAGGTGCACAATTAATCAGCCGGCATTCCTTCGCTAATATGTGCTCTTCTTCATCCAGTCAGATTAAAGAGCATGAGCGTCCGAAGAAATTCCTCTCTACATTTTTTGACTTCATATGGTCACTCTATGTGTAAACCTCCATCTAAGTTTTGGGGACAATATTTGGTGGAGAATGCGGAGATTCATTTGATGTTAACTGGGTTTCTGAATGTTAAACAGGATTAGGCTCTGTAATGTTCACATGTGGTACTTTGTAGCTGATTATCATTCATTGCGCCAATTCACTAATTCTGCAGATCATATATATACATACCGATCAGGCATAACATTATGACCACCTCCTTGTTTCTACGCTCATCGTCCATTTTATCAGCTCCACTTACTATATAGGTGCACTTTGTAATTCTACAATTACAGACTGTAGTCCATCGATTTCTGTGCATACTTTGTTAGCCCCCTTTTACCCTGTTCTTCAGTGTTCAGGACCCCCAGGGACCCTCACAGAGTAGGTACTATTTGGGTGGTGGATCATTCTCAGCACTGCAGTAACACTGATGTGGTGGTGGTGTGTTAGTGTGTGTTGCGCTGGTCTGAGTGGATCAGACACAGCAGTGCTGCTGGAGTTTTTAAACACCTCAGTGTCACTGCTGGACTGAGAATAGTCCATCAACCAAAAATATCCAGCCAACAGCGTCCTGTGGGCAGCATCCTGTGACCACTGATGAAAGACTAGAGGATGACCAACACAAACTGTGCAGACTTTTTTTTGCCTGATCGGGGTGTATATATATATATGGAGATAGTGATAAGGTACTTATAGGGTACTTTCTATTGGGAGGTGGCTGTCCCAAACCCTAACTCCTAAATTTAAAAATAATTCTTACTTTCTTTTATACATATTTTTCTCCCAATGCTGTTTTTTAAAATATCTTTTTGATTTCTTTTAAAATGAAGACATAGATTTATCATGAGTGTACAAGTCACGTACTGCCTAGTGTTTGTGAGTTCTGCTTAAAATTGGATGATGATTGTCACTACCGAAACAGTCACTACTGAAACATTTGGTAACATTTTGTTAGTGGGAAAGTTTTGGTAGTGTTATGATTGTCTTGTTAGTGACAAAATGAAATGTTTAACGTTTTAACATGTTCTTAAAAAATAAACATAATTAAGGTAAAGTTTCATTCAAAACAAATTTAGTAATAAGTAGTCAGAGTACGTAGTAATGAAGTCAAAATGTGTTTCAAACAAATGAATAAATTGATGGTTGTTTTGACTGGAAGTGGATTAAATGAAGCGTGTTCTCTGACTTCTGCACAGTACTGTATGCAGATTGTAAGATCGAAAAGGACACAACAAAAGAATATTAGAAATGCTAGGTGTACATGTGTGAAAGCCCACATACTGTATGTCATTTGAGGATGGCACACCTATGAACCTTATATCATCCAACCTTCTTACGAACTCCCTTTTTATAATGACCCTTACCGTCCTTGTTCTCAGACAAGCACATCTGGTCTGTATCATATGATCTCAGCCTGATTCTGATGATCCTGCATCATTTAATGAGTAGAAATCAAAGTGCTTCTGAAGATAATTGCTGGTAGCATGCAGTGTATTTGACTGCGTAGGTCTTGACACGCAGGCAGATCCAATCATCAGGGCATGGACTAAAAGGAGAAGTATTCATTTACTAACACTGATATGTAATACACAAAACCAACTCAAAGCTCAAGATTTTTAAAACTACTAGTGATGAGTTCCAGATGGTGAGGATGTCTTACTTATACAACACCTACGAGAAGATTAAGGAAGAGCAGACACTTACAAAAGCCTCACTTGCATTCCAGACAGTGTGATAAGGTTCTGCCAAACTGTGACCATAATCTCAAACATCCAAAGTGAGTGACACACAGGCATGCACAATCAATGTCTTACCACTTAAACTAAATGTGGCCTTGGATTTGTCCCCTAGAAGCAACCAAAAATATGACAACCAGACATTATTTCCAAATGATCTAGACTTTGCTAGAGACAGCAATACAGCAAGAAAGTTCATTCTTAAAGCGAAAGTTTCATCCAAATATAGTTCATCTGCCAAGACAGGTTTGATGTCTGAATTTTGCTTTCTTTGTATTTTTATTTTTTTTGTAGTTTTGCACTGGAACTATGAGGCTAATGTAGCTAACAAGAATTAGAAGCTTATAATCACCAGTAAGCATCCCCTTGTGAAAGAAAAATGCATTTCATATGAAAAGTGCATATTTTCAATGCTTTATATTTTACTTTAACGCATACAAAATGTACTATTTGCGAATGGTCATGAAGAGCTTAAAATCATTAAAAAGTAGTTATAAAACACAAATAAAAGGGCAACAGTGACCTACTGTTTACCTAATACTGAACTCACATTTGTTTATATTCCTGGTTATTGATCTTATACCGAGTACGTTTACATGCACTCTGCAGTTATCTGATTATTCAAAACAGTGTACTCCAGTTTCTTAGATCGTTGTAAGACCTGGAAATCTCACTAAGAAATCTTATAAAGAGAGATGGATTTTAGCTCAGTAAACAGATTTCTCAGTGCATGTAAACTCTGATGCATATCCATATTTTCAGGTAAAGTCACTGTTCAAGTCAATGTTTAAAAAGAAAAGACCCAGCTTGAAGTTTGGGTTTTACATTACATTTACGTCACGTCTTCTTCTGTGAGTTTATTGACTGGCTGCAAAACAGAAATCCAATTACTGCCTAACTCATGACCCAGAGTTTCACATTATCTGATTACCCAAGTGCATATAAACGTGTTGATCAGATTACTGACAATTTTTTTTTTCAGATTTTCAGCAGAACGCACTTCTGCACACATGTATGCACACCAACTGTTTATTTGCTGCATTTAACATGTGAAAATAAACGTGGCCTGTGCGGATTTTAGATTTTATGTTTTATTTTTTCCAATGTTAAACTCCAATGTTAAACTCAAAGCAAAGAAATGTAATTTGTGCACTAAAATTGCCAAAAATGCCATATATAAGTTTGTTCCCTTTACAGAATGTGTACTTATTTTGACTTAGAGGACCACAAAACATGTAATTTGACCAAGGGTGTTCAAGCTCCTGCATACCACTGTTGTATCTGACCCCAATCCGCAAACCACTGCAGAATGTTGTCAATATTTATCTTCCCTGTTTCTGCCCAGCACACACATTGTTGTCCCTGACATTCTTTTCGGAAGGCTATGAGGCTGAATGCAGCTTTCTGATTGGACAGTTGAGGTGACAGGTGACAGCTGGCCCTCTACCACCTGCACCAAACTGCCAGCATGTTAATACACACATACACACACGCATTCCCACTAGTTCTGCCTCACATGCTAATAAATCACCACCAGAAACACTGCAGGAAACCCTGCAGCGTTCTTATGCTTCTGTAATGCCATGAGAAGGATGGCTAAACCTGCACTCAGGTGAATGTGTATTCTGCACTGACTGTATTCTACACTGACTGTGATTTGTGTTTTTGATTAGAAACTAAATTCCAAAAAGAAGGATTAGTCTTGCATTATTAATTGAGATATTAATAGGTAGGCAAAAATACATCGTGGGTGCAATTCATCTGTATTGAATTCAAAATTTCATAATTACAATAACATTTAAATAACCTATATCACAGCAAACTGAATTTTGTGTGATGTATTATGTAAACACTGTTAAAGTTTTAAAAAGTACCATTCACTCCTCAGTCCGTATATGGAAACTGAACCTGAACCACAACTGTTTTTTTGCTGTTAATAACCTGTATCAGTGTAGCTCTGCCCATTCACACTGAAGTTATAAGGAGTGTTTCAGCCTGACCTGCTTTTTGAATGAGGCACAATACAGGGCAGCCAATCAGAACAGAGCTCATTTGTGTAATTCAATCGGAAAGGCACAGTAACAAAAACAGCCAGTTATATTTATATAACATAAACTAAACGGGATAAAGACGGCTGGAAAATGGTCATATGAAAATGAATTATAACATTTTGGTACATAAACTCACATAAATGTTCAAAAAAGCATCCATGTAGAAAGAAATACATGGATGTGTATTTTTTTTTTATATGTGACATATATGTCAAATACACTGTTTCATTCCGAAATGTATTCCAAACACTAAAGTACACAAAGCAAAATAATATTTTTGGCCATTTTCGTATTTGTAACATATTTGCTAAATACATTCTACATGTATTTCTTTTCCATATTGGGACTGTAAATAGTTCCTCCAGTCACATTTTTGGTATTCAGTGTATTTTTAAAAAATAATTTAGAAGCATATTGTAGTGACCCACTACTGGCTCGTGCTAGCTTCGAAAATCTCTGGACGCATGGTCATGCAAGCAGCAACACGCAGGGGTTCATATTTGGCGCACGACCCCCTAAAAAGGGCCGTTTATTGTTTTTTATGTTGTTGTTGCTTTAGTTTAGGTTGTGTATATGAATTATTTGTTATTATCATTTTGTGTTACGGGTTGGTCACCATGAGGGTGAAGCCTGTGGCCAGTGGTGACCTCCACCATGGGTTTGTGCTTCTGTATGTGGCTTTTTACCCTGGTGTTTTAACAAAGAGCACTTCTTGTGGTGGAATCATGGCCCTCCCTGTGTCACTACAATATCATACAAATCTAAGCGAATAAATTAGAATCAAAATGTGCTGATATTCAAGATTTAGTGATTCAGTGAATCATGTTCTAAAGTCTCATAACCAAATTGAATTATGGTAAAGTGATGTCAGATGTTTACATTTCTGGTTATTAATTTAGAAGACATGAGGCTCAAGTCAAATTACATTTGGTATTGTAAGCTAATTCTCTCAAACACATTATCTAAAATGGAGATATAAAGTAGCACTCTGTTAGCATTGTTTGATGTCTACTTCGATTCTCTGTACAGCCTTGAAGAGTTTTACTGGAAGTAAGTTCCAAACAACTTGGCTTGAAAACGATTGCTGACACTGACTTAATACACTGACCTCACCCAATGACCTCACCACTTTACACACCTCAGATCAAAGTTTTCAGCTGTAATATGTTAGAAATGTTCTGTCCATCGCCTTTTAGGTGAGCCCTTAGCTTTTACCGCCTTTATCCCTCTAAACTGCAAACATTATTCAAAAATCAGGTATTTGCTAGTTTTCCTTGTTCATTGTCAGAACAAAGTGCCATATCTCCAAAAAAGAAACTTTACAGGTGAAGGAAAAACATTCTTAATTTTCAATGTAAGTTAATGTAACAAGATTTTTGAACCATTTCTACTTATCTGTCTGCCATTAAATATTGACACAAAGGAAACAGCAGCTGGCTTTTTCAAACTGTATACTACAATAAAAAATACGCAAAAATGGACATACATGGTTTTGTCCGAACAACAACAATATAGTTATATACATGAGAAGAGACTGTATGACTGAGAGGAGAGAATTTTAAGAACTTTTTTGGTTTGAGAACACGGCACCCACAAGATGAAACCGAATACTTGCTTGACAAAATGAAGAATTTATAGATTTTTCATTTTCTGTATTATATATATTCATATTTTCCGCTAAAGCGACTCAATGTTTATAAAGGCCATAGCATGACGTTTGAGTTTCATATTACATTTACATTATGTGTTATTCTTTGAGTTTGTTGGCTGACTGCAAAGCACAAACCCAATTATTGCCTTACTCATGCAGACCTAGAGTTTTCCCATTATCTGATTACCCAAAGGTATGTAAACACTGGTTTCTGACAAAATCTGATTTTCTGCTGTTATCTGATTATTCAGTGCATGTAAATGTACTCACTGTTATAGTTTTAGACATAATCTGTAACGTCAACTCATGACAGCATGTGGCATCTGCCATGACATGTTTGTCTTGTGTAGTAGGGTTCAAATAAACTGTTACCAACACCTTTTTACCAATTCTGACTAATTTACTGCCACTCACTGAAGATTTGTTCTAAGGAGTTTTGTCGGAGTTTTCTTTCCCTTGATAGAGGCATTTTAAGGCGGTTGTATTTGGCTGAGAGGTTTAACGAACAATACTTTGCAAATGTTCAATTTGCACTGTGAAAACTACATGCATGCCTAAGAATGGAGAAAAGTAGAGACAGTAAAGGGTGAGGAACTGAAGTGTGGGCCCACACACAGGCCGTTGCAGTTTAAGGGCCTGTATGAAGTTTGTAATTGATGCTATTTATGACACTTGTTAGCTGTGTCTTATTCTCATTACTACAGTGCTGCCATTAAAGCTTACATAATCTATAAACTGCATGGTCAAACATGACAGTTTTACTTGACTGTAGATTAGATTGTCCTCTTGGTTATTTATATACTGTACATTTTATATGCTCTATCTATATTTACATATTGCATTGTCCATATTACTGGATTTATTGGAAGAATGAAATGGAAACTTCTGGAACAGCATGAGTCTATGGTGCATGAGGCGGTCAAGGTTAGCATACTGTCTGTAGTAATAAACGCAGACTCCTCCCTTCTTCCTCTCTATCTCTCCCTCTCTTTCTCTCTCTCTCTCCTCCTGCAGGCTAGGCGGAGGACATGCTTTCTGCTCGCTGCCATCCAGCACCCAACTGATTCTGCAGGAAAGCACCCTACCCTGTGTTCCACAAGGTGAAGGAGACGGTGACAACAGCGCAGAGGACAGCAGAACGAGAGAGAGGGAAAGAGCGAGGGGCAGGGCGAGAGAGAGAAAAGAGAAGAGGCTGCCATGATGGGCACACCTCTGAGGAGGAAAGCCCCGGCTTCTGAGTGAGTATCTCCATTTTCCCTCCTTTGCCTCCTCCAAAGGGTTGGACATCATGGCCAGGTTGCCATGGTGACGGCAGCCGGGGCAACAGGAGGATGATGATGCGGCTGCTGGCTGTCTGCGCTGCGGCTTCCTGTGTCTGGATGTGTGCATGTGTGCGTGCTAAACGTTGTATGTGATTCCATGTGTCACATTGTGTCACGGTCAATGAGGACACTCGGTTTATATAAAGCAGAAGCTGCATTTTGTAGCAGAGGCAGGCTAGACTGGACAGTTCTAGCTTACACCAAACACTGGGTGTTGTCTCCTGGTTCAGCAGAAAGATATGTTTGGCTTATACATGTGTGGATGAAATTAAAGTGATAGCTTGGCCAAATAATCTAATTTACATGATCAGCCGAAATGTGTTTGTTGTCTGAACTTTGCTTCTTTAGTTTTGCAAGGTAGCAACAAGGCGAATGTAACTAAGTAATAAGAGAAGCATATACCTCACCAATTAATTCAATTCAAAAT
The DNA here is from genome assembly GCF_904425465.1 of Colossoma macropomum. NCBI lineage: Eukaryota > Metazoa > Chordata > Actinopteri > Characiformes > Serrasalmidae > Colossoma > Colossoma macropomum. The sequence continues at coordinate 24,204,162 of NW_023494804.1, forward strand.
ACAGTTGTATAACGTTTCCTTCATCACCAAGCATAATTACAGAAATCCAGGTCCAGGCCCCAATTGACTAAGAGCAACAATGATAAGAAATCTCAATGGGGTAAAGAAACCTTAAGCGCAACCAAGACTTGGAGGGGGAATTCATCCTTCTCTGGTGAACAACGGAAAGAAACAAACAACACAAACAATGAGAATTATGTGATAGTAAATAGGAAGGTGGTTAATTAGTATTTTGCTAATTAGCAATTAGCATGGTGCAAACTGCAGGCATAAGAATGGACAAAAGTGTGTACAAAATATCTGGCTTCAGTATGGCTCCTTATTCTATTTTAAACTATGCGACAGTCTGACATTGCTCTTCAATTTTGTTATAAACAACGTGAAAGGTTGACTCATCAGATTACAGTACACACTTCCACTATGCATCAGTCCATTTGAAATGAGCTTGAGCCCAGAGAAGTCGGCGGTGTTTATGGATGCATATGGCTTTCACTGTGCAACAAGACAAATGTAACAGAGAAGCATATAACTCACCAATTTGTTCAAATTCAATTCAAAATACAGTTGTATATGTTTCCTTCATCATTAAGCAGAATAATAGAGACTCAGGACCAGACCCCAAGTGACTGAGGGCGACAGTAACAAGAAAAACTCAATGAGGGCAAGAAACCTCAAGAGCATGAATAGAAATGAACAAAACAAAACAATGTGAATTATGTAAACGTAAATAAGAAGGTGGGTAATTAGTATTTTGCTAATTAGCAAACTATAGCTGTAATATAAAAAGTGCAGTGCAATGAGCTACAGAATGGTCACTGTGTGTGTGTTGATCCATTGTGTTAAGGCAAAAGCACGTTAATCAAAAAAAAAATGCATTTATTGATACTGAATCTTGCCTGTTCTCCCCGTGTCTGCGTGGGTTTCCTCCGGGTACTCTGGTTTCCTCCCACAGTCCAAAAACATGCAGTCAGGCCAATTGGACGTGCTAAATTGCCCCTACGTGTGAGTGTGTGACTGTGTATGTCTGTCTGCCTGCCCTGCAATGGACTGGCGACCTGTCCAGGGTGTATCCTGCCTTCCGCCCAATGACAGCTGGGATAGGCTCCAGCACCCCACCGCGACCCAGAAGGATAAGCGGTTTAGATGATGGATGGATGGATGGATACTGAATCTTATGACAGCAACAAAACCCCAGACTGGTGCTATAACACCTTTAGAGGGCAGTAGTGAGTAAGTGGTGAGTAATGTTTGTTTAGTTGAACTCAAGTGGTGTTTATTTTATTTTATTTAAAAAGGGAAGGAAACTGTCTATTATGGGTCCTTTAAGCTTCCATTTACTTGTCACATTTTGGACAGTGGTCACTCGGTCAGTAAGGGATGGAGCCACACATGCTATCAGATCCACTAAACATCCAGCTATGAGCAATAATGTAGTTTTTAAAAGTGCACTTTATCTGAAACTGAGCAAAAGCTGAAAATAAACTTGACCTGGTCAAATCTTCCTGTCATACATTGAGATGAAATCCATTACAGGGCATGAAGAGTTCACAGGGAAACAAACCTCACAAGTACATTATGTTTAACAGAAACTAAAACATCTGCTTCTCTTCTCTCTGTGCATCCTGTGAGAAGCACTATAAATAGATCCACTGAAGAGAACGGCAGATTTTGAACAGCAAACAAATGAATTAGATCTATTCAGAGATAGATCTAGAGACAAGACAAGGAAAACAGTGTGGTGAGGGTGAGACATGCTCAAATGCCAAATGCCTAAAAATGGGCATTCGAGGTTCCTTGTGTGCTAATGGTTCAACAAGCACAAGTATAGTCATTCTGCTATATTCAACATTCTGAACTTTGAATGTGTGATGAGGTGATGGTTGGCAAATGCTTCTTTTCAAAACTCCCAACTGTCAGGAATGGATCTAGAAAGTTTTACCAGCAGTGGCAATTTTTTTTATGACTAAGGTGTGTCTTAGGTATGTCTAAGGCATATTTGACTCTCAGGACCATAAGTATATAAGCAGTACAGATCTATTTATGAACCCACTAATACTCCCCCCACCTTGACAGACCCTGGCTGGTAACAATCTAGATGAAGTTTTTCTTCAGTGTCCTGGAGAACACAATGTCCGTTATTTCCACAAACAATCTGAAAGTTTGACTCATCAGATTACAATACACATTTCCTCTTCGCATCAGTCCATTTCAGATGAGCTCGAGCCCAGAGAAGTTGGCAGTGTTTACGGTACACAGTACAGTCTTAATTTGCATTTGTGAATGCAGTGAAGAACAGCCTTCATTGACAAAGGTTTGTTAAAGTATTCCTGAGCCCATGTGGTGATATTCATTATAAAAGCATGCCAGTTTTTAATGCAGTGTCTTTTGAAGGATCAAAAGTCACAGGCATTCAGTTGTGGTTTGTGGCCTTGCACAGATTTCCTGTTTCCTTGCATTTATTAAAAATATTGTGCCCTGTAGAGGGTAAATACCTAAAATCCTTGCAAAGCAGTAGAAATTTGCTTTTCAAATCAGTACTTGTTAACTTATCTGCACAGATGTTTTCTCATCATGACTTAAGATTAATTTAACTGTAGTGAACTACACTCCAATGTAGACATCATTGTTCATTTAACTTGTTAGCTGACAAGTTAGCTAGATAACTCTAGCTAATTACACATGCTTGTGTATGTTTTTGTGACCGTACTTCTTCTGTATTACTGTGTATACAGTTGTGTTGCAATATTGATATGGAATTTAATCCATTGTACATTAATTACTCACTTTTTCAGTAATTTACACAGAAAGGCTACAGTTTCCATCTTTACTCACTCTCCTCTGATAGCTCTGTGATGTTGTGTTATTCCCAGCTAGAGTATTTAGAGTTGGAAAGCAGCACAGAGGCAACTCAGTTTCTTATGTCTGATGGGTTGTATGAGTTAATAGAACAACACAAGTAACAGAGTAATAGGTTTTGTTATACAATGTTCTTGTACATTTTAAGAGTTTTGAGAATATAGACACATTGTGCTTAATAACATTTGGTGTCATATTTTAGAGCCTGCAGAAGTGGGGTGGCAAGAGCCACCCCCCCCCACACACACACACACACACACACTCACACACACACAACACACAAATCGTAAAAGACAGCAAGCATTTAAAATAAAAAAAAACTTGAACCGTTTAAGATAAAATAACATGAACCTGAAGACAGCCACTGACAAAAGCTGGGGCAAAGCCAGTGGAAAGCCAAGGTGAGAGGCAGAGCCATGGTCAAGGCTTAGTGGTGAGGGAAACAAAGCCATATACGAATGACATTATTTGAAAACAATTTGTTGCATTTTATGGGACATTTTTTGTGGCAGTCATCTGAATTTGCTTTACCTATGTAGGTTATGTAGGTTTGTTGAGCATCTTCATGCAACTGTATCAAACAAAATCTTTGTACTGGATCACGTACTTAGCTAAGCCCAGGCAAAGCCACGCTAGGTCAATCAGTAACTGTCTTACACCAGAGCAGCTGCTGGTCTGCAGCAACAGGTGGCAAGAGAAACAGAGCGGAGTCCAAGGGGAAAGCAATGGAGATGATGAGGGCCATCCTCCAAGGCCTCTCTGAGCTCCAAGGGCATTACAGTAATTTATGGCTTCCTCTTAAAAAAAAACAGCTGCTTTCAGTCACATGGCTGTCTCTGGCTGCTCCTGTAGCATTCCTAACCTAAAATCTGGATGAATATCTCTGGGATTAAAGAGTTATATTCACTTGTAATGCTTAAGTGCTGATTTAGCATTTTTAGCAAGCCTTTTTTGGGAGCAAGTTCAACCAGAACTTCTGTTCAGTCTAGGGTTTGAGGCTATATTACACTGTAAAGGGATTTTGAGGTGTAAACTGATATAAAAAATATTTTTGTTTATCTGAACTAAAATTTTGTTTTGTTTGTTTCATTGAAAGTATTTATTTGAGTTGAATAAGTCCAATGAAACTGCTTGATACCATATGAAGTCATTTACTTAGGTTGAACCAGAGAAACATTTTTAATAGGGTAGGCTTAAGGCTGCAATTGCAGCATAAGTTCAGAAGGCTAACATGGTTAAGACGTGTTGCTGGTGCTTTACAAGTACATACTGCAGTTGTAGTTAACAGTTACAGCACTGCAGCTGTCGCATTCCGACCTCAACCAAATTAGCAGTCATAACGTCTGCAATGGACAGAACACACAAAAGTACAGTGTAGTGCTGGACAGTATTGATACCTGAATGTCATAATGTGTTCCAGTCATATCACAGTATCAAGATATTTGATGTTTTTTAAGTTTGCATTAATTAGGTTAATGATCTCCTGCTTGCTTCTGGTAGTCCACGACAAAATTGGCATAACAATCCTGAAATCCACTACAAAAATTGGTTACACCCTGGACAGGTTGCCAGTCTATCACAGGGCACACTGTAAACACTTTAAGAGATTTAAATGTTGCTTTGCTTAGTTTCATTGAAAGTATTTGTTTGTATTAAATAAAACTAACTAAACTGCTTATTACCACTTTTTCTTTAGGTTAAATAGACAAAACATTTTTACAGTGTAGTTGAGTGGCACTCAGAGACTCATTACACAAATCTGGCTTTTAATGATACACAACAGGACTGCAAAATGTGTCATTTTTAGTTTAGTTATATGAATTTTGGCTTTGGCATTACTGTTATCACAGAGGTCTGTGATATATATTAATATGTTCCAATTCCAAATGATTATTTCTTCGGGAGTTTTGATTATTCAAAGTGTTGGTGTAATTCAACAGGTCAATAATTTTGGGCTGTATATTGCAGACCAATGTTTAATCAAGTCACATTATTCATTGACCAGTGCGCCTTCAGTATTTAAAGACATGTCATGACTGCAATATGTATCCATATAATCACAATGCTACTATTTTGTCCATATTACGCAGCTCTAGTGCACACTACAATGCAAACAACATTATCTAGCTAATACATTGTAGTTGCACTATAATGCTGTTTTTTTGAGGTGCCAAGATTTGTACCCAGTGTTCTCCCCAGTTTAGTCCCCCTGCTAATTATCTCTCCTCCAACTACATAATGCTACCAAGCTGGGAGGATAAAGGCTAGTGATGTGTTCATGCCTGTGATGACTTGGATTGCACGAGTGATGAGAGGTGATATGCTTTTTTGGACAAGCTACACATATAAACATAGTAATTATTATGCAACAAGCACAGGATATTTGGCTGGCAACACTTCTATTAGTCTCATTCACCAAAGAGTTAAAAAAAGAAATTTGCAAGTGGGAGCCACTTTTTGTTTACACTGGGTGTACAGACATATAACTGAGCCAAGAGTGCTGACAAGGTCCAGAGCAAATCCAACCATAAACACAGGGAAGGCCAGTATAGAGCAGACTGCATGGGAGAAAGAGCATGCGTCACATTTCCTGGGTCATGCTTCAAGTGTGCCCTGCCTGCTAACCCCATGGTCACAAAGACAAACAATTCCCAGGCATTCAAAGTGAATAAACCTGCAAGAAAAACATATTTATTGAATTTTCTCACATATATGGACCATTCTACCAAATTAGATCAAACTGTGGTCTCACAGTTAAAAAAATAGATATTCAGATCTTAGATATTTACAAGATTTCTGTTAAGATCTGTTTAAGCCTAAACATTAGAGATTAGAGATAGTAATAAGCTAAATATGTACATAATTATCAATTACAGGGTACTTTATAATGGGAGGTGGTTGTCCCAAACCCTAACCAGTAATTTCAACTTGTTAAAAATTTACTTATTTTGTTTTGTTGAGTTTATTAAATTAAAAAAAAAATATATTCACAAAATTCTGTCCCAGTTTTAGTCCATAGGCAGAACTCATTTTAGCCACACCCCTGTATTTATACAGTAACTGAGACAGCATCCTTGTCCATCATGGTCACATGGTGAGCAGTTCCCATTGTTTTGAACAGATCCCATTGTTTTGAAGTAAATGTGTCCCAATGTCTGAAAATCAGTGTGAAATATTAAGAACTGTCCCTACTAAAACACATATTTTCTGCAATAAAGTAAATGATGCTTTAATGAAAAATATGATTTTATGTGTGTGCAACTGTTCAAAGCTGTGTTTGCTGTCATGTACTGGCTAGCGTTTTTGAATTCTGCTCAAAATGAGCTAAAATTGTCACCACCAAAACAGTCACTACTGAAACCTTTGGTAAAGTTTCATTAGTGTTATGATTGTTTTGTTAGTGACAAAATGGAATGTTCAATAATGGATTTTAGTGAGTTGGCGCATTAATACAGATTTCAGGTGGTCATAGAAGTACATATGTAGTATTTTACAATGACCTTGAATGCAGCTTAGCATACCAGATTGTAAATACCTCAATAACTATTCAGAACCCAAAATCTTTTTGTATTGTTGAAATGATTTCACTACCTCATCATAATTTAACAAATTAGTTCATATTATAATATATTGTCACTGTTACAAAACTTAATTTCCATGACTTAAAATAGTAACACTGCAGAAGGACATGTATGTTAATGTAACAATATTATATTCCTAGTTATTTTTGTTTGGGCCATTTGTGCTGTACCACTCATCATGAAGTGTTCATGCAATGTAATGTTTAGCGTGCATTTTCAAAATGGACCAAAGGACTAAAAACTTTTTTTTTTAAATGTTTTGATAAGAGAGCATTAACACTTAAAGATACAGCCCAGATATTTGACAATTCATTATTTTTATGATGTCACAAAATCCACATTTACACATTTTCACCTGTTCAGCCTAGAGTTGTTTAGCTCCCCCCATTCACTCCAAAATTATAAGGATTTTTTAGCCTGAACTGCTTTTTGAATAGGCACAATACAGGGCAGCCAATCAGAACAGAGCTAATTTACATTAATCAGTCCTAAAGGCACGGTAACAAAAAAACAGCCTGTTGAGTTCTGTGAGATTAGGAGAGGTTGGAAAATGGTCATGTAAAATTTAATTATGACTGCTTTTGTTCATAAACCCACACAAACCTCATAAGTCAACCTCAGAAACAAAATACAATTCATGAAATATGTAAGATATGGGCTCTTACTAAAGCCAGTGGTCTCTTAGACTGGTGTCAGCTTTATCCTGATCATGGAGTTTCTAAATGCAGTTTAGAAACTACTGATAGTCATAAAAATACTGAAAAAGGGTTCATTTGATCTAATCTATAATAAATATTGATCACATTTCAGCTACTAACTCCTGTCCGTGCTTAATAAATAATTGAATTATTCAGACAACGCTCCTTAAATCAATTAAAAAGTTTAACACTCCACTTCACGCAAGATAAATAATGTAATGTCTGTCAGTCTGTGGTAAATCTTAATATCATTTATAGCACATAAGTGAGTTGACCAAGTGCAAATTTATCAAAGTGACAACTTCAAGAAGCCAAGCACAACAAAAGAGCCCTCAGACACTTTATGAAATATTCATTGTAGTCTAAGTTCATTTACTGCTTGGTTTTGCCACCTAAAAATTAGCATATCCTGCTGCAGTAAAGTTAAAACAAACATCATCAGCCATTAAAAATGACACGTTGACAGGGTGACCATAAAAGTCGCGGTTATTTTCGTCCTCAGACCTTAAAAACACAAGCATCAGCTCGCTAGAGGTGTGTGTGTTTTGCTTTAAAAGAATTGGAGGGCCTTTTGCTCTGTGTTTATTTGGTCTCTGATTCCCAGCTTTTGGATTTGGGCACATCTGGAAGGCATTAGTCTGCCGCGCTGGCTCGTGGGATGAGGTCACCGTGCCAGAGTAACAATGTTGCTTTTGTCTGTTATGCCGACTGATGACGCTGCGGTGAAGCCAAGGGCTGCAGGCAGAAAGATAAAACAGCCAATAAGAAAGCAGAAAGATAAAACAGCCAATCGGGCAAAGGATCCGTTCACAAGCACCCAGCAAGTGACGTAGGTCACTGAAGCTACCAGGCTAATGCAGCAAATTCCAGGCCAAAGGTAGCTTATAGCCACCAATTAGCATCATGTAAACTGCAGGCCTAAATGATCACATACATGCCTCAAACTGTGTTAAGTTGTTAACCCCTTACATGGCCAGTACATCAAGTTTTATTATACACTTATACAACCTAAAAACATCTCCATCAGTTTGCATTGAAGTCCTTGTAGTTACTGAATAAAAAGCCTAAGTATGTAATAAGACTGGGTTTTTAACGAGTTACGTAATCTCACATAGATTTAATTATGTGGTTTCTAACTCTCTAAGACATTCTATTAAAAGAAAATGTACTGAACTGTGCAGCATTTTTCCACTGCACAACATACTGGAATGTTTGACATCAGAAAACCTGAACCGCTCTATGGTTTTTTGGTATCTACTCAGTACTGGTACCAAAAAGAGGGCATTTTGTTCTGTCTTGGTAACATTTGCAGCTGAAGCCAACAGCAATTTAGCAAAATCTTCACTCTTCCAGTTGAAGATAAAGTCACCAAGGACTGTTACATCACCAACATGTGCACTACTATGTACACTTGAAAGGCATGTTAATGTGTTGGCTGCTATTTTTAGAATTAATACTTTGTAAAGAGTTTGCTAAGGTGACATAAGCTGGTTTGGAAGATAAGGCTAACACTATTACCATTTATATTAGCTTCTTCAGAATGAGTGTTTGGGCTCATGTTTTCACTAGAGCTGTCGAAGTTAATGTGATAAATTTCACAATCTCACTTTAATGTAGTGCCGTTAATGCAGGTTCTTTTTGACCCTATGAATCACCCATAGTTCAAGCTCCAAATTGAACGTGCACCACTCTAGCTTCAAGTGAATCATACTGTATTAGTCACTCTCTACTCTTTGAATTGGTGAATGGTGGAGAAAATCCTCTTAAATGGTAAGTTCAATTTCAAAACTTTGCCATGTGGCTCACTTAACAAAGCTGAGGCTGTGTGTAGTTACTGTCAGGCTGAATTTAGTTATCACCGGAGTGCATCCAGCCTATGATATCACATGTAAGCTAAGCACACATCTAACACCAACAGCATTAGCCATACTAATATATGACAGTCCACACTTGACAGTGTTTAGCGGGAAACAATGGACGCATCAACCTCCAGCAAGTTAACGTTAGCAATTGCTAAATGGACAGTCACAGCATGCAGGCCTATTTACACAGTGGAGAATGAAGGTCTGCGTGACATAATCCGGAGCGTTTCCAGCAACTCAACCTTATGAGTTGGCCTCAAGAGCCACAGTCATCACTAGGATACACGAGCTGTATGAAACAGAGAGGGCAAAACTAGCTAAGGAGTTGGAGCTAACAAAGACAATGATTGTCGCATTTACTGATGAGTGAATAAAAATCCCTCACATTTGAATTTTTTTTATTTTCTCATGTTCTGGTTACATGAACTTGTTAAGTACCTTTGTATGATTATATTATTTCCACTCTTCTTCATATAACCTATTACACCTAAAAATCTTCCAATGGGGTAAAATTTCAACAGATCAAAAAATCTGATCAATCATGATTAACTAGACAAATTCACACTATTATTCACAATTTTTAATCACTTCACAGCCCTAATTTTCACACCTGACAGGGAAAAATATAAAAATATAAACTTTGCGAGGTCACATAGTAGCCACATTAGACTTTTAATAGTGGTATATAATGACCAAAAAGACAATTAAATTATTAATCATAGTTATTATGACAGTTTCTCTGGTCAGATGGAAAATAAACAACAAAAAAAGTTTCATTGGTTTCTAAAACAAATCAAATCACAATTTTACATTTATCCCTTTATAAGCTAAGACATGTTCAGAGTCCAAAATTTGCTTCTTCAGTTTTAGCGACAAGGCTAACATAGCTAACATGTAATGCTGGCTAGATAACCTTAATTTTGCATTGTGTTAACTGCACGCCAAAATCGCATGCTTATCTCAAACCACACTGAGCTGTTAAGCAATGTTAGATTGTCTTGCTTATATGGTTGCTATTGATTTTAGCTATGCAGCATATCTTTGTTCATTTTTCATTTACTGAACGTTGGACACCAAACATGAATTTTCTGATTGACTACATTTGGAGAAAGAGGAAATTTGTGTAAATTACGTTCTTCACCAAACTGTCCCTTTAAATATCAGAATCGTATGTTAAAAATAGCCATCCCTCTGCCGTGCAATTGCTGGGGAATTGTTCCATCTTTCATTAAACAACAAAACAATGCATGTTCACAAGCTCTGTTACAGTGTGGTGCTGACAGGCACGCTTACTGTACACTGACCTGGCCAAACAATGTTCCACAGTGGCCTGTTGAATGATTTAGCCCACCGTTCTGCAGAGTAGGTGGACTCACTAGGCTTCTGAAGAGTGGAGCTGCAGGGTAGGAGAGCCGCGTGTTCTGCGGCTTTCAGACTATTTCCAGTAGTTACGCGAGCGACCAAGAATTTCCTCTCCTCACGAATGATGACCGCCGCTGCAATTTATGCTCCGCCAGCCAGACAGACCTACAACAGATACTTCACAACAGATTTTGAGCTACAGTTATCTATCTCTGCACTGAAATGAGTGATCTTTCGAATTTGCTTGAGTTGAATGGGCACATCATTTCCATATTAACAAACTATAAAAAAACAATTGTCTCCATTTACTTACAAGGCTAGATAGAATAACAGAAACAGCACATAAAATACCCATATTCATTGGCCATTATATCAGAAACACCTCTGATAAGTCACTGACTGTAGCTCATCTGTTGCTTCACAATGTATCAGGCCCCTCTGCCATTCATTTGATAGAACGGGACCCCCATAGGACCAACACTGACCATATGTTGGTGGTCAAAGTTGTGTTGAGAATAGTTCCCCACTCAAATAATATCAGGGGTGGTCTTTCGATGGTTTATACTGATGGGGTAAAGGGGGCTGATAAATAGTATAGCAACAGATTAGATTATAGTCAGTAACTCTTAGCCTACAAAATGCACCTATATGGTTAGTGTTTCTGATAAAACGGCCAAAGATTCTAAATATTAGTGTTGTGTTTCTGTTGTTTTGTAGACCATCTGTACTTGCAGTAACTGTTATTTTATTCATATGGAAATGAGGCACATATTTGAATCAAGTAGCATAGCTGTGGTAAGCTGTTGATAATAACCAAGTATTTTGCATACTGGCCTCTTACACTTAAGTCTGTTGTATTCATGCTTGACTTATAAAACCAGGCCTGTGGATAATACACTCTTCTTTTAGTTGGAGCACTCTTAGATATAAAGAAAGTGTTCTTTGGAATGATGCCACAGAACAACCGTTTTTGGCTCCCTAAAGAACCTTTCCATGGATTATTCTTTAAAAATAACACTTTCAAAGATGAGATGTGTGAGTTTAAAAGTTTTTAAAGTTTAAAGAGAAAAGAGGGAAGCCAATCAGAACCGATCGTTTATAAAAAAAAATAGACTAAATGCACTAAAATATACAGAAAACAAATGTGTGTTCTCTGTAGAGAATGTGCTAACTTATCTTTACACAGAAAATCAACAATAAATGTAACTTGACATGGGTTGTTTAAACAAGCATACGTAAAATGGTGATGAATTATGACTTTGTTTTGGCAAATAAAACCACACAAATGCCAAAAGTCAACCTTAAGAGGAAAACAAAATAAATGAAAAATATAGGATATGAGCCATTTTCAGATCCTCCATTTAATGCAAACCTTCTAAACCACGTTTTTTTTTCGTAATACTGTTTGTCCAAGCCAGGAACCGTTTAGAACCATTTTCTTGAGGAAGAATAGGAAGGAGAAAACGTTACATTTATGTTAGAATCCTCTCCTCCTCATTTCTGTGTATTCCCATGAGTGCTCTTATAAGCGAAGGCATCAAAACCAGTTTACATGTTATTGTTCTTATGTCTTCCTTCCTCTCTCTCTCTCTGTATTCAACAGCTAGTGCTGCACAGTAGAGAGGAATAATGACTGAGCCTTGGGTCTTTAATAATAGCTTTTGTCTCTCTAGTAAACTCGCGGTCAAATGCGGGCGGCTGAGGCGGTTGACCTCTGTAGCCTACACAGCTATGAGTTCAGCGCAGCACTGTTTGGCACTGTATTCCTCAGGCTGTCTGTAGTTGACTGGCACTAGACTTGAGATGGAAGACACGTCCCAAGCTAATAATTACCCTGCGTTTTTAGCGTCCCCTCTCACTCTCGGATGATCAGGCAAATGGCTCCTGCCACTCAATTATTAATGCTACATATCACTTAGTGGCACTGCAAGCTTTGGAAGCTCCTGAACTCCCTGTCAGCTTCACTTCGTCACTTCAGATTATACATCTGGCACATACAGTGTTTACCTTTTACTTTCTGCCATGCCCATATCTACTTACAGAGCATAAATCATTGTGAAACCATGAATGCTGCAGTCTGTGCTCCAGCTCAGAAACTAGAAGTGTAATGTGCAGGCTGATATATGATTAGATGGTTGACACTGGAGAGTGAGTTTCTTTTTTCATAAATGCATGATAGGAAAAATTGCCATTTTTTAGTACCTGATATGTTCTCAAAGGAATATTTCAGCATTGTACAACCTAATTTCTATCTGTATACAGTTGGTTATAATACAATCATTTTTACTGCTCTTAGAAAAGAACTGAAAAGCCACTCAAAACATACTCATAATGTGTGTCAGTGGGTTTTCTGTTCTTTTCTAAGTACAAGGAAAGGAATTGAAATGATGGTATCTCAATGAAGAAACCCCAAAAAGTTAGGACAGCAGAAAAAATGAACAGATTCATTTCTACCTGAATACATTTTTTTAAAACAGTACAAAGACAAGATATTTAATGTAATTAAATTATTAATCTTATATCTATGCTTATTCTAAGTTTGACAGCTGCAACATGTTCCAAAAAAGTTGGGACAGTAGCACGATTACCACTGTGTTACATCATCTTTCCTTTTAACAACATTCAGTAAACGTTTGGGCATTAAAGATATTAATTGTTGTAGTTGTGAAAGTAAATTTTTTTCCATTCTTGCTTGATATAATACTTCAGCTGCTCAACCGTCCAGGGTCTCCAATGTCATATATTGTGCTTCATAATGCACCACATGTTTTTAATATGAGACAGGTCTGGACTAAAGGCAGGCCAGTCTAGCACCCACACTCTCTCACTACACAGCCATACTGTTAGAAGACATGCAGAATGTAGCTTGGCATTGTCTTACTGAAACAAGCAGGGACGTGCCTGAAAAAGACGTCATCTAGATGGCAGCATATGTTGCTCAAAATGTGTATGTACCCCTCAGCATTAATGATGCCTTCGCAGAAATACAAGTTACCTACCAACACACCCACATACCATGACAGATGCTGGCTTTAAAACTTTGCTTTGGTAACTTTTGTGATGGTCCTTTTCCTTTTGGCCTGGAAAGGACAATGTCCATTATTTCCCGAAACAATCTCTAAAGTGGACTCATCAGACCACAGCACACATTTCCACGTTTCATCAGTCCATCTCAGATAAACAAGTGTTTTTGGTCATTCCACAAACTTCCCAGTCTTACACTGCAACCCTGTCCCAACTTTTTGGAATGTGTTGCAGGAATCAAAAATCAATGAAGATAATAAGGTAAAATATTAAATATAGATTTATGTGCTGTTTTCATTTAAGTATTAAAGTATTTACATACTTTCTGGTTTTATTTACCTACTGTCCCAACTTTTTTGGAATTAAGTTTTTATGCTGCACATACACTGGATAGAGATTAAGTTGAAAAATGCCATGGTATTACTATGAGAGCTCAATGACTATATGCAAGATAATACATGTATAAACGGTTGACCCTTGACAGCAAGATGAAGATTCCTCTTTTATAAAAGCAGTAAATGCAAAACTGTCTCTTTTACATGTATGATATGTATAAGTGTTGTTCCCTTAAATGTTCCTGAGAGTTTGAAGTCGTGCTGTTGACTACGGTTCATTATTATTGAACTACAACAACTATTATTTGAAGTAGCTCTTGCTGGTGAGTAACATCAATCTAATAAATATTCGAGGGGCACTAGTACTGCCATTGAGTGCTTTGTTATTAAGTGCTCGAGCTGTCATTACCATAATAGTGTTTTGTAGCTGGAGGATGCTATACAGAATCACCTCTGCATTAACTGAATCTGCACTGGCATAAAAGGATTTTACTGTCTTTGCTGATTATGAGCTTTATGTTTATCTATCTTTGTATAGCTTAGTTCTGATAAGAGACTTGAGTAGTAACACACTGAATGTAACAGTGTTACAAAATCAGGATCCAAAAAATGGGTAACTGTGTTCTGTATAGTTACAGGAAAAGGCAGTAATCAGATTACAGATACTTTATAAAAGTGGGTGATTATAGCCAGCATTACATTAAAACCACTCTTGCTCAACAAATGTGATTTTTCTGACGTCACCATTATTTTATTTCTCCTCTATTTGATTTTTGCAAACATTCATAGGTGAACTCACTACACCAATCTCTATTGTCTCAATGGTGGGCATAGCAACAGCCAAGCTGACTGGACAGTTGTGTCTCAGCAATTGTGTTACGCCCTGCTGGTGTAGTTTGTGAGTAAATGACATGACGAGCATGTTTTGTGTCCAAGTCCATAATTCTCCTATTAAATCATTGAATAAATACATATATCACAATATTTTACAATGCCTCCTTTCTGTGAATACATGTTCAGTGCACCAAAATAAAATGTATTGTAGGCCTTTATGCCTCCCAGATTCTAAAAATGTCAAGTGACACAGCTGCCCAACCGTATATGCAGATTAAGTAAACTATTTAAAATGGTATTTTACTCAAATTATAAATAAAAAAGTCATGATTTTATATTTGAAGCCTTTAAAATCACAATAACATTTGAGGGAATCAGAAGTTACTGGGAAAATAGAGCAACTGTAAAAGTAATTAACTAATTGAAAAACTTTTGCCTGTAAATTCTGATTCCCTCAAATGTTAAGCAGCACAACTGACAATAAAGGACTTTTTTCTTACATGCTTTTAAGACAGACCGGTTTTGCATCATACAAGAAAACCCCAAGTGACCTTCATGGTGTAATGCCAAGGTCAATAGCTCTTTCACTAACAAAGAAAAAATGGTCATTCTTGAATTGTAGTTCAGCTGCTTCATATTACCAAGTCATGTGGTGTGACACCAGGAAAGCTATTATTATTACAATACTTACATGTATTAAAACGCTTATATGGATCAACAAAATGTTGCCATTATTTACTTGCTTTCAGCACTAATTGTGTTGATGTAATACATTAATTTATGTGCCATTGACAGATATTTGATCAAGTAAAAGCAGTTTTCAGTGTACAGTCTATTGTATGCATGCACTTATCAGACTTCTTCAGTTCAAAATTTTATTGTCATTATACACATACACAAGTGCAGAGGTTAGGGCCATGACTCTAAAGACGCATGATAAACACTGGAAATGACTAATAAAACTAGGCCTGTGAATAACATGCTGGGTAAAAAGGCAGTCCTTCTTCTTTTGGCTGGAATATGAAGAAAACCCCTGCTGAACCGCAATACATTTATGTCAGAATCCCGTCCAGTGCATTTCTGTCTATTCCCCTGAGCTTTCCTCACGCACTCAGCACTCCAGACTCAGCCACTCTTAGCTCAGCCTTTTCACCATATAAGGACTTTTTGTATCCCTCCACCGGGGGAGAGTAGGAAGAGGAGGTTGGATGGGGGGAAAGGGGCCAGTAGGACCCCCTGCTCCTTCTGCCCATGACCCCCCTCTGTTCCACGGCAGCAGTAGCACAGAGTGGGAGTTAACAAACATTCTGAGGCTGTTAAAAGTCGTCTGGGAAATCCATGGCGCAGCATTTCTGTTCATATTTACTGTAAAAGTGGATAACGGACTAACGTCTGTAGAACACTAAGGTTCCATATGTGAGCCCACGCATCACTTCCTCCCTCTCATTACTACATAACTTACAGACCTGTTATTTACATACGTAAATGTTATTATATATGTAATTACATAGAACATATATAAAAAAATCTTTAATGCTGGGTAACTTCTGCTGTTTTGTTTGGATTGCTGGCTGTATTTCACATCAACAGCTTCAAGTCTGCATTTTCAACTTTCATCTATTTGTTTCATTGTGAAGAAAGGAGAAAAACATGGACAAACAGGATGTTTTCTTTCCGCAGAGCACACAACAATAACCTTTCATCAAATTCAGTCATAATAAAATATCCCCTCTTCTACCCACAAACAAAGATGTGGTATGAGCTGACATTTTAGAATCTGTGCTTTTTAATATATTATTTTCTCTTTGTTTCAGGAAAAAATTATTTATGTACAATTACACTTTTACACATTTATCACTAGTGAGAACTGTGACTTGATGAAGTCATTATGGCAGTACAGGGAAGGAAGAGTACTAATTTAAACAGGTCACTTCCAAAGCTAAATATCATTTCAGTCTACTGACACTTTTTATCTGTTCACAGGTAACAGCTGGAGGTATTGTGTATTGTACAGTAATGCGCTCTTATCAGATGGCTGATTCTGATGAACAAAATAGAGAGCAGCTTTTTCCTCTTTGAATATCCCAGGTGTAAGACACACCTCTCTTTTTCCTCCCAGCAGACTCCCCTGCCCTCCCTTTCTCTCTCTTCTCTCTCTCTCTCTGTTTCTTATTCACGTTTTCCCTCTCTCTATTTCTGTCTCTTTACCTCTCTCATTCTCCCTCTCATTCTCCCTCTCATCTCTCTCTCTCTCTCTCTCTCTCTCTCTCTCTCTCTCTCTCTCTCTCACTAGCCAGGTTAGGTTCTTCCATGCAGCTGTTAAATCAAGTGAATAACTGAAATGTGGCAAAACATTGTGTGAATTAGGCTGCATTTCCATCAGCTTAGTACAAATGAATTCAGCTCTCTCTGTCCTGTTTGTGAAAACATAAAAGGGAGTTAAAAATTTTTAATGCTGGGTAACTTCTGCTGTTTTGTTTGTATTGCTGGCTGTATTTCACATCATAACAGCACAAAAATAGCACTGACAATAAAACAGCTCAAGATCAGCTGGAGGCCCCTTAGATCTGTTTACTATATAAGATCAATGTCATGTTTTTTCCTTTGATAAGATAAATGTATGTGTTAATTTCTTGCATTTCTTTTTTTTCTGCAAAATTGTATCCACTTCAAGTACAAACCTTTATACAAATTTCTGAGATTTTTTTTCTCATCAAGTCATTTTTTTTTGGTCTATTAAAATATATATAAAGACACACGAAAGGAAACCCAGCTGCTGTCCTTTTCTTTCTTTTGCTCTCTCTTTTCCATTTCTCTTGTTTTCTCTCTCCCACCCTCTCACTCACTCACTCTATCTTTCTCCTCTTCATCTCTTTCCTCTCTATCTGTTGCTCTGTCATGCTCTCTGTCTTCTCTCTATCTCTCTCAGTCTCTATTTCCTTCTCGTTCACTCTCTCACTCTCTCTCCATTTTATCTCTCTCTCCTTCTCCTCTCTTTCTATCTCTCTCTCTCGCACACACTCTCCCCAGCCTCTCTCTTTCGCTCCCTTTCTAGGTGTGACAGTGTTGTCCTTTCCCTCCTCCTTAGTGACAGCTCTGCCTGTCTCCTAGCAGCTCTGTGTGAAACGTCAGGAGTCTCTCTCTCTCTCTCTCTCTCTCTCTCCTTCCCTCCTCCCAGCTGCCTCTCCTGCTGCACATACATGGCCTGTGACTGCGAGGGAGGGAGGTGGGAGGAGAGAGAGAGAGAGAGAGAGAGAGAGAGGCAGTCTGGCAGGCACATGGCCAGTGAATGAGAAGAACTTGTCCTCAGCACACAGTCTTACTGGATTTGAGCTGTGTGTGAGTGTGTGTGTGTCTTCATCAATACCTTATCTACTGCCCCCCCAACACACACACCCTGGGACAGTGTGTCTGAGACGTCTACCTTTGTCTTTCCAGGATGGCTGAGGCCGAACTTCACAAAGAGAGGCTACAAGCTTTGGCGGTAAGTTTGCAGCTTTGTTACTCTATTGTTTGTTTCATGTAACACTTATAATTTGATTACATTGCCAAAAATGACTGCTGCTGTGAATACTTCGGGAACATCTGGCATCTACTAGAACCATGAATTAGTCTCTTTTGGAGGTTTCTCATGAACTTCTACTTTGAATACTATGAAGGAAATCTGACATCTGCTGTAGAGAACCATGAACTCGTCTCTTTTGGATGTTTCTTCTAGAACTCTGCTGAGATTACATTGGAGAAAACCTTCCAAATACTATGGAGAACCGTGAATAGGTCTCTTTTGGAGGTTTCTTCTGAATGTCTGCTTTGATTATGTTGGCATAATCTGTCATCTCC
Source organism: Colossoma macropomum (assembly GCF_904425465.1). NCBI lineage: Eukaryota > Metazoa > Chordata > Actinopteri > Characiformes > Serrasalmidae > Colossoma > Colossoma macropomum. Next base: position 24,222,554 of record NW_023494804.1, read on the forward strand.
TATAAGGAGGCACAGATTAGTCTCTTTTGGAGGGTTTTTCTAGCCTCCTGCTGTAAATGCATTAAAGAAAATCCAACCTCTGCTGTAGAGAACCATGGATTAGTCTCTTTTGGAGGCTTCTGCTGGACTTCAGCTCTGATTACATTGGCAAAAATCTAACATTGATGTAGAGCAACAGGGATTAGTCTGTTTCTGAGGTCTCATCTTACAAATTCAAAGCACCAGGAGACCTGGTGGGTTTGTTGAGTGGGCGCAAACACCTCTGCTTGTTGCTTTCACACAGATTCCATCATGGACAGTGTGAGCTCTAAAAGCTCACCGAGCAGGCAATGAACCAGAGTCCAGTAGTTGTAGCCTAGCGTAGTTGCGAGAGTGGCTAATTTTGGAAGCAGCTACGGGGCTTCAGTGCACACTGGAGTGGCGAGCAACAGATGGAGAACTATTTTGAACGCATCTTTAGCATCTTTGTGATTCCGCTGTGTACATGTCTCAAGTAGAGGTGATACAAATGTCGACACGGTCAAGGAGAACTGTGTGTATGAACGTGGAAAGCTGTTCAATTCAATATTATAGTGTAGAAAAGTTCCTACTCTTTAGACAGTTATCACTAGCAAAAACAAAAGCATGTTGTAGTTTGCTATTAATTGTCACTCATAGCTCATAGAAACAAGTAGAGAAGGAGTTCTGTAAAAGAGGCAGATTAAACATTCAACAATACCACATTTATGTAAGTACAATTCGGTTTAAATTGATAGCAGAATGAAAAACATTCTATACATTTTCTGCCATTTTTGTAATTTCTTGACATGCAAACACAAAAAAGTCAGACTTGAAACTGTTGACAGAATGTAATTTGAATACAAATGCAACATATTATGTAATATACTGTATACTACTATGTAACTTAATGTAATTATGTACTTACATTTGAATTGTATTGTACATTGACAGTAACAGCTCTCAACTTGTACTGGTTAATGGGCACAAGTTCTTGGCAGAGGTTAGCATGCAAGTGTGCTAATGACTTCAGGATGACAACTGCTACGCTAAAGGTTAAGTGTGGAGATGGATGGTGCTTCACTGAGACAGAGGAGGTTTGAATAATTGAAGTTGGGGGCTGTCTGCCAGCAGCTCGCTAAATGAACTAAGAGCATTTGCGTGGCGTCTGTTCCTGAGCCTGGGCTTTGAGAGTTTACTCCACATGAGAGGAAGCTGTTCTCCAGAAGGGTGTTCGATGGGACTCAACTGAAAAGCATTTCCCTCACTTAAGCATGACTCGTGAACAGTCACTGCTCAAAGCTTGAGCCCAGCTGTGGGCAGAACGTCAACAAAAAATCCAGGAAATGACATCGACAGCAGAATGATTCAAATCATTACAATGGTTTGGTCCACTTAAATAAGATAAATTAGAACCTGGACACATGGAAAAGATTACTGTATGCACAATAATGTGTACTGGGTGCTCATTTCATGCTCTAGAAAAAAGCCCAAAGAGGTAAAATTACTAGTCATTACGTTGTTGGAGGTCATTTAGCAGTAATTCCAGGTCAGTTATTATAGGTGCCTTTTGTCAGCTTACATTTAAGATGTTCTATTTGGTCATCTTTTCCTAAACAGTCAGGAAGATAAAACTGTGAACACATCCATTAGAGAATGGAAATAAGGCCATATGTTGTTACTACTACTATTGTCAGTACTTCTAGAGCACTGAACAGTTGAATGGATCATAAAGACACATTTAGACCAATTATAAACAGCAATAACCAGGTTTTATGAACCAGCTAACTTTAAGCTTAATTCATTCTAAGCCTAGATTTTCTGTATCACACTATTGGATCACAAGGCTTCATCACCATGGCAACTTATGCTGTATACCTGATCTGCACCAGGGCAGGTTGAGCTTAGGCTTTTGGTTCATAAAATGAGCTCTTGGACCAATCAGGGCAAGCTACTGACCAATCAAAGACAGGCTTTTGCTGGAGGTGGAAGTGGAAGTCTTTTTGGACGATTTTCTTTTCTTTGTGACATTTGTGGTGTCAATCACATGAAAAACATTGCTTTTCAGTAGAACATTTTATATTACATACATAGTAATAATATAAAGCAATTATTTCTCCAGTAAGCATTAATGCTTATGCTTATGCTATTGTCTTAGCTATATACTGTAAAAAATAAATCCGCTGTAAAATAACAGTAAAGTACTGTCTACTAGTTGCATTACCTTCACTGTAATTTACTGTACCATATTAACAGTAAATAACAGTAAAATAGCAACTTTGCTGACCTCAAAGTCACTTGGAGCCCAAGATTAGCTATATTATTAGCACATAGCTATATTCTGCAGTACACTTACAGTAATACACCATAATAAAACAGTTATCTCCTGTATTTTTATACAACTACTGTAAAAGTAAAACTCAGTTCCTAGTAATTTAAAGTACATTTACAACATGACCTTTAATTGTCCCATATAAATATGTTTCTTCAGAAAAACAATATCAGTGATTATTTCTGTTCACCATAAAGATCAATAATCAAAGACTGATGTTATCAATATCTATGATCATATTTATTCTACGGGGTAAAACTTTTAAAGCCTTTAAAACTCGAAAACATGAATTACCAGAATAAAAAGACTTAAAATGTTTTGTATTAAATTGTTTACATCTTGCTGTCATATCCCATAATGCTGCATATCCCGCCCCATAATGAGAGACAGCTCAACTACAAATTTAGCATTATTACAGAAAATAACTTCAAATAAGTTGAATTTTCAAGACGGTTACGAACACAGTATTTTACTGTGAAAAGATTGGGTTAAGTATTTTAAAATCCTGGCCATACACACCTTTAAAACTAATATAATTTTCTAGTTCATTTTTTGAGTCCCTTCTTTAATCGTTTATATTTGGAACCTATGTATTAACATCATTGAAAAAATGAATATCATGACATTATATATCAAGAATGTTTTCAGGCATCATGATCCTACATTGTTTGTTCAGGTCAAATAATCAGGCCCATTGTTTATAGGTTACTTGCCTATAATAGGTATGTAACTTTACTCACTGCTGCCCTTTGAAGCTGTCATATCACCCATCTTAATATCTGTTACAGACATCATATGAGTGGCATTAGCTCAGGCTGCAACTGGAAGAATGTTTCCCTATTTTCTGTTGATGGCTGGCAGCAACAGCAAGGTTTAAAGGCTGGCAACTGTTTACTGCATTGTCTTTTCTGACGCCAACTCACTGGAAAACTGTTAAAGTCCCACACACTGCTCTTAATGGTGTGTGGTAGCATGGCTGAGTTGTGTGAAAGCATGCAGATATCAGTCAAGACGATAAAACCAACCACTATTAATTCTCATATTTGCTGCATGTAAACAATACACTACAGTTAACAGGCAAATCTCTCCGTACCTACTTAGTGGTTTTGGAAAAGTATGAAATGCAATTACAGGCATTTCCAGCAGACCACACAGTGTGTGGTCTTTTCCCTATCTCCACTGGCTTTCTGCTTGATGAACCATCATAAATTATTAAGAAATTTCCATGTGTTCTTAGAATGAGTGAGCAGCTGATATTAGGTTACTCAGTGCCAGCCTTATCATAAAGAGTAGCTATTGTTGCAGTTTTACTACATGGAGGAGCTTAGGTTAAAACATAATGTGTCTTATGCCCATTTTGATTTAACCCTACCTTTCCTAATATCTATTCAGCAAAACATTCAGAAACGTCTTTGTGTTCTTTAACCCTTTTAAACAGGGACAGATCATGATCTAACAAGGCCCTGGGAACCAGCATCTTTGGAAGTCCCTGCCCATCCCCACAGTCTGACAATAATACAAAAAATAACAAAAATAGCAAAAAATAACAAACAGCTCATGTATGTTTATGTACACTTTGACCAGCATTGGAAACACATAATGTTAACAAAATGATTAACTTTCAGTTACTGTGCAATCAGCATTTATTTCATGAGGCTTTTAATAATGTTAAATATAGTGGTAGGGGATGGGCTGATGGGCCTTAGTCATTACATATTTTCAAGGCCTATCTGTATGTCTAAGTCCTGCATCTGAAGTGTGCTGTTCCCAGGCTTTGAGCCACCATAGGCCTTGTGGGAGGCCCATTAAGGTCCCCAAGGCCCCTGACAGCCAAAGGCCACTGGGCACTGCCCCCACAGGCCTGTCAGTAATCCATCCCATCCATGTTTTTAATCCTAAAGTCTTGCCAGAAGGATGTAGAGGCTTTGTCTTTGTCCCCTTTAACTTCTTCAAGTCCACCCAAGAGTCATTGGTGAGTGTGCATGTCTATAGCAAAATGGAGCAGGATGTGAAATTGGAGCTTTCTGTGTGCTCCTTTCTTTCCTATCACTGTATAAAAGAAGCATCATCCTGACTTTATTGTTGGATGCACTCTGCATACACATTTGGAACTGAATTTAAATTGGTACACAGCTGTAATTCATTTGTTTCAAAACAATAATTTTAATAGGCGAGTAACATTACTCCCACTACTCTTTAAAGGTGTTATAGCACCAGTCAGATGTTAGAACTTTTGGTGTTTTTGTAAGACCCATGATGTGTCTAAATAGATGCATTTTCTGCTGTCTTTTATGTATTTTTTTCAATCCAACTGATGAAAAAGCACCCAGTTTGCGTTCTGTATTCTGTGGTGTAAGCATATGATTATGAAAGCAAACAACTGTGAAAAATAACTGCAATCAGAGAAAGTGAGATCAGATGATTATGCAATAATTTTGAGGAGTAGATGTAAATGCAGAAATAGATACTTTTTTGCCTCTGCATTAAAGGGTTAACTGAGTTCTCCAGGAAGAGAGTACAGATTTGGAACTGCGTAGCTGCTCTTCAGTCTTGTTTCTCTCACTCCCTCCATCCAACATCTGTTTTAGTCCAACCATTTACTTAATCCGGGCCTCCTTCTTTTCCCATGCGCTCCAGAAGAGTGAGGAACTGTGGGCTGCTTGAAGTTTGACCAAGCGGTCCGACAGTGGTCGGTCTTCTGTGTCCAATCAAGCCCAAATCTGTATTTTTGGGGGCAGTTAATTTGGCAGTGATTATAGTCTGCAGGATTAATGTACTTGAGGCACAACGGTGTTGCTGACACATGCTGGGCATGCTTCACTTAATGCGAGTGAGCAATATGTTATTGTCTAATTATATTAGCATTACATTACTAATACGGAACACTATAAACATTATGCGCAGATTAAATGACTGACTGAAAATTGTCAAACTGTCAACTGTGCATTTCAGAGCATGTGATTAGCACACTCTGGTTTAGCTAAACTCAGACATATAGCTTTTGTCAGACAATTGTGCTTTGTTGGTGCCTGTAGGCAGACTTTCCCCAGTATCATTAGCTCTAGTCTGCATTTCTATTCCACAGGCTGCAGACCGCAGCCAGAACTTTGGCACAGTCCAGGCAAAACAACCCAATCCTGAGGTTTTCCTTTCCTGGCCAGTGAGTGAGGCTATGTTGCTAGCTTAAATGAAAGGCAATCTAGTGGGTAGCTAATTGCAAAGGACTGGGTTGAGGAAAGTGTGCGTGGGCACAAGTTGGGAAGTCAGACTTTTCCCTGGCGTCTACACGCCTGCAGCGAGCGATTCGGACATATTTACGTAAATGACTATGAGCTAGCTTGCGTCCAACTCTCTGCCGCACCCCCTTAGCACGGAGCTCTGGCTAAGAAGGGCAGGGCAATCATCACAGCCTAGCTAAAATTAGCAGCAGCTGCCTTAGCCAGCTTGGATGGGGTGCAGCATATTTAAAGGGGGTGGGGTAGAGGCACGGGACCTCCTCTGCTCTCAGGTGGGCTCAGCTCTAGGGGTCGAGGCCCAGCTGCCTGTCTTCCATTAGCACATGACATGCGACTGGGGGCTAACCTTAAAGTAACTTGAAACCCCAAGTGTGTAGGCCAAGCTACAGAGGAAAGGACAGTCTTTACGTAACTGCTTAGCCTGGTATACGTTTGCAAAGCCTTTAATGAAGGGTTTTAATAAAGTATTTTTTTCATTATAGTGCATTAGATAAACACTTGCAAGATCAAAGGTATTTGCTGTACTATTAAAATTATGTATATATATATATATATATTTTTTTTTATTTTTTTTTTTTTTTTTATACTTTTAAATACTAAAAAATACTGTGATGATTGCCCTGCCCTTCTTAACCAGAGCTCTGTGCTAAGGGGTTGTGGCAGAGAGTTGGACACAAATAAATTAATACATTCTAAATAAATATTCTAAAATATATGCATATATATATATATATATATATGCATATATTTTAGAATATTTATTTAGAATATATTAATTTATTTGCAATATATTTTCTTTCAGTTTCTCAAAGAAATCTGCAGGGATATTTTCCACACCTCCAAAGTTCAGTCTTAGAAGTTGGTTGCATTTCTGGTGAGGTTGATGTTAAGGTTTTTAATCTGCACTTTACAAAAACCAATATTATATCTAATCTCCTCATAAAATATCTCATTGAAATGAAACACTTGTAGGCCATTTTGACTGGAAATAAACTAAATAAAATATGGTCTCTGACTTCTACACAGCACTGTACTCTTTGCAAAACAGGACTGAACACACAGTAACTTTTCTTCAAATTCAAAGCATAATAAAATATCCTCTCTTCTCTGAATTGCAATTTTAAAATCTCCATTTCTGACAGAAATCCTCCCCTTATTTCAATGCGTTGAGTGAGAAATAATTACTATCAAAATACATCATCTTTTATTATTGCTGTCGATATCTGCTGCTTCTGAGGGTCAAGTTATTCAATCAGCGCAAAAATTTTCAGTTTAGGCCATGTTTTCCTTCCTGCTGCTTTAATGGCAAAATAGACTAGTCATGCCTGATTTAGCAAATTGGACAGATTTATAGTTTAAGGTGCAAGAATGCTGAGTGGAAGTGCACATATTCAGAGCTTGTTGTAAATGCCATAGACTTGTGTGCAGTCAGCTGGTCAACACCTGCTGCTATCACATGACCCTACAAAAGGATACTAAAAGACCAGAATTCAAACCATTCATAAGAGTTCAGAAAAGAAAGTAGGCTTTGCTTTGCTTAGCCCAATGAATCCAGAGACCAGTGATCATGTAAAATGTGCTTTAATCAAATAAAATTTTAGTAATGCTACAATCCACAAGTTTCAAAATTTGACATTGCTAACAAATCTGTATTGTAAATGGGTGAGTTGCAACAACTTTACCACTTATGACTTCAACAATACTCAATTTCAATTAATTTTATTCACATCCTTACATCTAAACTTGGTCTTGTTACAAGATATCACGACACAATTCATATTGCGTGTTTTATATGTAGGGCGCAGCCTACACTGACACTGGAGTACACTCAGATTCAAAAATAACCCATGAGTATGTGAAGCTGGTTGGTACTATGCAAGCACATCCATGTGTTCATATTTCTTGGCAAATATTTTAAGAATGCGGCTCCAGGATCTTTCAGAGTAATTCAGAGAATGTGATAGCTTTTATCAAATCTAAAGGGCAGCTGGCCTGACTTCTTGCTTATATTCATTATAATAAGATTATATTCATTTTTGAAATTTAATATACTTTGTCAGAACAAGGAGAACAGTTCAGCTATGAGTGTGCTGATAGGTTGCGATGCGAGGCATTTTAGAAATGCAGGGCATCTTTAATATGGCAGCTTTTAGCCTTCATGTTCAGGAAAGGCAACTGCCTTGAGTTGCACCATTGTGCAGAGCCCTGTATCTAAAATCAAGTACTTCTATAGCAGGGGTGTCAAACTCAATCTGTGGGCCAGAGAAAAAAATGTTTTTATTTCTTTTTTAATTAATTTATTAATTGATTAATGTAGGACTACCCGAACTGGCCATTGTTTATTCAAAATATGCAAAAATTTCAACAGTAAAATATAGGCACTTGTAGTAGACCTTGAAATATTACATAGACACTTGAAATATTCAAAATTTAAATGCCCCCAGGTGTTCGGACTTTTAAACCTATTTGCTTGAAATAGACACCTGGCATCCATTCTTTGCTGCAACTTCATTAAGACTTGGGCTCAGTTTCTGAACTGCTGAGCTGACGTTAAGTGTTTATATTGGTTGAACTGCAGATGAAATGCATTTTGGTGATATGACTGGCGTGGCATTGCGCAGCATTGTGTAGAAGTGAGGTGTAACCGCTGTCCCGTAGATTGTTATTGGGTTAGGAGAGGTGAAGCACATTACGTTGCAGTGCATGCTGGGGTCTGTAGTGCAGCACATTGTGAAACGAGCTAATATTAACAGAAAATTAAAATACTTTTGCGGGCCGGGTAGGATTGTGTGACGGGCCTGATCTGGCCCACAGGCCTTGTGTTTGACACATGGGTCCTATAGTATAATAACCACAATCCAACAAAATTTAAAACTTTACACACTGTTTGCTCTCAGCAACCACAGGCTGCAGTGGATCTCTGAAGTTGCTGGTGACATGCTTATATGAGGACACGCCCCTAAACCTTTTCTATACTTTCAGAAAAAGGGGGAGCATACTCAAAAATCACCTCTGTCACACCCTGTGCTCAGCATGTATCATACCCTGTGCTCATCCGGCTTGGAACATTTTGTCCTACATACATATTTCCTCCAAATGTCACTGGATCCTTTGAATTACAAGGTTTTTTATCATCCAAAATAAAAAATACTACATGCACACTAACACTGCTGTGCATTGGATTGACATCATAAGACTGGCAACCTCACTAAAATAGCCCAGGAAAACCAGCAAGCTTTTTAAAATGGTAGTAAAGCTGTAGCCTACAGTACAGTTTGAGCAGCTGGGGTTGTTATAATAGAGTTCAATTTTAGACTCATGTTCATGCAACGTCATTTCAGTGCGGAAGAGTGTTATTCGGGGTAGAACAAGCAGGGAAAACCCCTACAAAGATAAAATACTTTTACTGTAGTGATAATTTACATAAGTGCAAATAAAAGTAAAGGAAATAAGTAAAGTAAGAGTGAATGTTTATTGGAAAACTACATCCGCAATCACGACCCGAAAATATTTCTGAGTTGACTTGATCATATTAGAATTAATCTGTACAAACAAAACTACAAGCAAAACATGATATTGCATGAGAAATCAAGAGTCCTGGGACTGATATTGGTGTTCTCTGCTAGTGCACATCTCTCTGTAAACTGTATAAAAAAACATAGGTTACATTAAACTATATGTGTTTTATGGTTAGATGATTATATAAGGCTTCATAGTTTATCTGTTTCCAATAAAGAAGTTTAGCAGCCCTGAAAGGCTCTGCAGAGTTCATTACTGTTTAATTTAGCCTATACATAAAAAACAGATTAACTGATTAAGGGTCAAAATAATAGGTAGATTACTGAATCAATAATGTGATGTTTAGTGACAGTCCTACTCACCATTAGCTTCTTGAAAGTTAGCTTATATTAACATGTGTGAACCTCTACAGAGAGAAAACATTACAGTCTCAGCTTTCAAACTGTGTAAATTCACTGAAACCTGTATAGGACATTTCTATCATTAAAATTATTAGCAACAATTTATTCGTTGTTGATTTGTTTCAGTGTGATATTCATCATGCTAATTACATCATCCACAAGCAGAAATGTATTTTTACTTTACTTGACAGTTACAGGCTGCAGCAGTGGAAGGTAAAATACAGCGTGTAATATAAGAATGCAGTGCATAGTGCCAGAATTGAGACACAGGGAATCCATCTAGTGACTCATGTTCTAGGCTAAGATAGAGAATTATAGGTGTAGTCTTACCATGAGAATTAAATTTAGATCATGTATCTGTGCAGAAGATTTTCTTTTGATCTGCATATACAATGGAGCTGTATATGATACCAAGTAGCAGCAGCTTGACCTCTCACATTTCAGAGGAAGCACATGCCGCCTTTCTCCACTTAGACTAGAGCTACTGTCACACAGCATAGTTGATATGATTTGGCACAAGAATGAGAAGATAGAGAATGAGAAATGGCAAAATATTACTGGTCAGTAAGCATTAATTTGCTCAAAAAAAAAAACAGTAGTACAACAATAAATACAAATAATATTAATACAATAGGCAATGATTTTATGTATGTCAGTGTGTTCGTTTAGCAATTTCCAAACCTCTCTTTGATAAAAGCCCAGTGTTATTTGCAGTTATCATCCAATACCTGGTTTGGCTAATCAATAATTCATTATGTTGAATCAGGCATGGTGATGGACTTTCAGAAATCCATGTGATGGCCAGAGGCATCCAGGAAACTTTATTCTGCAACCTTATGAGTTACAATTTAAACCATTTCATTTCTGTTGCTCCTAGCTGTCGGAAAAGGAGTTGTATGTTAATTATGAAGTTGTCTGTGTTAATTTGAAATTCTTTACAGTTAACCTGCTAAATTGGCGGCCCCCCACCAGTGCAGAGTGCTGGTAGACTGTTGATAATTAGCACCTTTTAGCAACAGCCTCTACTCTTCTGGGAAGGCTTTACACTGGGCATCGGAACAATGCTGTGAGGATTTGACCGCATTCAGCCACAACAGCATTAGTGAGATCAGGTACTGATGTTGGATGATCACATACGTCACTCCAACACAATCCATAGGTATTGGATGGAGCTCCATCACTCCACAGAAGGCAGCTCCAGTGCTCCACAGCCCAATGCTGGGTGGCTTCATAGCTCTCTAGTTGATGCTCAGCATTGGACATAGTGACCTTAGACTAACGTGTAGCTGCAGAGCATCTTGTTCTATTGGCAATGCTTTTCTATGAAAATTACACAAACTGCATGTGCACAAAACTGAATGGGTCAGTAATGGTGGCCCTTAAAGTAGCAAAATTCACTAACTATGAGGGGTATCTACAAACCTCTGGACATATGGTGTATACAGTGGATCTTACATGCGATATTTAAAGTGCTGTTAGCTTCTATTAGCCTTTAATGAGAAAGTCTTTGTGTATGGAATGCTGCACTGATGCTGGCCAGATTTGTTATTCTCTTCTAGATTTAGCACAAGTGCACAGCACATGGGTCTAATAGACTACAGGCCTTCATTTGGTAGTCAAAATAAGGTACTGCTCAGAAAAGAACCATTGCAGCAAAGACCTAATCAGCCACCGTGCATGTGTTTACCTGAAATGGTTTATGTTAAGGCTGTTTTCATGCTCACTGTAATTAGGCTGGTTTTTGTTCACTGTAATTATGCATGAATAGGTTTTACTTCTCTGTTAAGGATAATGAAAATGTTGATAATGTTAATGTTAATAACGTTATAAAATGTTAATATTAAATATATTATTATTGATAATAAACAAAAAAAAAGGTGGGCGCCTTAAGAGCATCAGTTTACTTAAGACATGGTGAATAAACAAAGAACCTATAGTGAATTAATAAGCACATTACATTGTCTTATTGTATTAATTGAACGTAATTTTCATATGTGGAGCTATATTTTTTCTTTTTTTTTTCATAGAGGCCATGCCAATGAATAGATTTGTATTTGATGCTTCAGTGAATTTTTATAAAGGTCTAGAATATTCTCTTACCAGAATATCTAGAATGTTCATCTACCAAATTAAGCTTGTTTCCAGCCTTGGATGAGATGATGAGACTGTAGCCACAATAAACAGTTTTGCGTAAGTGTTTAACAACTACAGACATCTAACATGGCCTAAGAAAATATCTACCCTACTTGTTAATCTATTCTGCATGTCCCAAAGACGTGGGCTGTTACAGCTGTTTAGTGTAATACTAAGATAATGACCTAATCCACATAATCAATCATTTATAACTATAGACTATAGCACATCCTACTACTTTCTCTTCTCATTTCTGACCTCAGTTCTGGTTTCAAGTTCAAGAACCCACAAAACACACTGTGCCATCAGTATTTAGATGAAGACTTATTCCATAAGCCCTCATATTAACAAAGTGCAGAAACATAACAAATACATATCTGAAGTTTCCATTCCCAAACTGCTTACGCTGGGACAGGCATGTCCACTCTATTTTAGTCCATCCACTGAGACGGGTGCTTGTGACTGTGTTGATAAGCAGCCAGAGTCACTCTATTTGGCGTTATCATCGGCATTGATAGGACTTTCACTGCAGACAGGTAGACGTGCTGCAGACTCCCTGCTTCAAATTACAAACACGTTCCACAAAGCAGCCATAAATATCTTCAAAGGACAGCAAAAAACTTCAAAATGTGGACCCAAAAATGAATTTATCTTTAAACGTTACTGGAGGAAAGTTAGAATTAGATAGCTTAGCCTTTAGTCGACAAGTTTTAGCAGTTTGCCATACTTTTTAAATGTAATTACATATTAACTATACAGCAGTTACATAATGAATTACATGTTCGTTCCATTTACAATCTGTATCAATATACATGAGTCTGTAAGCTTTTTCCACTTGTTGTCAAACAATTTCAAAAACATGGCAAAAACTAAAGTATATTTTCCTTTTTCTGCAAAACAAAATTGTACACAGCAATAACTTTCCTTCAACTTTGAAACATAATTAAATGTCTTTTTTTGATTGAAAGATTTGAATCTGCACCTTTAACAGAACTTCTCCACTTCTCCAAGCCCATGCGTTTGTTAATAAATGAGATTTCTAAGGTTTAATCAAACAAATTGTAAAATATGGAATGAAATGTGAAATTGCAGTAGCCATGTCAAGGCATTCATACTAACATTGCCATAGTTTGTCCTCATCAAGACTAGGGGGGGTGGATCAGTCATCAGAAATGTCAACATAGTTGCCAATGGAGGCGATACAGCGTAGGAGTTAACAATGACACATCACACAACTCACACTTACTGGAGTGCGTCATCTTACCCAGTATCTCTCAGTGTCAGAGAGACCTTTCTCTACTATGAAATATCAACAAAGTTTACTGTTTATAAAGGGGTTCTACAGAGTGATCTCATAACAGAACCACCTTTCCCTAAAAAACCTTTTAATAGCTGGTTCTGTGGAACACTTCAGCGGTTTTAATCCAATCTTATCTGCCACATAAGTAGCATACAATGCACTGATGGCAATATATGGTAAAGAATTATTTATAGTACCATCAACTGGTTGGTTTTTTAGGATAGTGCTTCTTAAACTGGTCCTCAGGTACCTCCAAAGAGGGCTGTTGCAAGTTGGACTGGAGCGAAAATCTGGACCATCATGGGATTGGAGACCATCTGAAGATTGGTTCCACTGGCATCTTATGGAAGCCTCTGGTGATCTACCACCCTGGAGAGTTTGGTTTTAGCACACCTAACTCTAACATTCAGATGTTCATGAAGGCCTTCTTATGCTATACTTTACAGCACTGCAGATCAGCAGGGCCAGGGTTGGGCACCCCTGTCCGGTGTTTGGGCCCCTGTCCAGAACCCTTTTGGTATGTTTTATTTTTAGAGTGTTGAATGACCGGTCTTCAACTCTGATTCCTAGTGGCCCTCTGTTGTTCTGCTGTAGCTCTCCCTTGAGAAGCACTGTACTGAATTTGTGGCAGATCCTTGCTGGTGCTGAACTTGCCTTGGTGAGTCCAGGCAGATGTTTATGTGTGTTAATCTGTGGATTAGACTCAGCTCCATCATAAGCCTTCAACACTGTCTTCCAGTTTCATACTCATAGTGTGGAAAGTTTCACCAGGGGAGCATAGTTTACAGGGACTGTTGCCAAGAACACCAGCTAGAGATGCTATAGGGAAGCTGCAGTCCCTTGCCAAGATTTACACCCGCACAATGTGGGTTTGGCTAGGTTCTCATCCTCAGGAGGTTTCTGTCGGTCAAGATTTCAAACCACGGATTTTAGGAATCTTCTTTCTTTCTCATACATTCCTGTATGCAAGCAGGACTTGCAAAAAGACCCTCTCGGGTGCTTGTCTACAGGATTTGGTGTTATTGTCGGAAAAGAAGAGGGGGTGCTGTACCGCTACAAGGCAGATGTTCTTAATTTGTTCCCAGCAACAAATAGTCTTTGTTTAGGCCTCATCCCCTCACCAAGTCCAGCTGACATGACTTTCCCTTGAATACTACCTGCTGTCATGCACAGCCACTTTTCCCCAATTCTTTGCAGATGCAGCGTTCAGTCTGGAAATTAGCTATGGCTAAATTGCCAATGACATCATCCCTGAACTGTATTTCATAGTCAGTGGTATCTATGATGAAGAATGTGTCTTGCATAGGGGTGCAAAAATGCAATGTGATTTCACTGCAACAATTTTAGAACTAAAAGAAAAAGAAAACAATCAGGTTAATTTTAAATGTAAAAACCCCCTGAAATTTATTTTGAGTATTATAAAATATCAGCAAATATAACAGTACATGAACAACTACAGAGACAGTAACAATAATAGATGCAACAGTGGCAATGATACAATGGTATTAACGATGACAATACCAATGAAAAAGTGTTTAGCAGGACATTTATGGGTGATAGAGTGAATAATAACATGATTATACAAATAGACAAATTGCATAAATGGATGTCTGGGAATGTTCATGTGGATGCTTGTCTACAGCTATGTGTAGGGTATGTGTGTATGTGTACAAGTGGGCGTAGCACAAAGAATGTGTAGAAAATATCTATATATATGATACTCTGCAGAAGTCAAAGATCACTAGCAGTATAAGCTATTCATGTATCAGCATATATATATATATATATATATATATATATATATATATATACACACACACACACACACACACACACATATGGGTGGTCTCAGACTTTTGCACAGTGCTGTACTTATGTGCGACTTGACTGTAAGGTTACCAATAAGGGTCATTCCCTGGAGTGGTCTATTGTTTCAACTATTTATATTCCACTACCACGTGAAGTTCCTTCACTTCCTTTGTTTATGTTTTCACTGTAGTGTTAAAAGTGCATTTACTCAGTTGCTAAAAAATCATATTTAAACCAAATTGTTGTAAGGTCAGAGATTTACACCCCTGGTCTCGCGTGTCCCTGGCTAAGTCTGTATTTTAACCTCATTGCCAGTATATGTGAGCATACTTGGCAAGAAATAGACCAGCCATCAGTGTGGGGCTGAGTGCAGAGGCTACTGCCATTCCAGAGTGCGATTTACCAAACACGTGGTGAAAAATGCACCGTCAAGTTAATTATAGTTGCTCAGTCAGAGGACAAGCACGCGAGACAGCTGACAGATACTAGTGGTGTTTGTTGATGTGGTGTACTGTAAACAGACTTGCTTCTCGTAATTAAGTGTAAGTACATATGCATGTCCACTTGGAATGCCATCAAAATGACGTAATATTGCCTAGATTCAAATAACAGTATACATTACATGAATTTAAATAACTTATCTGGTTTCTTTCCTTCATGAACTTCTGCAAATTCCACCTCCTAACAGAGCTGCCTCCTGTAAGTCAAACAGGCAACTACTTAAAAGATTCAGTCAGTCGACTAACTAAATTTATTAATGTGTTACTTATTTCTTTACTTACTTTTTGTTTGGTTGTTTTTACTACTGCTTTTAAAAAGTTCTGAATGTATATAATATACTGTGTTGTAGACACCTGCTTATCCGTCCTTTCTTCTACAATCAATGGTACTAATACAGTGTTTGTTCCCTCTTTGCTGCAGTAACAGCCTGTACTCCTCTGGCAAGGCTTTACACTAGATATTGAAACATTGCTGTGAATATTTGAATGTATTCAAACACAAGAGCATTAGTGAGGTGAGGTACTGATGTTGGAAGATTAGTTCTGGATCACAGAAGCCACTCCAGCTCATCCCAAAGATATTGGAGAGAGCTCCATCACTCCAGAGAATGCAGTTCCACTGCTCCACACCCAATGTTGCTTTATACCCCTCTAGCCAACGCTTGGCATTGGGCATGGTGACCTCAGGCTAATGTGAGGCTGCTCCAGAGTTTCCCATTCTATATTAGCTAAAATTAACTAATTGGAAAGGGGTGTCTGAATACTTTGGACATAAAGTGTAGCCAGTGTCTAATTTCAAGCATTCTTCATTGTTGAAGGTATTGTTCACGTATACCTGTCATGCATTGTGCTGGGTGCTGAAGAACATAATAAAGTCCTTTGAAATTTGCTTAGATGGTTCCAAAGAGATGGGTTGTAAACTCTGCAAACAACATTTTACTTAAAGTTCAACATCAAGCTGATGAAAATAAAACTTACCAAAAAACAAGAGTGAGGCATTGTGATGCTAAATTGAAACTTAATTAGCTATGCGTAATGTCCCTCTTAATAAACCAATAGACCACTCTGTTTGGTAACCAAAGCTATAGCATGTATATCATCAGTTTGTTTAGCACCTTGTTCAATTTTATTAATGTGAAAAGGCCCCTGTTTTGGCTCTAACATTGGTTGATATCTGACTTAACAGAACTGGCAGTAATCATTCTTGGTAGCATTATGTGGTGGAGTCTATGACTAAATGGTGGTGGGGGGATTGGGTAAAAATCCTCCCCAACAGAATTAAAAGCAAATGTAAATAAAGGTAAAAAGCCATTCATAGCAACACGTTTCATAGCAGAATAAAAGCTGTATGAATTAATTTAACCGCTTAAATGGCCAGGGCCCACTGGTGGGCCCAAAGTTTTATTACACACTTCTATGTCCTTAGAATAGCTCAACCAGTTTGTATTGAAGTCCCTGTAGTTACTGAATAATAAGCCTTAATATGTAATATTCTGTGATTTTCAAGGATTAAGTTTTGTAGGTTTTCAGATGCTGTTTGTAGGCTTCTTTGGTTGCAGGTAGTGGACTTTTTGTCAAAAATCAGCCCACCCTGAAGAGTTCTTCACCATATTGATGGCAGCTAACAAAATAAGAGCTGCATATGGCAAATAACACATTGTACCCATGCCAGTAGTGCCCTGTACTCATCTCAGTCCTGGAAGAAACAGTGAAGATCTCCTGTGGGACATTCAGAACAGGTTTAACATCAAGGCTGTCTCAAAGGGCCAACGTTTATGCTGCTCCTGCCAAGCTGGTAATCATCAGATGGAGTTTATAACTTGAGAATTAAACACACCTCAGATGTGTCTGCTTGGACAAGCAGAGAGAGTTTACATTGAGCCAAGCTGGCTCCAGGATCTAATCGTGTGAGAGATGAATCAGTCCAGAGACAGACTACTACTTCTGGGCAAAACTCAGTCTTAACCCTTTAGATTCACAATCTTATTAGGCATATTATTCACTAATTACATGGAAAACAATGCAAACTGAGTTATAAGAGTGAGGAATGGAAACCTGTAGGGTTCTGGGCATTTAATGCTGGTGTGATTGTTATTCACAGCTACTCTACTGCATCAGTGGTGTGAGTTGGAGAGCGTGTGTGTGTGTGTGATATGTCCTTGATGTTTTGTTCAGGGGTGAATAATTAACATGAGCAGTTAGTCTTAAATAATGCAGGCCTTCCATTTCCCATTGTCTTCCACATCCCTTTCAAAACTAGCAATGTTTTACATTTACTGTTCCAGTCTGAAGCCTTTCTCTATTTTACCTCATGTAACATCATTCACAGAGGAACAGTGTACATAAAAAAGTCAATTTTTAGGCCCACGTTTCTCTCTGTGTTAACATCTGGATTCGACATTAGTGCACATTCTGTGAGAATGCACAGGGGAGCACATACTCCAGCCCTGCAGCTCAGGCTGGAATGCAGCCGTGAATCTGTGTCAGCGCTGGCTTGGGTATTTGTTCAGTTGGTGAATAACCAGAATGGCCTACATATGTGGCAACATATCCCTTTACTGGACCTTTTTTGAAGTTACTTGGAGGACAGGAAGTCAATCATATGTAGTGTATACTGGGGAAAAGCGAGGAGCTACATATGCTGAATGTTACAACCATTCAATGTTATAGGCCTCAACCCTTTTGGCACAGTCCATGAACACTATGATAATGATTATTAAGCTCTAGTGGCTTGTTCTTATTTTTGAATACTGCGATGTTACATTGCGTTGCATCACACAATAAAACCTGCAACATGGAACAATAATTATTGTTGTGCATTTAGTTTTGTGTAAAGAAATCCATCCTTTACATTTATGCCACTTTTAAGCGAAAACTTGCCATCAAAACACATGGACACAAGCTGGAATCACAGACCCGTCGATCGAGATTGCACATTGAATGTATATGTAATCCATGGTGTAACGTGACATGTAATTAGATACATTTTATTACAATTATATTTGCATAATAGCACAAAATGACAGTAATAATGCTTGACATGCAATTTTGTTCTGTGTTGTATTTGTGCTTTAACCACATAATCTCAAGGGTTATAACTCATTCATTACTCTGAAGACATTATTCACACACACACACACACACACACACACACACACACACACATTATCTATGCCACTTATCTTTCTGGGCCGTGGGGGGAATGGCTCGAGTCTATCCCAGCGGTCATTGGGTGGAAGGCAGGAAACACCCTGGACAAGTCATCAGTACATCGCAGGACAGACTTATTATTCAGTAATGGACAGCTTTGTAAAATTTGTGAGGTTAAAAAACAGATAAATTTAAGTTCTGGTGTTCAATGTCTGCCCATATTAACCTGCATGTAGCATGTTATTCAAATGTTATGCATGAATGAGCTGTAAATAATCTCCCACTGTTCTGTTACTGACTTCCTACATTTGTTTGTTGATGTCAATTCAGCCACACCACAGATTCTCATATGAAACTGTATCCCACCAAATGAGAAATAGAGAGAGAGAGAGAGAGTTGAAAACGTGGGTTCCAATCCTGATGGCTCCCATCAGACGTTGCCCTTGTTTGACTGACTCAAGGGAACTGCAGAAGCAAATCTATTGATATGGAAGCTCATGAGCCTGATTAGACAGGATATGATGAGTTGTATTTAGACTGTCCTGGGACCGGGTTTATTAGACCTTTGAGGATACTCCTGATGTCATCCTACTCATCTCTCACAGATATCAAATGGTATACAAATGGGCCAACCCTGTGACCACTGTGGTCATATTCAGTCACAAATAAGCATTTGTATTCTCTATGTTTGGACATTTTAGGAAATATGGGATGGCCAGTCATAAGCTAAACAACCTGTAAACAGCGAAATCGATTCCTAACCTCAATCAGTAACACAAAACTTCATCTTTTTCAGGAGAAGCGAAAAAGGCAAGCTGAGATTGAGGATAAAAGAAGACAGTTAGATGACCTTGTCCTGCAACTTCAACATCTCAAGGTAAGAAATATAGCACTTCTGAATGTGTTCCATTCTGTTTTTGGAGAGTGCATGACAATGATATTTTGTATGTTTAAGCACTGGCTGGATTAACAGTGAATGACACACAGCCTTTTGTTACTTGCTACCAGTTGTCTGATGATAATATAAGACTTGTTGAAAGTGTTCATTTGGAATGTGTTGAAAGTGATTTACTATGTTCTGTTTTTGTTATCTTATAAAATACAGTACTTGTTTAGTGATGGTGTTGGTGAACCACTTCTAATTCCTTGGGGGTTCTTTACTATATGGCAGTACTCATAACACCTACATAAGCTTGACATGACCAATGACATAAACCTCCATAAACATTTATAAAGGCTTATTCCAAAAGGCATTTGTCATAAAGGCTGCTTGGGTGACATCAGTGTTTTGGGTTAGTGGGTCACTGAGCTGTCCCTTGACACTTTTTTGGGTGAAATGACAGCATGTTATAAGAACTGACATTGTAGCTTAGTGTATATCGCAATGACATAATGCTGATAATGTGACAGCTTAAATCTCTTCGTTGATCAACTTAAATTCATACTAAAATGCATAAGTCGTATAAATGCTTAAGTCTTATAAATGGTCAAATAATTTTTTTATAAATAAAATTTGTTCACCTAACTTTACTTGGCAAACTACATTATATTAACACACTGTGAGAAGTCAGCCCAACTCAAAATGATATAGTAACTGATTTCATTGCTTTACTTGTGTTGACTTGGACTGGAGGACACAAGAGTTCACACAACACAAACTTCATAGTTGAGCCAAAAGTTCTCTTAATTTTTTAGTTCCGCATCTCTGTGAGGTAAATAGAATGAAGTTGTTTTTTTGTACTCAACTTGCCCACCAGCCAGGACTCTTTCTATCACACAATGCTGCTAGACATTTTTTCTCTTGGACACACACTTAGAAATGGCTATGGCATTGCTGGGCCTCAAATTCACAACCTCCTGTTGGAGTGACAGCTTAGTCCACTGCACCACTCAGGAACACATGATGCAACTCAGATTTTGTGTCTACAACTGTCTAATACACTGGAGAAACTATTTGTTGTTTTAAGTTTGAAGCATGGTATAGTCTCATGTGGTGCAACTATCTAATAATTCATCCCAACATCAGGAGATTGTGAGTTTGAATCGCAGCAACACCGTAGCCGTCTGTATCTGGAAGCCCAAGGGGATAATATGCCAGATGGGACTGTGCGATAGAAGGAGCACCAGCTAGTGGGGAAATTGAGTAAAAAAACACATTCAGTTTTGTTTATCTAACTGAGATGCAGACCTAGAAACAGTAGCTGGGAGCATTTTTGACTCAGCCAAGATGTTTGAGTTGTGTGAACTCTGGTGTCCTCAAGTTGAGTCAACTCAAGAAAAGCCATGTAATCAGTTACTATATCATTTTAAGTTGAGCAGACTTCTCACTTTTTACAGTGCAGCATTATGTCATGGTGACATGAACTACAAACCCTATGGAGCAGATTTACTAATGTTTTGCACTGACGCAAAGTTTTTCAAATACATCTACATTTAAAAAAAAACACTGGAAAACCTCCCATGTCACGTAAAACTCAACATTTTCAAAAATGACATTTTCAACAACTTTTTCCTAATATTTTAGTTATATTTTACCATAATATCAAAGAGCAGGTTTTGCCTAAATAAAGATCTGATTTTTTTTCCAAATAATTGTTAAAAGCACATATTAAAACTCTTTAAATCTGCAATCCCTGCTTTACTCAAGCTACTTCTTACATCATTGTTCCTGTGCTCTCTGGTTACACTCAAAATCACATATTTCTCAAATGACCCCAAAAGTCCAGCACATACCACTGGCTGAAAATGAGAAGGGCAAAGTAACTACTTAATTTCATAATTAACTACTTCAACTTCATAATTTCTGATGGATTAATGTCTTTTTTTTTGAATAATTAATGATGTAAGTGATTATTTCTTTTTTTCTGGGTGAGTCATTTTTTTTTTCGAGTTAGTCATTATTCTGACTTTCTCAAGATATTGGGAAATATTGAGAATTTAAGTAATTATTTAAACCTAATTCATCAACTCCAGACACCTACAATTTCCATGATTCTCCTGACACTCACACCATGAACCCACCCAGTCACAGACAGTTTCCTTGATTCATGTGGCCTGACTACTGAACTGTTTACACTCATTCCTTGTTACATGCATCTACATAGATACCAGTTTGTTTCTCATGTTCATTGTGAAGTATTGCCAGCCTTGCCCGTTGCATACCTAGCATTCATTTTCTTGCTTGTACTTTTTTGTTCTGGCTTTGACTCATGCATGTTTTTGGCCTACTCTCTTTAACTAGTGCTCATGTATGTATTTTTGCTCTTCAATGTTCTGATTTGGCCTAAATTCACAAACCCTTTTGTTAACTCGCTCCTTGTCAATAAATACTTTTCAAAATTTTACATCCGCAAGCATCTGGTTAGTTTGCCAAATATTGCACTTTCATGCAAAAAGCATGTGAGCCACATACATGGTTATATTCCGCTGGTCATATATGAAGTATGAAGCTGTGCCTGGGTTTATTTGCATTGAATTTCTTAGCAAATATCCCACAAAATTAGCCACTCCCTTCGGTGCAAAGCGCCAGACTGTCAGTAATTAGCGCCTCTTTTAGTAAATCTGCCCCTGTGTCATTCACCTCAGAAATGTCGGGACACAACCTAATGAGAGAAAACAGATGACACAGATTTTATGTCAATTTGACTTCAAAGTTGGCAAATGCAACTTTTATGATGAATGACATCTATAGGAATAAGTGTTTATAAATGCTTATGTAAGTCAGTTGTCATGAAGGGCTTCTGTAGGTGTGATGTGACCTGATGAACACTAGAATAAAGTGTCACCATTTCTTTTCTGTTTACTGTCGTTTCAGTTAGTGTAATTCTGCACTCTAAAATAAGCCAGTGAAATTACAACAGATTTCCCATTGATGCTTGTCTCTATAAGAAGCCAAGTCTACAAACATCTCTGACCTTCTGGAATGTTTAGGGTGTTATCACATAGATGGGGTTTGCCTCATTTAGACAGAATAGCTCCGTGGTGTAATTGCCCACATTTCATGCTGGTTGCGTTTCACAAAAACAAATGTGGCCAAGTTGGAAGTGACTCTCAAAAGAGTTTTTGTTCTCAAGCCCTCTTGAGAAAAGACAACTTTAGAGGAAAGACGCACTTGTTCCCAGAGACTGAGTGAGATCTGATAAAGCTCGAGCCTGGGGGACATTTCTAAAGACTACATCAGCACACTGGAGCGAGACGCAGAACAAACAGTGAAGGTTTACTAAGAATACATGACAGAACCAGAGCTAGCATACCTCAGCTAGCAGCCTTTTGACACCTATGAACAAAGCCAGGATCAATTGAATTGAGAAGAACGCGTGTATATTTACTGGAACGTTCAGATGTTTTATGAAGGCTAGATGGAGTGAATGAGGAGCTAGGCTGGAAAAGAAGAGCAGATCCAGGAAATGGAATGTTTATTTAGCAGTGGGTGTTAACACAGTCTGAACCAAATTCTCACTGGAAAATAGTCACTAAATAGACACAATGCTGGTTTACTGGGGTTATTTGAAAGCATTGTTTTTTGGTGCTATTATTGCCTGTTCTTGTGGCAAAATGAATAAGACAAGGCATGAATTTATAACCAATCTGTTGGTATGTTTTACAGGAAAAGTACTTGTAGGACCTTCAAGACCTCATAGTAACTTTATTTCCACCAAAAGAAAAAAATGTAAAAAGGCCTTTGATTCCATTTGATTCCATGTTTGTTCAGGTGCTTCTCAGAAATAGCTGAACTTTCAAAGGCAAGACCTACCTACGTGCCTCTTTACACTTCATAGCAAGAGTTATCTAATGTAGAGCATTCACAGTATCACTTGCAAGCAGTGCTCAAAAACATGAAGTGCCATGAGTAGAATTCCAACCACATTGCTTTGTGAACATTATGCAACACTGATTCGTACTAGCAGAGCCTTCAAACTGCTTTATGGGTCAAAACATCCAGCAGGGTCCTCTTACAGCAAGCGAGGAGGCAGTGCTGAAATCTCAGATGCTGTGCTCTGCTTGCTGTCACATACCTTCAACAGCTTGTGAAACGGTCAGGAGCATTCCTGTGTTCTCAGGGCTGACCCTCAGCATGAGGGCAGCTGCCTGGAGCAGAAGGGGCCCATGGGCTTTCACGAGTCCAGCAATAACACCTCACCACACAAACCCAGCCAACAAAGAGAAGAACCTGTTTTTTTACAACATCTACTATCTGTATTAAACAGATCTGAATGGGTTTTACATCTGAGATCCACCTGCCGAGCTGGTGTGCAATGTGTCGAGCTGGTGTTGAGCTGAAGTAATGGTTTTCTGTGGTGGCTACATGAATGTGCAGGTCAGAATGGTGTGAAAATAGAGGAACTCAATCAGGTTTGCTTGAGAGGAAATGGACGAGTGGAAATGGAAATCGGAAAAAGTGGAACAGGGCAGAGACTGATTTGAAGCGTTTGTGCGATGTGGAT
Source organism: Colossoma macropomum (assembly GCF_904425465.1). Lineage (NCBI taxonomy): Eukaryota > Metazoa > Chordata > Actinopteri > Characiformes > Serrasalmidae > Colossoma > Colossoma macropomum. The sequence goes on from NW_023494804.1 coordinate 24,246,375, forward strand.
TGATGAACAATGCTGCATTTGGTTCATCAGTAACTATTATTTTGTTTGGTTTCATTTTAAAGTAATGGTTTAGCCAACAATATAAATGTGCAGTTTTACATTTACCAGAAAATGAAGTCCATTTGCTACGATATGTTTGCTTTCTGAAGTTGGCTTCTTCAGCTTTGCACTGGTGCTGTGAGGCTAATGTAGCTAACAAGTAATGGGATCATGCAAACTGCAATGCCTAAAAGGTAACACTTTACTTGAACCCTGCTACATAACACTGACATAATTGTAACTGACATAAACATGTTGGGCAGAGTTGTCATTATGTCATCTGTCATGCCATTCACCAGTAACGGTGTCAGGTTCATACAGAACTCAGACGCTTGCAGACCAAACTGAATAAAATAGCTTTATTTGCAAGAGGATAATTCAAACACGAGGTCAACCAATCCAATGTCAAAAGCCAAATCGAGAAAACATTAACCATGAGGACAGTTCAAAAAAAGTTCAGAAACCAGAAAAGAAGGTCAAACCAGAGATACCAAAAATACTAAGAGGGCAAGGATAAAGATGAGACTAAAAAAACAAATGAAGCAAAGCTCATACATGGAAAAGCAAACAAACAGACTGGAAGGCTCAGTAAGACTCTATGAAACAAAGGCAATACTTTGCAATGTACAAAGAAACTGGGGGGGGGTTTAAATAGTGTGCTTAACAGGTGAGCTAAATCAATAATCAGGTGAAAGGGAGTGGTGGAGAGTCACGTGAGGGAGATCTGGGGTCATGTGATCTGGCAGGGTTTTCTGGGAAATAGAGTTCGTAGACTGGGAGGACCAGAGGGAAGCATGACAAATGGCAACACAAAGCTGTCATTACTGGTACACGGCAAACAGATGACATAATGTAATGACATATGACATCAAATCTATAGACATGATAATAAATGGTAATGGTAACATGACAGTTACATTACTGAACAAATCTGTCATGACAACTCATTACCATGTATAACATCTGATATGTTTATAGCATGGTAATGTTATAGAGCTGGGTCCAAGTAAAGTGTTGCCAATGCATTTTTGCCCAGACCACTGCTTTGAATAAAACTAGCTAAACTCTTATTTGTTACCACAAGAAGTTCATTTTTAGACTGAACTGGTATTTTTTGAGTGACTTGTGACTTAACTGATTGTGCAAAAGGGTAAAATCAGCTCAAATATCAACCTATACACTGTTTTTATTTTTTGTCTCTAGTCCAAAGCAACTAGGGAAAGATGGCTTCTGCAAGGAACTCCAGCAGGACCTCATGAGGAAGACGAAGGACGGAGGAAACAGATTGAGCAGGATGAGCTTCACGTCAAGAAATTAGAGGACACCATCCACAGGTACATTCATTCATTTAACTCTTAAAAATAAATGTTCCTGAATGGTTCTTGGCTTGGAGGTATAGATCTAGGAAAAAAAAAAAAATATTATGTGGAGGTTAGGGTTCTTAATACTATCCTCTCTTTTACAAAAATGGTTCTTTAGAGACGTCCATTAAAGGATATGGCCAGGGTTATCCAACTGGTCCTTAGGAACCATTGTGCTCTATCCTTATTGGTTGAATAGTCCATGAAGACTAGTTTGCTGAAGGTCCATGAGGACAAGTTTGAAAACCACAGAACCAAAAGAGATATTTCTGCATCATCACTCCAAAGAATACATTTTGGCATCCTTATTTTTGAAAAATGTTTTCCTTTCCACTCACTACAGGTGGCCATTTTGGCTGTTTTTGCTAAAAGCTAATATCAGTGGCTTTTGGACCACAGCTGCCGCCACTATTTCTCTTCCTTATGCAAGTTAAAAAGCTCCTAGCCAAAGCAGTAACATTTTGAGGTTACATATTTCATTTCCTGAAATATCATCCATTTAGCAACCACTCTCCAAAACATACTAGTTATGGCATTTCCTCTGCTCAAGCAGGGATCTGCTTTTCTGGTTAACCCAGCTTTTAATTAAGAGAACTTCAAAAGGTGGTTGCCTTCCATCTCATCTGGTGTATAGTAACGTCATTACATTTTGGGTTACCCCAGATGTGATTGCAGGCCCTGCTATGGGTGCAACAGATGTGTATTTCTCTTCCCTATTTTAACCTCACTTATGAAATGGCACAGAAATTCAGCTTAGTTTAGTGTTGTTACTGTTTGTTGTCCTTCCGTGTCATGAGTATCTCAGTATCTCGTCAAATGGTACTTTTTATATATCAATCAAGATCTTTTCAAGGGCAGCAACAATGGCTTTTTAATAGTGTCCCCAATAGCGGGGCCGAGTCCAAGAACCAAAATAAATGCGTGAGCATGACAACACAGCAAGGGCAATGCTATTTAAAATAGGAGTGTGATGGCAGAAAGGACTGTGGATTGTAACTGGGGTTTTAGGTTTCATAAGCCAACAAAACTTCATTATGATGTACTGCATAAGAAGATCTGAAAATGGTTCATACTTTTATGGCCTACAAAGAGAGACAAGCATGTATATATGCATAAACATCTATATATAACAATACTATGCCCCATATTTACACACTTATGTGTAAATACCTACAGTACTGCGCAAAAGCCAGAAAGCACCCTTTAATTAACTTAATTTCTAGTCAAAAATGGAAATTGTTATGATGAAGTAATTCATTTTTCGAAATCAGGAAAAAAAAGCAAAAAAATATTAACGCTTTATCTTAATTACAGCTTCCATTCTTTTTAGGAATCTTGCTTTCAGTTTTTTACAGAAATCTGTAGGGATATTGGTCCACACCTTCAAAGTTCTTAGAAGTTGGTTGCATTTTCTGCTTCCCACGATTCAAGTAATCCTGAACACATGCAATGATGTTGAGGTCAGTTTGATCCTTAAATGTTCTTCTTTTTTGATCTAATTCTTTTCTCGGTGAGGTCTTCTTGACAGCTGCACATCCTTTCAGACTCATAGCATTGAGTTGTCTTCTCACAGTGGAAGGATGGACAGAAACACCTGTGGATTTTTGCAAATCTGAACCAGGAGTAGAGTTTGATTTTCTCCTCTCTCTCAAATACAATAGCTTTACTGTTAATCTGATGGTGACACTTTAGGTCTTGCACAGGCCCCATTTGACCCGTTCAGTTTTAAAAATGAAACGTGAAGCTTTAGTAAGACATACTTTACAAAGTCACATTTTGTTGGTCCAGTAGCCCAGTTTTTCTGAAAAAGTAATTTTCTACTGAAAATGTACAAAAACAAACACAAACTCACACACACTCCAATAAAGTAGCTGTACTCCACATGTCTGTTCATTTAACATACATTCTTCTCCACTGTTTGGTGGTGGAGTAGCTATGGCTAAAGCCTCAATCAGCAGTGGGAATGCAAACAATCAAACAATATATAAGCTATTTGATTGTGAAAAGTGGTGCACTTTGGAGGCTAAGTTGCCCTAATTGGGGCTTATTATATTTGCATGTGTTTTCATTTACGTGGGAAGTTCTGCCCACTCTGCTGCAGCTGCACAGCTCAGGAATTTGTGTGGCTGATCAGTTTAAAGCTGCAGAAGCAGGCCAAGGCGTGGGAGAGGGCTTTTCTTACAGCGATTCATGATCTCTCTGCCCTGTTTGAATTAATCAATTGTATTATTTGGTGGTATTTTGAGTGATGCATGTTCCACAAGTAGATCTCTCAAGTGTACTATGTAGGAAAGTGGGCGATGCACATTTCCATCTCTATTTCTGGCATAGTGGAACATATTAATCACATTCAGAGTTGGTTTTATTGTCTTCCATTTTTGGTACACCAAATCCATTATGTAATTGGTTCTATGATGAGTAAGTTCAGTATGTGAGTGAGGACAAGCTTTAATAGTTACACTACATGTTAAATGCCCAAAGACATTGTGTGCTCTTGTTTCGTGTTGTTGTTGGGTTGTTATGACACTTTATGACCTCACTGCTATTTCACTGGCTTTTCAATGACGTCACACTTTGGAAGCAAGTGATTCAAGGTTGAGATTTCTATCAGTCCTGGGAGGGATTTCCTTTCATCTCAGGGTGTATCTTTGGAAAACATCTGCACTGGGAACATTCACTTATTTCCTAAGGTGAACAGGAATAGGATGAGATCACATCTTAAACCAACAGTTGCTGGGGATTTAGATTTGCTTTAGGGGAACAGTTTAGGCTGCTGAATTCAGCATTTCACGTGTTGAAAAGTGACGTTGCATTTACTTGTTGAAAAGTGTGCTGTGTATTTTGTAATCATATTGGATATAGAAACCTACAATACATACAGCAATATATACAGTACTGTCAAAAATAAGGCAGAGACCACCGATTATTTACCTAATTTTGAGTCAAAATGTACAAGGTAGCAAAACTGGTGTTCAAAAATTATTTAAAGATACAGAGACAATGGAACTCTTAACAACCACACAAGACATGATAGATGAGCAAAGCTATACATAAAGCTCTCAAAAAATGTATAGGTATTTCTGTCCATCCTCCCACTGTGAGAAGACAACTCAACTGAGTCTGAAAGGAAGTGTAACTGTCAAGAAGCCATTACTGAGAAAAGGAAATAAACAAAAGAAAAACACCTGCAAATCAAACAAAGAAGGTGCTGGTGTTCTCAGAACGATGGACTGAGAAAATGCAAACAACTTCTAAGAATGAACTTTGCAGGTGTGAAAAATGATCCCTATAGCTTTCTTTGAAAAACTGAAACTTGTGATATTATGTTCAGTTGTTGAGGCCTTTGTGTAATTTTATGCTAAATATTTGTTTTCTATTTATTTTCCTGATGTTGAAATACTTAATGGCCATTTTGACTTGAAATGAAATATATGTAGGATGGTCCCTGACTTATACACAGTACTGTATGTCAGGGATGTTATTTTAGAACTACATCATGAATATTTCACTGTTACCTACAGCTTTGTCAAAAAATAGAGCTATCTAGCAAGATGGATGGATGCGCTGTATTAATTCCTAGGGAGTAAATTGTGTATCATAATAAAATCAATGGACATTTTATAAACATTATAAATGGACACATAACTACACATCCTATGCATTTATGAACATAAAGATAGTGCAAAGCCATGGCATAATGTGCAGAAAACAACAGCGTTAAACTGAAGCATTCCTATTTACTGATCTGCATGTAAACAACTGCCAAAGTGAGGAACAAAACACAGATCACAAAACAAAATATAGCCGCAATTGGCAATAAGTGGGTCCAAGCACAGAGATGCGTGTTATTCTTTGAATACAAAATTTGTTACATTAATCATTTTGAGAGAATAGGGCATTTTTGCACAAAACACAATAACCAGAGTGACAGTTTGATGTAGATAAAAGAAAAAACACTTTCATCCATTAAATGATCTAAAGAACATTAAACCATTCTGACTCATTTCAACAGGATCATTTCAGTCCTTCAGCACTAGCCTCTATTTTGGAGTATAAAAACACACAAGCACTCTCACTTGGTGGTCAAAAAAAAAGCAAACGTCCTTGGGCTCTTGGCTCTCCTCTCTCAGTGAAGCTGGTATTTTGGTCTCTCGGGCAGGGCTGAACCACTGCCTCTGCTTTGTGGGCTGGCAGGTAATTGTTCCTGGCCTGGGAGGAGTAAGTGTGTGCATAGTCATCTCTGCCAGAAAGACTGAGGAATAAAATGCTCTCCGTGGCACGATTCAGAGGGAGCGGCCGCATAGTCCCCAAAATAAATGACAACACAACAAGACACTTTTTACCCCTGATAAAGACAGAGAGGTGGAAAAGTGGAGGCTGCTCTTAAAATGGCTTGCTATGTTATTTATCCAAGCAGTTCTTGAGAGCTGTTGGAGACAGAAGTTGCAGAAAGTGTATTTGTAAATACTTTTTAGTGGTTTGATGTTGTTGATTAAGCAAAAAAGGAGATTTTTTTTCAGCCTCAAGATAAGTAAAAGAAAGTATCCTGAGGAAAGTATCCATACTGCAGCTCATATGGCCCAGTTCCTTCAAAATAACAGATAGCCCTTATGGTATACATGCTGCAGGGGCATAAAAAGTGAAGTTGTTTTGCAGCTCTTTTCAGTTTTAGCACAGTTTTGACTGAACATTGCAGATCGAGCAGGCTAGGCCTAGTAAATGTATTTCTTATCAGAAGGCATATCAGAGGTACTGAGTCTACACTAATGACTTCAATAATGAGTTTTGCCAGAATAATAATAGTCATTTGCTAGAATAGTAATTAAAAACACAGCCAGAGGCAGCAAATGTGGAATACAGGCAGTTCTATCAAGCATTATATTTAACCATGAAATGTAGGTTTTGCAAGTTAAAGATGCTAGAAGAACTCAATTAGTAGGTTTCAAACTATGACTTAACATTGGACAAACTAACATTTGATGTTGTATGTAAATACTGTTCAAAATGTACAGTTCACTCTCTAGTCCATGTATAAAATCTAAGCTTCAAAACAGTCCATTTTGAATTGATTGTTTTTGTGTTGCCACAAAAACCAACTCATTTACACACACCTGCCCATTCAGCCTACAGCAGTGTAGCCCTGCTATAAACTTAAGGAGTGGTTCAGCCCGGGCTGCTTTTTGAATACAGGACTTCCATATCAGTCACAAAACAGCATTTATTAACAACATATTTTAAAGGATAAAGAAAGGTTGGAAAATGTATAATGTAAATGTTATAGAATATTTAAAAATAGGTTATGGGCTCATAAGGTTGTACATATCAAGTTGTTAGTAAAAAATATTACGATTTTTCTTAATACATATTCACAGAACATTACATGGATGCATTTAATATGTAAACTAAGGGTAGGATCCAATAAAGTATGGGCTGGTGATAGATCAGAATCCAACCTGTACTAGCAGAAATTATCTGTTTCAAGCATAGCTGGAAGCAGCAAATGTTGTATCTAGGCAGTGATTTTGAGCATCATACTTGGCCATTAAATGTAGATCTTACATGACACCAAAGATGGCAGAAGATGAACACAAAGAACTCTAGCAAATCATCGGTAGGTTTCTAGCATGGTAGGTGCTTGGACCCCTAAAATTGCAGTCTGCCCTGTTTATCTTTTGGACTCTGTGTACACCACTGTGTGACATGAGCGCCTAATATGGTGAATTGAAGTGTTTAATGTCACCTGTACCATTGAAGGGAAGTGTGGATTGTTTAAAAACCTTTTTTAATAAACATACCAGGCGTGTAGAGAAACAAGTGTCAGCTACTTGTGAATATGTGATTTTGGTTTAGGTTTTCAGGTTGTAAATTAATCTTGCTCTGTTTTGGAATCTCTGAGTTGAAGTAAAAGATTACTGCTATGTAACAAATGTGGAATTTGTTCTTGTTTTGAATTTCTTCTACTTTAAATAGCCGCCAAAAGTTTTATGTTGTGGTTACGAGTGGAGTGACTCATAGCTTTCAGAAGTGAAGATCCAGATTTGTTGTGTTCATATATACATATACTGATTCTGCTGACAGTGACTTGCTGAGCTTCAGCTAGTTTATTTTTGGAGGTTGTTGGGCCCTTAATCTTTTCCAGTTATCTCTTTCAAATAGCCCCATATTGTGTGCTAAGAGGCTTGAGAGCATGCTGGATTGGTTGAGCTTAACTGCCAATAATTATATTTGCCTCTGCTGTTAATGAAAGTCCTGGAAATTATCCCCAGAGCCATTTTCGATCTGGGCTCTGGATAGCAGCGTTGAGAAATATGCCTGTCCCTGTGCTGCCGTGGGAATGCAGGCTCGTTCTGCTGCTCATGCCCCTGCGGTTAATGCTCTGTGGGTGAAGTTTAGAGCCAATGATAGCTACTGTGTGCTGATCTCAGACCAGTTTCCATCTGGAACTGGAGTAGAGGTCACTGATCTTAGATCAGCACTCTTAGACCAGGGGTTAAAGTGGAATTTTGAGAGTGGGGGAAGTCTTGATAGTCAGTGGGGGATAAGGTTATGAATTGACCTATCCATGCTCCTCCATGCAATCTTAAGTAGTAACTGTTGCACTACTGAACGCTGGCAGAAACCTTATTCAATAGATCAGGTTGGTGTTTTATAAATAAGTTAATGGGACACCAAAATGAAACATTTAACAATTGCTTTTTCTGTTGTAAATATGTCCACTTGCCTTTTACAGTGGTGCAACAATAACCTCTTAAACGAGATTGTCTGGTTTTAAGACCTGAAAAACTCCCTCATAATGATGTATCTTAAAAGGTGAGAGTAACTTTTGAAAAACTACAACTGCTTTCAGGTGGATTATTGAGGGCAGGCTGTTTAATGCAGAAAGAACTCTGACAGCTAATGTATATGCTAGGAAGTCCAACATCACATGTATTTATTAGCTTCTGTCAGTGGCAGGGATTTCTTTATTGTAGCAGAAGCAGGTACTCAGTTGTTGTATAGTGTTTTTGCCTAATGTATGCTGGACAGTGAGAGAGCATCGATGAATGAAAACACATGGGCTACACAGCTGCACTACAAAATACTGCATAACACAACAAATAAAATTTTAATATTAATTTTAGGCTGGAATGCACCATTAGCATTAGCATGTCATTGTGCTTTCCACAGCTTAGTTTTAATGCTATGACACATGACACACAGAACATAGATATGTCAATTAATGTGCAGTTTACCTTAAAACAGTTAGTGTGAACAGCTAGGTAATCACCAAGCCATGTGTTAGCCAACTAGCTAGCCACTGTTTTTTTTTTAAACGGTGTTGTAACGAAAAAATAATTTAGCCTTAAAATTTTTAGTTTATTGAACTTAAAATTAAGTCAAGACAGAGACAGATTCTTATTATTAGAGGTACACTTCACTCAAAATTTTAATAGAGCCTGGGAAGTTTTTAAGTTAGTGGTACAAACCAACACAAGGGCTACTGTGGCACAAATCATAGAAATGTTTAATGATGGTTACAGGAGGAATGTGTCACAACACACCGTGGATCTCATCCTGCTACATATGGTGCTACATAGCTGCAGACTAGTCAGAGTGCTCATGCTAGCCCCTGTCCACCATCAAAGTGCGTACAATGGGCATCAGAATAGGACCTTGGAGCAACAGAAAAAGGTCGCCTGATCCGATAAGTCCTGTTTTCTTGCACATCATGTGGATGGGTCAGATACATGTGCCCTGTTAACCTGGGGAAGTGATGGCACTGGGATGCACAGTGGGAAGAAGACAAGCCAGTGGAGTGTGCTGCTCTGGGCAATGTTCAGCAGGGAAACCATCATTCCGGGCATTCATGTAGACATCAATTTGAAACATGCCACCTACCTAAACATTTTTACGGACAAGGTACACCCCTTTGTGGCTATGGCATTCCCCATTGGCAGGGCCTCTTTCAGCAGGACAATGCTCCCTTCCACACTGCACACATTGTTTGGGAATAGTTTGAGGGACATGGCGAAGAGTTTAGGGTATTGCCCTGACCTCCAAATTCCCACATGGAGAACAGCATAATGTTTTGGAATTTTTTCTGTGAAACTTGATCAGTCCTTTTCATTCTGTGAGACAGTGGAAGTGGACATGGTTAATGGTGCAGTTCAGTCACTTTGCAGATAGAACTAGGAAACTCTGACAAAGTGCTAGGAGTGCTATTTCCAGAACACTACAGTTTAACCCTTCACTCAGACCACACTTAAAAGCAGCAAAGAAGCTCTCTCTCTCCCTCCCTAATGTTCCAGATGATGATGTAATGTGGGGGAAGCCATTCCCAGTGCCCACTCTCACTAATCAGAGCCAACTGGAACTAATGTCACAGCAGACAGGAAGTGGGAGAAGTGGTTCAGGAAACCAGAGTGGGATTGGAGCCTGCATGAGGTCATGGACCCTCCACAGCCAGATGAGTCCAGCAGAAGATGACCTCTTGTGCACTGTGGAAAATGAAAGGGGCATTCTGAACAAAGGTTATGAGAGTCATAGGGTAAGCGACGCCCACTGTAGGATATGAACTCATGACCAAATGTTAGGAACACATGGAACAAATGGGGTCTCTTAGTGTCACCTCAGAGAAACCTTTCTTCTGCAGCCTTTCCGTAGTGAGCCCCTACTGGACAACACATGCAATCACACATCAGAGATAGAGAAATAATTTAATTGCAAATATGTTAAGCATAAGAAATCAAGAATCAAAACTTTTTAGTTATTTTCTATTCAGATGTAATTGTGTAATTATGTATATAATTGCAAAATTAATTAAATTTAAGTTATATTCTGTATTGACACATTCAAATCTACACTTCAGACTATTGATTTATTGTGAAGAAATGCCAAAAATGTGGCAAAAATATAAATATTTTATTTTCAGCAAAACTGTACTCTGTAAAGACATAAATCTACAGTGAAAACACTGCAGTAATCAACTCGGTTTCTTAAATAAAACAAAGTGCTGTAAAATGGTGCATTCTGGGAAATACAGTTTAAGTTCCTTATCAAAAATGTTAAGATGTAGAATTATACAGTAATTAGCTGATATTTGCAAAGCATACTCTGAAAGTGTCTGCAGTTTGCACAGGTTTGGGGAGCCAGTCTCTGAATATTGTAGTGATGTGGATGGAGCTTCCCAGCACATTTTGCAGTTGTTAATTCGCTTTAATTTTTAATCCATAGTTAATTTCATAAGAGTTTTTAATTTTAACATGCTAGTCCAACCCTAAAGATTTAATGCCCTTTAACATGTTTTGGTAGTTCATGATTCATCAGAGTTTTGTTACAGCCAAATAATTACTACATGTAATTGCTACAATCTGATGTTCAGTTCATGGTGTGTTTGATTAACAGTACTTTGCTGTTGTGAAAAATAGTGTGATCATTCTCTTAGCTGTGTAACAGTATGTCCGAATGATCAAGTTGGACGTAATGTGTTCTCTACCCAGACAGGTAGAGAAAGCTTCAATCTGATAGATGGAATAAAGCACAAACAGCAAATGTGTTTAAAAGAGAGAGGTAAAATAACTTGGCAAGCAAGCATGCTAACTAGTGCACTAGCTATTACAGCTGATGTTATCAGCTAATCTAGCTGAAGTTTTAATAATGTTACAGGTCACATTCCTTTAAAACTTACTGAAGTTTCTGCTGGATTAGTTATTGGGCTAGCTACCTCACATGCTACATAAACTACTGACTAACCAACTGTTTCAAGTTGTTTCACCTCTTTCCTTGAAACATCGCATTTACTGAAGGTTTTTCTGCAGAGCAAAGGTTTTTTATTAAAAGCATGTTGAACCTGACAGGTATTAAATAGGGGTTGCTTTTGTAAAATGTAATGTCTGCAGCTAATAATAAGACTAAACTGATATTTTGTAATAATGACTCAAGTCTCAACTCACATTTGAAACCCAAAGACAACATTTTTTTCAACATGCAAATAGATAAAAATGTAGGTATGTGCCTGTTTACGGTTTGTGTTGGATGATACAGTTGTACACGTGATGTGTGTCAAATAATAACAACCAAATACCTCGATACATAACCATAGCAAACTGACCAGCACACTGGCCAGAGCAGTACTCAGTACAGTATAATACTCAATGCAATACTCAGGCGCTAATGCATGCAGCATGCTGTTTGGCTCCAGCTTGACACCAGGCCTTTACAGCACTGTACAGGGAGCATGCTGTGCTGGTAGGAAGTGCTGCTTAAGCAGTTATTAAAGATAACATACAGCATGTGTTGGACCAACCCTACACAATCCCAGCTTTCACCAGTGCACAATTAGGCCTTACAGAGGTTTTGAAGCAATCACAGTGGTCCTATTTACAGTCAGGGAGGGAGACATACAATGTGCTGATTGAGCAATTTCCTTGCCTCTCCTTTATTTTCTGCAAGTCGTGAATTAGAGATTCAGCGGCTGCCTTTGTGGCTCCGGCTCTGACTGGCTGTGTCAGTACCACTGAGACTAAGCGCCCTCAGACAGTGCAAGGTCATTTAAACTTTGTGGCAAATAAACTGCAATAAAGCATGCATGTTTCACACTAGCCTAATGTCATTCTTACAGCATCATTAATCCCAGTTTGAATGTTATAATAAATAGGTAATGTAAAAGAACGTATAGAGTGAGAATTATGCTTCGTATCCTGATGCTGATGTTATTTCTATAGTTATTTTTGCCTCAAGTCAGATGCTACTGATGTTGTTGCACCTGAGTCAATCCATCACTAGAGGGCGTGAAAGAGCTTCTGCTGTCTTAATGCTGCAAGAAAGTTTTGTTTTCAGTATTTTGTTCTGAAATCAGGAAATGACTAATATGACAAACATCTTTGTACTGATTATTCAAATGTAATTTATGGTGCTTTACTGTAAGTTTGTATTATCTGAGTCATGAAAAAAACAATAAACAGTTATTTCATCTAATAACAATTCAAAGGCCTACAGTGTAAAAAAAAAACTTCACTTTCAACTTGGGGGGAAAAACAGAACTACAAGAGTGAGACATTTCCTCTTTGGCTGGTCCAGCCAAACCTACGGTTGAGTCATTGAAACTATTCTCTCACCACCTCTAAGGCTACCAAGGAGTGCCCTGTGAATGATGTAATGATGTGGAAAAAAGATTATGAAGTTACAGAGCAGAACAACCTGTTTTCATGTAAAACAATAAAGAATATAACAGAGAATGTGGTCTTATCTGAAAACTCTTAAACCGAGCTCTGAGTGTTAATCAAATCAAATGAGATAAGGAGCAGAGTAGAGACACAAAGGTTTTTTTCTGTTTTTATTGTGCTGTCATGTGCAAAAGTCTGAGCAGCCCTGGTCAGCTTACATGTTTTGTGGATTTTTAAAAATATGTTAACACATCCTCTACAGAGCACACACGTTTGCACATTTTAATGCATGATTACTGTGTAGTCGCTGAATGTAACACATTGGAAAAGATAAAATACAAAACGCGGCCTTTGCAGAGGTTACTGCATATTTTATAACTTACGTTTAATGTTAAACTCAGCAAAAGTAAAAATTGTGCACCAACAGTTGCAGACAAAGTATTGAATTAGTATTGATAAGTATTTATTTGACTTATTTTCACCTACAAAATCAACAATCTAATTTGACCGGGGGTGTTCAAACTTTTGCACATGACTGAAAATGGTGGCAAATCAGAATTTGATGTTTTGCTCAAGTACTAGCAATCTGTCTTGGCTGTAGCTCACATAGACGATTATGGTAAATAAACAGGATGTAAGAGAAAAAAAAATAATAATAAACTATAATAAAAGTAAAACAAAAATAAAAAAAACAAAATAATGATAAAATATGTAAATGTATTTAAAACTAAGCAGTATGTACAAATTAAACAATATTGTAGAAGTGATTTCACTCCTCCAGTATGTACAGTGGCGTAGTTTATTATACTGTAGCTGCATTAGGAAAGTGACATCTCTGAATTGTGTTATCTCTTCAAGATTCATGAGCTTGTCCAGCATAGCTGATGTGAACATGGAGTCTTGCTAAACCCTGTGTAGCTTTTACCCCATGTGTTTGAGGGCTGCAGTTCCTGGAGCGGCTGTAAAGAGCCGGACATAAATGCAGTACAGTGTGTTCTCGCTCACAGGCCTGCCTATTGTAATACCATGTTCCCTCCTGCTCTGCTGTGGGTCAGCGTGATTTGTCGCATGCTAATGGATACTGCATCATGCCAAGAGGCCGGAAACAAGCCTCATCACTTGATCTGTGTGTATGTATGTGGAGTTTTGTGTGTGTGACAGGGATGATAATTGTCCACAGACTAGAGCTGCACATATACATGGCAGTTTGCAGATATACAGCTTCTGAAAGTGATAGTTCTTCACTAAATTGGCCCCATACTGCAAATGCAGCCTATCAGTCAAGACGTGTTCGCTGTCAGAGGTCTACTTCTTTAGTTTTTCACTAGTGGTACAAGGCTATTGTAGCTAACAAGTAATAGTCACTTATAACTGTATGCAGAACGTCCCCAGTCAGATTACATGTTTTATTGATTTTGTACATTGACATAAGTAAACATAGGCTGTACTAGGAACAATTCAAATATGGTGATTTTTTACAGGTTTTAGTGCATTAAATGTTTCTACAAAATTTAGTGAGTTTAACATATTGCAAAAAATAAAACATAAAATAAAAAAATGTGTCATATTTTATGTCCCCAATATATTAAAGTCAAGAAGTCAATCTGTAATTGTGTATTTATGTGCAGAAGTGTGTTCTCTGAAGAGGAGTGATAGACCACCAGCAGGCGCAAAGTTTATTACACACTTCTAAAACCTTAGAATTGCTCAATGAGTTTGCATTACACACTTGCTTCAATGAACGGATGCAAACTTTGGCAAATTATTTTGACCGATAACCACCTGGCATAAACCGTCAAACATAACAATAACAGTTATAGCAGTAATGTAGGCTAGTTACATTTACCTTATTTTCTTAGCCTAAGCTAAAATAAACATAAATGGCCTGACTGGGGCTAGCTTACCTTTCAGCATGCATATTTTAAACAACAATAAATGACAGGTACTAGCTAACTGTTTCTTTTAGGCTTTTTTTCTCATGGGACTAACTAAACAGCCTAAGCTAACTTACCTAACAAACACATTTGTCGGATATAGATGGCTTAGAGTTGCCTAAGCAACATGAAGTTAAAAAAAACAGTCAACAGTAACCCATCTGACAATCTAACAGTGTGTCATGTGGTAAAATATTCTAGTCCTTTCTGTTGAGAAATACCAACACATTTACAAGGAGTCGGTCCACTTCTCAGTCTGTGGACAGTCAGACCAGCAACTGGCTGGTACATACAAGTAACCTTGGGCCTAAGTTGCTATGTTTGGGAATCATATGCTCTTTGCTAGGAGTGCAGGGAAAAAACGATTCTTAGATGCATCGCGATGGGGACGTGAACGATTCTGAATCGATTCACAAATGTCAAAAATCGATTTTCTAAATATTTAATTTATAACGTAATGTTGACGGAACGCAAAAGGCGGAACTTGGAAGTGGGTACGTGCAGCGCCCGGACACTCTGTGGCGGCACATAACAAAAACACAACTGGATGAGTGAGAAATCCGACCGGCTCCCTCTGCATTAAAGCCAGGTTAGATCAGGAGTCACAACCCAAATGATGAGAAGAGCCATTTAGACCTTTCAACAAAGTCAGACCACCTTGGTCGCCGCAACATTTAATGTCCAGTATGTCTCAGTGTGTATTAATGTCCTAGTATGGGCTAAAAATGTAAGTTAAACGAAAACGCAGATTTAACTACTTCGCTCTGCTTTAAGCTTCGTCTACAGCCGCTTTCCTCCCATCTCCGCCAGAAAACTTTTCCTTAAAAGTAGACCAGTTTCTTGTAAAATGTCTCTCATCGTTCGACTGTTTTATGAGGCTGAAGTCGCTTCTCGTTCTCCAGCTTCTTGTTTGAATTTTCCCGTTCCACCTTAAATTCTGCCTGAGGCGCCGAATGTAAATGCGGCACCGTTTAAGGTGGACCGGGAAAATTCGAAAGAGAAGCGACTTCAGCTTCGCCACTTTTTAGTGTGTGACAGTCTCTCGTTGCAGATTTAACGTACCAGGAAACCAACTGCGCTGCTTATAAATGCGAATAAGTCTTTTCGTTCGCTGCTAGCCAGGCGAGACTTCGTTGCTAAGTGACCGGCAGTCTGCAGGCCAGTTCTCAGCCGTTGAGAACCAGGGATTTCGCGCTATGTTGCACACGTCCGGTCTCGAAGATAAGTTATGAAATCTCTAAAGAAAACGAGTAGAATAGCTGTAATGTGCTGCATGGACATCTATTACCACTGGATCTCATGTCACCCTAACAACGCATTTTATCGCAGATGAGTGGCAGCAGCGTCTCATGTGCTCCAATTGGTTAATAATTGGTTAATCATTAGAGTCCCAACATATTTACTAGTCATTTCAAGTAGATATGCTAGTGTGGTTTCTTACACACTGTTACCTATGAAAATGGACAAAAGAACATCACATACCTAAAAAAGTATTATTCCTTAAAGTTGCAGAATTGGCTGAGCTATTCTTACGTAAAAGAAGTGCAGAATAAAAATTTTGCGTTCGCCAGTGGGCCCTGGCCATTTAGGGGGTTAACAACCATCTTGAAGCCTGAATTTTGTCAGTTTCTATAGATAACAGTAAGCCATACAGTGAATACAGTGGTAGTGAAGTCTTTTTAGCACTGCTATATCTAAAGCCCAGTCAAAGTTAAGAAGCTCTGACAGTGCCACATCTTGAGCCATTTGTGGTAATCTGTTATCTGTGTATTCTTAGACACTGGGTGCTGGTTTTGGAGATGGATTGTTAGGAATCGTGGGAAGGCTCCTTGGCCTTTGTTATTGTGGAGCCTGTAACCTCAGTGATGGAAACAATAGCAGGAAATTCACTTGGGTGGAGGCAGAGTGGGTTCCTCAGTCGCTGCCTTCCTCATTGGCTGCCAGCATTGAGAATGAGCGAGATGTTGCTCCTCTGGGAAAACGAAAGAATGTGTGCATGCATGTGCCTTGTAAAGGGAATGGATCTCATTCATGTTTGCACTCTGTGATGGCCTATATGACCCTTCATGCTGCAAACCAAATCATTGAGTGGCATGGTTGTAGTGTTTGGAGTTTCTTGCCATTTTTCATTGAGAAAACTTCAGGCACAAAGAACTATCATAACAGTAACAATCAGAACGTTTGCCTGATGTTGTCATTGTTGACAATGTTTTTTCAGCTCTAGTAGTTAAATATGTTGTTTCATATGACAGAACTATGAGCTATTATTTTTGGCTAAATCCCTTTTTTTCTTCTGAACCAAATATCCAATCATTAACTTTTATGTATAGTCAGATATCAAACCTAGTCAGAATGCACATCTCTAGTGAAGGCTATGGTTGCTAAAAGTTGTTAGCGAAGCAGATACATGAGGAACCCAGTGAAGACAACAAACTTGGCAGTTTACTTTAAAACACATTGAAAATCTCTGTCACAGTCTGCACAACTGCAGACCTTTCCCTTGCATTAGAGATTTCTATTATCCAATCCTACACTAAGCAATACAGAATATAGTTAGATTTATGTGCTAATGGAAAGCAGCGTGAGCTAGCCTAATACCAAGAGCAGCAAGAAGAAATGCAGTCTGGCTGTGTGTCCCGAAGGACAGCGCTCATCTGAATAAGCAAGAGTGTTTAGTATGCTTGTGGTGTGTGTCTTCACCTTGAGCACAAATGCAATTTTCTCTTCTAGTACTGTGTAAGCAAGTGGGGCCAGTTATGAGCAAGCATAAGGCCATAAAGCTGTAGAGATGCTGCAAGTCAAAGCATTTATGGAGGCTTTTATAACAGGAAATGTGAAATTGTATTAGTCCAACAGCTCTGGAATCATTTCTGGCTTCTGCTTTCCAAAAAATACAACTCTGTGGACAGCTAAAGATGTGGACAGCACATCAGCATTCTGAGCCTTCGCTGTTTGACAAATATGGACTTTGGATTCTGTCCAGTTAGCTCACAGCTGGAGCCGAGTCTGAAAACTGTGAATGCTCTCTGAATAGCAATCATGCTAACGAGGCAAGCCTGGGATCCATCTTCTGACTCACTGAAGTTTAAATTGCATTCTGAACGCAGGCAGGATCGTTCTTCTTTAAAGAGTGTTATTTGCAGAATTACAGGGACTGTTATTATGCACACTAGAGCTCACTTAAACTGAAGTGATGACAGACTGCACAGGCCGGGAGAACAGAAGCATATAATGTATCAGCCCGGAAAAATGACGTTTGTGCTAGCCCACACTTTAATACACAGTGTCACTGCTCCCCCATCCCTTTGGAATTTAAAGGGCAATTCTAGCCAAAAATTAAAATGTAACCATTGCTGTTGTAAATGTGCCTTCTTGCATTCTACATTGGTACCACAGTAGTCTTTAGAGTAAGATCTTTTTGGTTTTAACCCCTCAAAATCTCAGGCTTATTATATATTAAAGCCCTATTCGGATGGGATTAGTTTTACATGAGGAGATGGGTAATGTAATCATTACCAGCATTTCTCAGTGATTTTAGTGCGCCATGTCAGTTATTTTTACGGCCTTCCCGCGTCATTAAAGATTCCTTTGCTTTTTACCTTCTGTAAAACAAGCCATAAAAATTATCTCAGGTTTTATTAATCCCGTGCGAATCAACATGTCAGTGAAAACACTATCAAGTCCTGTGAAATTGTAGTTTCTTAAGTATGGAGACACTCAAAGAAGCTTTCTTGTGTTCTCTGACGAGGCTGAAGTCAATGCTAATGACACGCTGCATTCACTTAAGACAGAAAGATAAATGTCAGGGTGAATGAAATAATGGCTAAATTGAATGTTCTAACATCTTTTCTACACTTTTCTGGAGTAAAGGCAGCGCATGAATCGAGTAGCCACTCCCATCTCTGTCATTTATACTGAGATTTCTTATCCCATGCAAATCGATTATAAACATTACCGTCGTTCTGAGGTAAACTAGTATTACCCCACCTCCCCATGGTAAACTAATCCTGTTCGAATAGGGCTAAAGGCTTATTTCTCAGTAACTACAGGTACTTTAATAGTGGCAGATGTTTTTAGGTAATTGAAGTGTGTCTTAAGGCCATTTAAAACACAAAATTATAGAAAATTGTGAATTCTGTCAAACTAATGAGGCTGAGGTATATAATACTGTACTACATAATAGTACAAAGAACATGACAAATAACTTACTAAAAGCTAGTTTTAGGCTAAAGTGCCCTTTTTAACACATCTTTTAACATCAGTCTGGTCTTTTGCTGTAACCCATATTCCTATATAAATCAAATTCGTAATTCCTGTACACACGGTCCGTTCTCTTCTTATATTTTATGTCTTGCTGTCTGTTACTTTATCCTTTATATATCCTAGATAGTGCTGGTTCTAGCCTTCTTGAGGCCTTAAGCAAAACCTGAGCTGGGGCCCCTTCTGCTAAACTACATATCTTCATCCTTTGCCAAAGTAACATTAAACTTTCATACACAACCCTTAATTCCCCTCACAATCATCTGTTAATCATCTTGTTAACTTAGTAGTTCTTAACTTTAGAACTCAGTTTGGAAAAGCATCACTAGCTATGCAGCTGTTGGCCCATTGATGACAAAGCTTGTGGTCCACTGGTGTTTTGTTCAGTGTTTTCTGGGCGGCCCACCGGTGGTTAAGCAGAGTATTAGACAAAATTCCACTTATCATCACTTATTTTGTACTCACAGTACAATTTACTTATTTTTCTTCCTATCTATCTGTAGTTTTTCTTTGTAAGTTAGTTTAGTAAATAATTTTAATCTAGCAAAGTGTCAGCAACAACATTTTCTACAAAATCATTTTCTATAAGGCCTAGTCATTTTTTTAATGTTTGTAATATTTAAATAATATAAGTTTTTTTCTAAAATAAAAGTCTCTGTGCATTAAAAAGTTAGTTAGAGCTTGTATGCAAGACAATAATCTGGGTGGTCCGAGGCTGGACCAGCAGTGGCAAACATTTAGTGAGGTGCTGACCTTATCAAGCAGGTGGACTGATATTTGTTTGCTATCTGGGATAAAGCAACCTTTGTGTTTTGGTAAGAACACAATTATAAGTTATCTTTTTTCCAGAATATATGACAGATGATACAATATAAGCTGCTTTAGTAAGATGCTTCACACAGATTAATGTAGGGTTATCCCCTGATAGTCCACCAGTTGACTAATCAGTTGTCACCAGACTAATTGCATTTATTTTTGCCACTGAGTTGTTGTTAAAATTGTCAGTTTTTCAAATGGAAATTTGAACAAAGTTGGTGAAGTTAGGGTCTTAGGCAGTGGTTTTATATCTATAAATGATGGAATGTTTTTATATCCTCCGCAGATTGGAGTCAGAGATCATACAGCTGGAGAACGAAGAATTGCAAATTTCCGCCAAAGAGCAAGTGCTCAGAGAGAGACTGCGGGAAACAGAGCGCTCTATCGAAGACCTACAGAAAGTAAGATGTTCTGACTGGCCCTCATTACAATGAGAGCACACACAGATACACACACATGCAGTGTTCTAACTGTAGCGTGCTGGTGGGTGTGAGGAACACAGATACAGCATCATGTGAAACCAAAAGGTCACAGGGGAGAAAAATGTGGAGAGCTTTATTTAGTCTGAGCCAGAACAGAAGCACTTTTCCATTTTCATCCACGCCATAATCCAAGTTCCAAACCACAAAGTTTGCTTTGTATGAGCATGCCTTTCATCTGATTTCAGACCAGAAAAACACTGTCTTTCTTTTTTCTGTTTGCAGAGTCTGCAGAACCAAGATGGAGGTACGGGCACAATGTTCCAGCTTATTCTTTCAGCTAAGCATGAAAATGGAATTATTTTATGTTTTGAAGCGATAGTTTGGGTAAAAAATGTTAATTTTACCCGTAGCTCAAGTGTAGTCAAACAGCCAAGACATGTTTGGTGTCTAAAGTTTACTTCATCAGTTCTGAACTACAGCTACAAAGCTGTAGCTAACGAGTAATGGAAGCTTACTTACTAGTCACACTGACATTTGATGTTGAACCAAAAAATGCAAACAAAATTCATATAGAAACTGACTGGGCAGATTTTATGAAAAACATTTGGCAACAATAACTGGGATCACATCCAAAAAACTTTCTGAATCATGCTGTACTTTGGCTTAACTGCGCTTGTGAGTTTTATGTATGTCTGTGTAGCAAGACATACCAGTTAAAAAATGTCCCATATTATGACACAGCATCTCATAATTTCTACTTAGTGTCTTATAATTATGAAATACTGTCTCATAATTGGCATAGCATCTGATAATTTAAACTTACCAAACCTATGGAGATCATGTTCCATATTAATGACTTAATATCTCATAAATATGACTTGCTATCTTATAATAATGAGATCTCATGAATGAATTACTTACTATATCACAGTTATGAGATGGCAAATCATAATTATGATATTGTAAGTAATAATTTAAATTTTAAATCTCATTACTATGACTTAGTATCTCATAATAATGACATAGTATCTCATAATCATTACTTAGTATCACATAATAGTGACAGCATTTCATAATTACAAGAAAGCATTCACATTATTATGAAATAATAAGTCATTATTATGAGATCCTAAGTCATAATAATGAGAAGCTTTGTCATTATCAAGAGACATTAAGTCATTAATATGAGATGTTAAGTGATAATTAAGACACAGAATCTAATTATTGTGACATTATTGTGATAATATATGGGCTTTTTTTAGGCTTCAATGGTTAATATATATAATTGACGTGTGTACATGAAGTGATGTGTGTACATGAAGTATCTTACAAGGCTTTGAAAGTGCCTCAGCCTCATTTTAAAACCAAAACTATCAGTAGACAGTAGTTTATTTTGTGTCTTGTCTGTTTAAATGTCTATGGTTCATTTCCTGTTCATATTTTAACTGCACCAGAGTTCATTTGAAAGCGCACTGAGACTGACCTCCTCAACCTATAATCAGGGCTGAAATTTTGGTCCGAACCTGAATACAGTCCGAGAATTTTCTTTCCGAGCCAAACCCAACATACAGCATCACATTTTGAGTTTAAACCAGACCTGAACTGGCACATCCAACACCCAAAAAGCCATAAAAAAGACAGGACAGTGGCAGTTACTGTGTAATGACGAAAAAAGCCATCATTAGAGTGCAGATAAATAAATTATAAAACAATATAAATAATATGCTACAATAAAATAATCACCTGTCCAAAAATGTTTAAATTCTGCTTTAACAAATCTATTCATCAAATGATGCTTTTGAACAAACAAGAAATGTTTTTGTAGTCTGGATAAACTTTCCATGATGCACTGTTCTTTTAATTATAAAACTCTATTTCTGCACATAGAAACATATTTTTCTGTTGGAGCAAAATCTGGTATCTCCAAAATGTTAACTTCACACGAAAAGAAAAAAAAAACTATTAACTTTCGTTATTAACATTAATGGGACCAGATTTTTTTTAGACTAGTCATTTTAGACAATTTCTGCTGGTCTGTTCATCATAAAGTTTTAACACAATGTAAAGGGTAGTTTGATTTTGAAAAATTGTCAAAAAAAAGTTAGAAAAGACAAAGAAATGGAGATATAAGGGTTTTGTTTTCCTGTTTTGGTCCCTTTATTCTTTCAAGCATGGCCTTGGTGATTCCAGTGTGCCAGATTAAAAAACCATTTTAAAAAGTGAAATTCGTGAGGAATGTGGGGAGTGCAAGACAAAATGTGTTAAAAATGGAAGGCGAGCTGTAAAAACCCAAAAGGGAAATTTGAACCTGATCTGAACCCGACACATATTTGAGAAATGATGCCCAAACCCAACATGAGTTGTCGGGTCCCGTTGGGCTCAGACAAATATTTTAAGTGATATACTTGATCTGCTTATTTGATGCCTGAATAGACTCACAGTATGATTTATTATAATTAAAAATGAACAAAAGTAAATCGCATAGCTTAAAACAGCAGTAGCAGTCATCTTGAAGTCTGTACGTCTGTACTTTTGTTCTTTTATAGTTAACATTATGTCATACAGTCTCAGACACAACAAGCAAATCTATTTGAGTTACTTAATGATCAGATGTAGTTTGAGGCAAATGTGATGATTTAGGTGTGCAGCTTGTTCAGTGCTAACTTTTCAAAATTTTGTAAATATATTTTTTTGCCACATAATTACATTATTCATTACCTATATTACTAGAAATACCATCCAAAACAGAATCAAGCTCTATGCACACTTCAGTCCAAGTCCAAGAGCCTTGCTAATGACACTTGCTGCTGTTGAAGGATCTACTAGTGTGATGCTACAGCACACGTGCTAAATGCCCCTATACCCCACCTTTTGTGAGGCACTGGGGTCCCTCTCGCACACATTAGCCCCTTGGCCCATTTCCCTCTTGCCTCAGCTAGACTATTGAACGGCACACACAGAGGCAATGACTCTGCATTTTGTTTACAATGATCCACCTATTCACGGGGAATCCCTCCAACCCAGCGCCGCCATTGTTTCACCCTAATACTCTCATTCTGCTTTTGCTGTCTAAGCAATGAGCTGCTTCAGAGACAGAAAAAGAGAGAGAGAGATACTCAGTATAGCAGAGGGGGTGGGGAGGGGAGGGGCAGATCAGTGAGTTTGGGGGGAGTGGTGGGGGGTGCACAGGGATCCAGTTTTACGTCCTCTTTTCCTCTCTGCCCAACAGATGCAGTGAATTACATCTGTTCCCACATCCCTGACCTCCCAGAGCTGAACTCCCAAACTCCGGCCACAGCTTCGGGGGACCGCCAACTCCCAAGGAAACCTGGTAGGTGCTTGTTGAGGGGGTGGGAGGGGCGAGGGTGGTGCCAGGTTTGGGCCCAGGCCAGCGCTTGGCATGGTAATGAGGATTACAGATGGAGGCGCAGCGAGTCAGCACGACACCTGGGAGAGCTAAAGAGAAGCATGCTCATTCAGAAGTGCTGAAATCAAAACTTCAGGCTGGATTAAAGACTTGGGAAAACATGTAACATACAGTTGGTAGTGGCCTTCAGACAAGTTAGAAAAAAGTTACTAGTACATCTATGAAGTGCTCTTTACTGGGGATTTTGTAAAGCTGCTTAAGAGACCTGTGTTCTTGCTTTTAAGGTTTTTTTATATTTTCGCTTTACTTTGGATTGACAACAAAGCTTAACATTTTAGATTACAAGAATATGAATTAGTAATGATTTAGAAAAGAGTTTCTTTGAGACAGTTATTATCAGGGAGACCATATTTTAAGGGCAAATTGACTGATTGATTTGCCTTAAATTTCAGGTCCAATTGTTTTATCTTTGTTTTCACATCTTTTTGTGCTTTTTTTTAAAATGTTAGTTTGAGTTCTTAATCAGATAAACACATACAGAGGTTCCTTTATTTTAACGGATATATGAAGAATGGGTCTGTCTGCATACCTTTACATCCTGTTTTACATTCCTTGCATTTAATTGTTCCCAGTAATGCTTATGTTTATGTCATTGGTCAGTGTGTTAACTGCTTAAACTCTAAGTGTCTGCTGTCCTCATTCTCATAAATAGATAACATTGTCAAATAATTCAGAACTGCTAGGATTAAAAATGAAATACGAAGCCTAAGTTCAGAGTTCAGCATTCCTGCATTTCAGTAAGATAAATAATGGTGCAGGAACTGAATGTAGTTAGGTGTGGTCAGCAGCCCTTAGCTTACAGCTGTTATTGCTATGTCTATCTGTGCAAAATGGCAGGCAAAATAGTAGTAAAGACGGTAAGTCTGTTTTATCTAAGTGATTCCTCCATATTTCTATTGTAAAAATATATTATGTAGTGCATGAAAATATTTTTAATTTTTTTGAATTAACAGCTTGCCACACTGCATGCATAACAAATCTCACTAAGTGGACATTAACCCACACCCCTCTGCACTCTCCCCCTTGTCTGAAGCATTATACGCCATGGAAATCAGCGTTGAAAAGGACCTGAAGACGGGTGGCACCAAAATCCTGTCCGCCTCCCCGGTCAGCCCTGAGGATGCTCACCAGCGGGGCGTCAAGGTCTACGACGATGGCCGTAAGGTGATCTATGAGGTGCGCTCTGGGGCTTCCACCACACTGGAGAACGGCGTTCACCCCTGGAGCTCAGATGAGGTGGAGGAACTGATGGGGTGCGTGGGTCAGAGCCACCAGAGGGCCGACGGCACCCATGTCCTCATCACACCGGCTGGTCCAGAGGCCAAAGACAGCCAGCAAAGCTATGGGGAGCAGACCATGCACAAGGAGGCCAAGCAGGAGATGGTCCGTGGACAGCAGAGCAAGCCACAGGCTACTGGACAGGTCCGGCAAAGCTACGAGGGTGAGGTGATGGAGCCACCCGAGGCCACGGCCGAGAAACCGGTCACCATGATCTTCATGGGCTACCACAACGTGGATGACGAGGAGGAGAGCAAGAAGCTGCTGGGCTTCGATGGCACCATCAAGGCTGAGATTGTGCTCATTGACGAGGATGACGAGAAGTCCCTGCGGGAAAAAACCGTCACCGACGTGTCCACAATCGACGGCAATGCCGCCGACCTGGTCTCGGGGCGGCCACCCTCCGAAGCCACTGAACTGTCCTCCGAGGGCAAGGACGAAAGCTCAGCCAAGGAGCCGCCGCCCGCAGGTACCGAAAAGAAAAAACGCTGCCAGTGCTGTACTGTCATGTGACCTCCTTTTCTCCTCCGACTTCTCTTTCCTTGGAGCACATTCACCAAGGCTCTGCCTCCCTTTCCAACAAAAAACAGCCTCGCCTTGTTACTAACAGCATCTCCACCACCTCTGTGACGTGAGAAAGCACATTCTCTCTTCTCTGTCTTCTCTGACCTATTTTCCACAGAATGGCTTGCTCTCTTGCTGTCAGGTTCTCAGGACCCAGAGCAGAACGTGATTTGAGGAAAGGGTGGGATGGTCTCTAGAATAGCATATGTCAAACAATGTTTTGGGGGAAAACATGAAGCATACAAAACGATGGTAACCCATAATATCCACCAAGGAACATAGTGAACAACGAAAGAAAGAAAGAACTGACCCAGGTAATTGTACAGGATAACCATGAAAAAAACAGAAAAGACAGTCTTAAACCTGGGCACCCCAAAATATAACATTTGATACTTTCGTAGAGCTTTATAAAATGGTGTAGCATAGTTTTACTTAGATTACTCTTTGTGGAAACACATCTGATCCATATATGGTATTTCATATCTGAAAACAATTGGCATTATACCTGTTTGCCAGTTCTCATGATGTTCAGTGGCCTTACTGAAGCATTCAAACTTCACAACAACCATTGTACGCTTGGCGTGTCTTTCATTCTCCTCTGTTTACACTGGCAGGTTAGACTGTCTGAATGAGGATGGCAGCACAGCTGTCATGACTTGGACAGATCATGCAGAAAGATGGCTGCCTATTTGTGCCTCTGTATTGCCATGGTTTGTTAGGACAGGCTTTATTTATGTCATTGTTTTTTTTTTGTTTGTTTGTTTGTTTTTGTTTTTTTGTTCTTAAAGGACAAAAAAGAAAAAAGGTCACTGAACATTTAGACTGATCAGTACAAGGGGAGTCTCAAAGCTGATCTGCCATTAGGCCACTTGATCTTCTAATTTTCAGATAAAACTCATTAGATTTATTGGTGTAAATTCACTTGAACCCTTTTACATAACACGGACTATTCCATAAACACCTCAGGGCAGATGTTATATCTGCCATGAAAGATTATGTCCAGTAATACAATAGCATCATAACAGATGTCATAATATTATTGTCATAATGGCTAATAAGATTACATAGCATAATTTAGCAGGTGACAAGCAAATATGATATGATTTATTCCATGACAATAAACCATAATGGTAACATAACACTTTTATATAGACCAAATCAGGATGTTGTAAACATAAATGCTGGCTGTACTTCCGGGTGGATAATTTGCATCCAGTTAGCTCGAAAGTAAATACAAACAGAACAGATAAATCAAGTTTTCCAGGTAAAAGGAGGTAGTATCAATCCCAATGAGGGATCCTCTGTCTTCAGTAGCTTACCAACAAACAAGGTAGCTGGCTAAATTAGCCACTTTAGAGTATCATTAAATGACCAGAAGGCCATTAAATTGTTAATCGTGGTTATTCTAAACAGTTCCAGCTGTTTTTCAAGAGGGTTGCAAACAAACTAGCACTAGAACCATAAGTTCAGTTAGTTCATGTTATTATTTTTGAATGTGCAATCGGAAAAACGGCCTTATAAAGTGAATCTTTAAACCCTGCAGTGAAATGTGTGGCTGGTGCAGGTTCATATTTATATGATTAGAAATTAACCACACAAAGGTGTGACAAAGGTTATTGACCTGGAAGGACTAGTTTAAAAAAGGTTTCTCGGTTAAAAAAACTTTAGTACAAAATACTTTTGTACCAGTGCAGCGCTACCTATGTTATCCACCCAGAAGTAAATTCTGTGCAACTCCTGACAGCATATGACATCTGCCATGACATGTTTATAGCATGGTTATGTCAATGTTATGTAGCAAGGCTCAAGTAAAGTGTTACAGATTTCTCAGTAAAAAAAATCTTCAGGAAAAATGACTGTAAATCTTTGGATTTGAGCTGAAGTGCTAGGTACTGCCATTTCCTCAAATACATTGAGATAACCAAAAGCCATGGTGTAGCATATTCCTAGTTTACATACAAAAGTTGGTGCTGAGTATTATGGGACCTTTTTGGCACTTTAATAGGAGATGCCATAAGCAACTAGGATGTGTTGCACATTTACAAATACTTGAGATTATACAGTACATCAGCATCACCAGTCCACTTTAATCTCAAAGAATGTTCCCAAGCTCTCACCAGCAAACTAATCTAACCATCTCTAAGGCATACTTAAAAAACAACAGCCTACAATCTTCTTGACAGAAATACAGGGCATCATTAAAAACAAACAAAGAAACAGGGTTCTTAAGTGACAGTGTCTAGCACTTTTCCAATATTCCTCAATATTTGAGAGTTGTACTGTATTTCAGTCCAGCAAATTGACTCAAAACATCACAAAACACTGATAAGTTCGCATTTCTGTGGAGTGAATCACAAATATGTGACTTTGGTTGTGAACACAATATGCCTAAATAAACAGTGTAGATACATTTTGCTCTTAACGAGTGCCAATATGTATTTCTATTGAGGTTGAAATCCAGAAGTGATTTTAATACAGTATATATATATATATATATATATATATATATATATATATATATATATACATTGTTTGTATTTATAATGCACACCTGAATGCCATATAGATTTCGTGGTGTGGACTCTTAGGGACACATCTTATTTATTTCTAATTTATTCACTAATATTGACTGCTTTGTCATGTCTGTCATCACTCAATGTCTCTGTCTCTCCTCTGTCTTCGGAAAACACAAACACTTAGTGCCATATTGCTTCAGAATCGCACAATATGATGATGCTCAGTTGAGAAATATTATTGAGCATTAATTTCAACTGTTCTGTAGAAACTGAAATAATCTACGTGAACCGGATTTCTAATTTTGTTTTTAAGAACGCTGTAAACAGTGTGGGGTAGGGGTGAGTTTTAGGGGACATACTAGGTGCATTATAAAATTAGTTGAGCACAAACTTGACTGCAACAGCTCTTGCATGGAGAAAAAGGCCCCACAGAAGTCCATTGGAATATGCAATGCAATATCTCAACAAATCCAAAACTCTATCATAGCATTACCCTATCCTGGATACGTGCAGGATTTTATATTTCACACTAATTTTATTATGCAAAGAGGAAGGAACCATGAAAAGTTGTACATCCAAATTATTATTATCGTTATTACTCAATTGTGGTTAAACCAAATTATGCAGCTACTAATACAATCTATGTAAATACAAATGTGTGGAAAGTTATTATAATCTCTGATATTATATATATATATATATAATTATGTTTTTCACAGTCTTTATCCATCTTTGAGGAGAGACACTGCCAAATCTAACAACTATTAGCCAGTCGTTCAAGTCATAGCTTAGCAAATTTTCAAACGCTAACACTTCTGTGTGAAATTCTCAATGTTGCAGCTACAAGTAGTGCCATGTAGATAGATTCTGCTGTGAAAATTCAGTGATATTGAAAACATTGTCCCTGTTTCAGAAGTTTCAGCTTCGCAAAGGAAACATTTTAAAAAAAAGGTATAGCTTCAATAAACCTATTTACTATGGCCATAAGTGGAAAGTAACTTGTACACTGAAAAAAATATATATTGGCAAGTAAAAGCATCTTAAATGCAGGCAAAATATCTAATATCTCTCATTCATCTGGCTTTCCTGGATGTGGATTGGGCCTAGTCTTACACTAAATTGAAGTGCTAGTGGAGAACCACCACTTGAAATAATATTTAGTCTAAGCTAGGCTGAGTCAGGACCTGGGAAACTAACTCACTTTTGTAAAAATCTTATATATTATTATTCAATCATTTTGTACTGCACTGGTGATTGATTTTGCTTGTTTTCACAAATAGTGCTATAAGTTAAATTACCTTCCAGTGCAGTAAGACAATGTAGTAATACAGTTTATATCTCATGCTAATTAGCTACAATGATATCAATCATGATGCATCTGCCACGATAATTAATGGTAATAGCAACATAACACTGCTATATTACTTGAGATAATCTATCATGTTTATGGCATGGTTATAATTTCCCTTCAGTAAATTACTTAAAGAGCTAGTTAGACCCTGATAAACCCTAAGCCAGACTAAATAGAAATTTAACACTAAGAGTCTCACACTAGGCCTAAACCCAGTTTGGCCAAAATTAAGTAAAATATTAAGGTAAAAGAGGAACAGGTTTAAAACTCATAATATGTTTGAAAGTTTCAGACGACCAGTACTTATTAATCCTGTTCTTCGACTACATTGCAGTGCTAATGGTGAATCATCTGTGGAAATTTTTTTTAGTTTCGGCTTAGGCTTAATCTGCGTCTGCTAATCTGGCCTATAATAAGAAATACTAGGCATATTGCTTACATTTAAGATGCATTTACTTGCCAATGTATCATTTTTGCAGTGCTCTCTAGCTTTAAGATCATCTCAGCTGTTGGAGGGAGCATCCAAACAATACCCTCTCTCCCATCTCACAATGATCTAAGCACTCTAGTAGAAACTTCTTCTAGAGCTCATTATAACTATCCGGGTATAGTTATTTAAAGAGCACTTTCAGAAGCCCCCCCCAACATACCCTTAGTGAGACGCTGGCGATTGTTGTCTAGCACCCAGCTTCTCAGCATCGTACTGCCAAATCGAACCCATGTGGCCGTGGAACCTCAGCATTTGTGGTGTGGCTCCTGTCTGAGCTCAATGGGACATATCCAACTTGCCATGAGATACCGCTGTGCTTTTTAATTGAGAATTCTGCTGTATTTTTGTAAACCTGAAGTGTATTTATTTTTTAACTGTTCCATTTCTCCTTTTCTTTTTTAAAAAGATGACTACTATAATCGCTCTGTGTACCTATCTATCTCTATATTTCTCTCCACCACACCCTTTCTTCAGTACGGACTTCCGGCTGCCATGCTGTAACAGTGGCTTTATTTCCCCTTTGTATGGTAAACATAGTCCAATAAACAGCATTTTTTTCACTGTGCCTACCCGTCCTGAGTCTGTGCTATGGTTCTTTCTCTAACTCACTCCTCCATCAGATCATTACTGTACTAGCACTCTTTCTTCATTCTGGGTCAGTAAGCGTCCTTCTCACCCTGTGCAGCAACACTAACTCCACCCAGGCCTCCTCTGCTCTCTCCTCTGCCTGACTTTAGCACATCACCCCAGACTGCATGCCCAATGCCAAACTATGCTCACCCACTCAGGCTTTCTGTACTGACTTCCTACAGGCTGACAACAGTTGTGGTCATCTATATCTGCTCAAGGTTAGAAGAAGATTATTAAGCGTTACGGTTAGTGCCATGGTCTTGGTCTCTAACAGACTAATTTTTATGAAATCCATGGGCTGCTATAGGCAAGTCCTTTTATCAAATGATATTGGCAGACCGTTGATGAGGTTTGTTGTACCCTGGTACAAATTTCAAAAACCTATAAAGCTAATTCATTTCTAATACATCCATTCCAGATGTACAGATGTATTTCTAATACATCTGTACATCCGGAATTTAAGCCATGCTCAACAACTATATTTAGTATGATATGGAAAAATGACACAGAACATCTGATTAACCTAAAGTGATAAAATTTTATAGTTGTATTTTAGGTAGACATCTAAAAGTGCCCATTTGTTAGTAGAAACTTTTTGGCTTACATATAATATAAGTTTAATATTATTTTCTTTGAGTAAAAATCTGTTCCACATGACCAAAAGACTAAAAGTTAGACAGGGATTAAGCCTAGTCTTGGATTACAGCATTCTAAATGGAGTTTCTCCATTAAAAGGAAAAATGTAGTCCAGGACTAGTCTTAATATAGTCTAGGACTAGGATTAAAGGGAAAAATGTGCTCTTTGGAAATGTGGTTTGATCAATTGAAAATCAAATTTGTGCACAGATATGATCGAGAAACATGGACCAAATTAAAAAAAATCAGATTTGGGCATTAAAAAATTAACATTCAAAATTCAGTATTCTTTATTTCCGCACATCAATGTAATTGCATTTGGACTGAGCACAGTCAAAATACAATACTGTGTGTGTGATGATATTATATGACACAAACAATAAATAAGGTAAACAATGAAGTGCCATACAACCAAAACGTGCTAAATAGGAAGATACCAATGCTAACTGAAGAAATGTAACATAATAACAGCTAATTTACTATTGTCTGGGTGGGTAATATTGCAGTATATAATATTGCACTTTAAAAGTGAAAGAATCAGCAGTATACAGCAAACACAAAAGCCACTGGAATCACCTGTGGCATCACTATGAATTATTCCTGTTATTTTAGTCAATAATATCTTATACATTGTAGACTTACAGTGACTTACACTAGACACCAGAAGACACTAAAGGTCATCAATAAGTCATTAAATAATGAATAATATACTGTAATTGCCATAGTAGTTATGATAACTTTTTTGCCTGAACTTTAATTGGCTTTTCAAATATGAGACACTGTGTATGTTAATTTTATTATAACTTTATTTTCAATGATATACAGCTTTCTCAGTCATTAAGAAACCATCTACACCCCTGTTCATCATTTTGAACACATCTAACATTTCATATTCAACATATTCACATATATATATATATGTATAGTTGATGTCAAAACAAAACCTTGTATCTCGATTTTTGTCGTTTTTTCTGTTTTTGACATAATTTTTTGACATATCTGTTGCCCTTTACATTGACATCATATTTTACATCATATTGACTATTTTAAAACCTTTACACAAGTGAAGGTCTTTTAAACAAAATTTCAAGCACAATTCTTGCTATATTAGCAATTAAGACACAAAAAGGATGCAGTAAACCACATATAAATTTTAACACACTGACCCAAACATATTTAACATGACTAATTTGAAGTTGAATTTGTGACTGACCAAACACAACACTGCAATTCCTTCTCTTTGATTTGCAAAAAGATATTAATATAACATACTTCCCTTCCACAAACAGGGGGGGCATATTTGCATTTCTCTGTTCTTTCACCCGTACTGCCTGTACTGCTGCTTGTAAATTTAGATGAACCCCTTAAAAATCCATGACCTGGCAAACTTTTATTAGATGCCTCGATAACTAAAGAATAACTCAGTGAGTTTGCATTGTTATACATGTAGTTACATAATAATAAGTCTTCAAATGTAACAAGTAAGGATGTTTTTTTGAGATCTTAGTGTACAATCATCATAAATCTCCTAAAAAGCTGCTGTTTTTAATATCTACAAGGTTTCCTCAGGGCACTGATGGCGATATGAGATACACAGTACAGTGTAATCAAATCTGGCCCATTGATCCTGTGTGTAATGAAGTGAGCTAATATTGAGGTGAGGATGTTTAGATTGGACTGGGATTATCTGTTCTGATTACCCAGCTAATACAATAACACTCACCAAGATCAAATGATGTGTTAATGGCAGTATCATACATTCTCTCTTATTGATTCTTATGTCTTACCCACTTACAGTGGTAATTACGTATCAGTAGAGTGTTATTATAAGGGTTGCTATTAAACACAGAGGTCTTGAAGACACTTAAATTGACGAAAGGCATTTTCGTTTAGCATTTACCACTGGAAGCACAACAACTAGCAATAAACAATAAATAAGAAGCCTATGCTCATAAGGGTACTTCATGCTAGCAATTATCAAAGCTTATGAATCCTTTTGTTGAATATAAACACATAAGAATGCTTTTCTTTCTCTTATGAAATAAACAATTTGGACATACTAGGTTTTCTCGTGATGGTGATGCTATGTGGGTTAGAATATAAATAGTCTATTCACAGCGATCTCGCTTTCTGCAGTTGCAGATCAGTTATTATCGACATGTTTGATGGTGCCAGACACTCTTGCTGTGAGCTACAGCAATTACACACACACAGTGTGCGAACGCACTGGAAGGCAGGCTGAGAGAGAGTGCTGACTAAAGCTAATTCAGCCCTATTGAAGGCTGCATATCAGTGTATGCAGAATTGTTAATTGATGTGCACAATCTGTGGTTTAAACCACTGTGAATCATGTGAAACAGAAAAAAACACATTCATTCACTGTATTCAGGTTTCAGGAAGAAAGATTTATTTTCATTTAAAGCTACATTTTACATTTTCTACCTTGAATATATGTCAAAAGTCACAATATAAACGTGTGCATGCTGGCATTCATACATAAATACACATACACTTGTTTTTCATACAATGTAAGGACATGTCCTGTATGTAAATATATAAATACATAAATATTTATATGTAATAATAACAGACACCTTATCTATTATGTATGTAAGTATATTATATGTATGTAAGTACCTTACATCTATATATATGTATAAGGTTGTATATGTATAGATATCACCCATTTATCAGTTCCACTTACCATTTAGTTGCACTTTGTAGCTCTACAATTACAGACTGTAGTCCACCTGTTTCTTTGAATAATTTGCTATTTCATCTTTACCCAGTTCATCAATTGTCAGGACCCCTACAAGACCCTCAGAGCAGGTATTATTTGAGTGGTGGATCATGCACCACTACCCAAACAATACCTGCTCTGTGGTGGTCCTGTAGGGGTCTTGATTCTTGATGTGGGATAATGTGGGATAACAAATTCTGATGTGAAATTCCAAATTTTGCAGAGAAACACACAGACTATAATCTGATAATACATAAATGTAATAAAAATATGCCCCATAATGCACATTTTCTAACCTTAATGTTCACTTCAGTTACCAGAAATAAAGTAAAATATAAAATATTACATTAGGTTAGCCCTGTCTTTCTCTGTTTCCCACAAAGTCAGTACATTTTATCCTGAAAAAATGCATGAGAACTAGCATTTCATATCCACTGCATTCTCCTCACCCCTGGTCAGAGCCTGTGTGTGTGTGGGCTGCTTTAGTATCAGCATAAGAAGCTGTGTGCTGTTGAACTCACCCAGGACTCCTCCTCTCTTCTAAGCCCTTTGCTTATCAACTCACATTTCTCTAAATAGACATTTCCAGCTCTTCACACAAACAGGAGAGTACTTGCAAGGAATATTCTCTGCCACAAACTTGTAATACAATAAAATAGGCAGTTTCTTGCAGTTATAAACATATCCTCGCTGTCATAACAAAACATTCTGACTTTTTTCCAAGCTGCCCTTTATGATATCTGAACATTTACCGATGAATGGACCAATAGGAATGGTCCAAAAGTACCTGGGAAAAAAGTCTTGTTGTGTTAATGTACATAATGTTTTTTTTTCCTTTGCAAGCTTTTGTTACCACAGCGACAATATGTAGTCAAGTTTATTTATAAAGCACATTTAGCCAAAGCGACAAAGAATGAAGAACAACGATGATTAAGTTCATATGAGAATGAAGCTGTAGTGCTTTGTGAATACTATATTGGTAGACTGCCTTATCAAATGTAATACAGAGTGACTGGTGAATAGAGAGCCTGTTCACAGATCCTGAGCTATCATTAATGGATTTCTAACCTATCAGTCATTAGTTTTATAGTAGTTACTGAACAACTCATAGTAGTATGGGAATTATAAGTTAATCTGGCTATAAAGTCTAGCAGAAATATGTATCCAGTAGTGCCCTGAGTGGTCCACTGATTTTTCAAATGTTCTGCATGATTTCGTGGTTAAAATATAAACAAAGACATGTGAAATGCTCCATTCTAGAGAAGCTTACTGAGCCAGAATTGTTCACAGTGGTGGTGATAGGAACCAGATGTCTGAAGAATTTAATGCCTCTAAAAGCTCCATCACAGGAGGTTATTATATGAAATTGTTATGAATACACTGTCTGACACCTGAGACTGTTTTGTGAAAATTCTGAGATAAGATGTTGGTCTAAAGCATTTTTAACAATATATTCATGATGGAGGGGCACATGCAGGGTGTTTTGAGGCATAATATTCTACAAAATTATTTATACAGATTTACGACTACTATACCATCATCAACATTACAATATACAAAAAAATATTTGTATAACAAAAAAATATACAAAATTACATGTAGGTTCACTGTTAGTTTTGTAGAGTGAATAAAATAGCTATATTTATGTTGTTGACACTCCTGGTTCCTATCACAAAGAAATGAATTACAATGAAACATTACACATAAAACCACTCTGAATGACTTTGTTTACATCTCCAGCGAATCATGCAGAAATTTTAAAAGATGAGTGGAATTGCCCTTCAAGTCTAAAAATGTCTTTTCCACTGTATAATGTGTAAAAGTAGATAAAAATGCATTTGGCATTTTAAATGCATCAGTTTTGGGATCATAATTGAGTTTAATAATATTTAATAAATTAGTGCTCAAAATAAGAAGGCTGTTTCACACGAAATATTGCTTTTAAGTTTAAATAGATCTTTATTTATGTCTCCAGTTGGCTTTAAAAACTACTCGTATAAAATCTCAGCCTTATAAAATAAGAGTGTTGTGAAATTTGTGATCTGATGTTGCATTGAATTGTTTGCTAGGATCCTAATGATAATTGACCTGAACGATTTTAACCTGGCTGTATATGATCTGTGTGTGATTGGTGTGGTTTTATGTTGCAGGCAGTGAGAAGGCTCGCTGTGTGTTGCTGACAGCGGAGAATGGCCTGTTCCCTGGAGCTGCAGTCAGACCCTCACACAGCCCACCGGTGAGTCTAATGTTCATGCATCTGCAAACTGCCATCTGTCACTAGCGCATGCAGGTTTACACTCTGCACATTTATGCAAAACGCTCCCCTGCTTTTGTTCTTCTTTTAAGGGAGTGTTTAACATTTGAATAGCTGGTGCATCACAAATTATTACAAACGCTCAGAGTTTATAGGCTTAAACCGGTAGAATTAATGCACTTATCTATAGTTCCAGTTCTAAAACCTGATTCACATTTAAAACTATCTGAATGTACACATATGACCATAATGTGCCAGGTGATTAAAAACATATCAATTTAAATAAAGTAAATACAATATTACTAATATTTAGACACTACGCCTGCTGTACATTAAAACTGGAACTTTATCAACATAGCTGAAAATGTCCTGATTAATATCTATAACCATCCTAATCATTAAGAAATCTTGCTGTTCACGGAATAATCATTGGTTTTTGCATTGCTTGGCAACCAACTTACAATAAGTCTACTCTTGCTTGGTGGCAGAACTGATCAATCCTCGCTCCACCCACAAATACACTCTTTCGTAGTAACTGTGGCAAGATTTGACAAGCTTTACAACACGCTGGCAGAAAGTTAATTCAGGCTAATTCAGCTTGGCTTAAATTTACAATATAATGCTGAGTTTTTTAGTTTGCTACGTTACTAAGCTGGACTATGTGCCTGTAGTTAATCAAGCTAGCCAGGTTGACAACAACAAAGAATCTCTGGGCAGAGCATAGATAAATCTATTCTTCATTGCAATTATAGACCTAGAAGATCTGTTGTTATATACCTAGGCTAAAAGGGAACTGATCCACAAAAATAATCTATCTTTAATCGGGCCCAGTCTCGGTGCTGGGGGGCTGGGGGGTTGGGGGGTTGGGGCATGAATAGACTTAACCTGCCCTGAGAAGATTCCACACTCACCCAGGCCTGTCAGAGAGGTGACAGAAGAGAATACATTGCTTAGAATATATACAAAGATGGTATTCTGTTAATCGTAGCCCTCCAATCACAGCTTAACAACCATTTCTATCCACCACTACCCTAGTTAATCTTTCAGTCCGTTGATATATTTTGAATTTGAAGCTTTATACGTGGTCAAAAGATGTGCCCGAAAGATGTGTAAAAATGAGACCCAATACACTATGTGTGTTTTCTACTCATTTCTAAAGCAAAATCCAAATAGAAAAGCTTGTTGGTGTTAAGAAAAACATTGTGTTGTTGTTATCAGTGTATTATGAATTTGCTGCTTAAAATGCTCTTTGACTAAAATAGCTTTAAAGGTTATGTCAAAGCAAATTTCTATTTCTGCACATCAAGTCATCAAAGGTAAGATATAAATAGTAAATAAATGTAAACTTTTTTGATGCCTGCCGTGGCAGTATGCTTTAGCTTAGGATGCTTAACTGTTTAGGCTTTAAAGTTGCTGGCGGTGTTTGTGCTCAACTCTGTAGTGTATGTTACATCCCAGCTGTTTGATTTTAATTCAGTTATGTGGTCTGCATGGGGGTTAAGTTGTGTTGTCAGAAGGCAGATGCGTGCTTTAGTGAGGTTGGTTGGGTTCATGTGAAGCCTGGATTCTTGTCAATGTGTTCACAGTCTTGTTATCGTATTGCAGCCTTATATTAGGTAGAGTGATGAGTGCACTGCTGTCAGAAATAGGCCACAGCCTGATGTCAAGACATTGCAGGACATAGCATGTTTGGAAAATACAAAATGTTTCTCAAAAAAAATAATAAAAAATGTTCAATAGATAGCCTGTCTGACAAAGTTGTTCTGGTGCTAGAGCTGTTTTTGACACATATACCGTAAAGAATAGCTAATATCAGCAGTAAACAAGATGCTACCATGAACGTACATGAAGGTGAACTGATAACATCTCTTTGGAATGTTGAAATGTTAGTTTTGATTTGGTAAGTGATCTTCTGTTTTGTTTCTTGTTGGTCAGCTGTAGCCACTTTGTGTCTTGCACTTCTTCAAAGATCGCTACAACAAAAACATCTGCCAAATCCATCTAGTGATGGAGCAGGACTTTAATGGTTTGTTTGCATCTGGACAGTGTTCCCTGCGCTTGCTTCCTACACTATTAGACTACAATTATTATAACTTCATTGTGTTCCTCAGATGATTAGTGATATAATCATGCCTTGTCTGTTCAACCGATACATTCTGCTACTGAATAACGCTATTGCATGTGACATGCGACAGCTCGGCTTGTTTTCAGGGTTTGGGCCATTAGTCCTGTATAAGAGTAGGCCAACTGTGAGACATTATGCTATTTTCCCAGTAGCATTACAATTTCAGATTACAAAATGAAGCATTTAAAGTAAACATGAAAAAAATGAGCAGGACTTTCAATGGGATTCAAGCAAAAACAGGCTGAAGGCCACTCTCTATGCTGTACGTATATAATCTTTCATATATACAGCACTGTGCAAAAGTCAGATGGCCAAAGAGTACAAGTTATTCATTTTTCAAGAGATATTTCTAATGAGATTAGATACAAGACTATCCACTTGCTTCAGATTATCTTTAAAAAAATCACCACAGGTGTTTCTGTCCATCCTTCCACTGTGAGAAGACAACTCAGCACAATGGGTCTGAAAGGATGTGTAGCTGTCAAGAAGCGCTTACTGAGAAAAGGAAATAGACATAAAAGAAGGCCTCGACATCACTGAATGTGTTTAGGATTACTCAGATAAAGAGAAGCAGAAAATAAACCCATCGTCTAAGACTGAACTTTAGATCCCTGCAGATTTCTTTGAAAAACTGAAATTGAGTCTCCTGAAAAGAATAGAAGCTGCAACAAAGGTGAAGTATGCACATACTAAATACTGCAAAAGTTGACAGTATATTTAGTTTTTAAGGCTTCTGATTGATTTTTCGCTGGAAATTTGATAAAGAAAGGGTGGATCTCTGGCTTTACACAGTACTATACACGAAAAAAGACTGTCGCTAGGGCAGTACCCCTCAATTTCAGTTTTTCAAAGAAATCTGCGGTGGTACCCTCAAGGGTATATCTCAGTACCTTTAGTCAGGGAACATAATTGGGCCATAATCCATTGAAGTTAGATTTTCTAAGTTGTATTGACTCCACACACCCCGTCTCATCTCCAGGCTTTTTATTTTATTGTTCTGTTTTAATACACACTTCTCACCTGGGAAAAACTTATTTAGAATACACAATCAGACCTTAAAACACTGTTGTACCTTTAAGAGTACATTTGCGCTGTTTGTGCCTTGATGGATGAAAAACGTACCTGCACAGCACCTTTATTTCTAACAGTGTAGGTTGTTTGAGATTTCCCTCACATTTTCAGAGTAAGATTAATCTGATAGACAACAAGGACATCTGCTCATAGCCTTCTTTATCACATCATTTCAGAGGGCACTGTAGTGTAATACGAGAGGGCAATCTGCCCAAGCTGAGCTGTGAATGCTCTGCAATATAGTCAAGAGCCAGAGAGAGAGAGAGAGAGAGAGAGAGAGAGAGAGAGAGAGAGATAGAGAACCCAACACATGGAAGAAGGCATGTAAACAGTTTCTGGAAGCAATAAATCTCCTGTCATGTCGCCAGAGCTCCTTGTGTATTTGTGGATGCCATCACACAAAAACATTCTCCACATGCCTTCAAGTTTCTGAAACTTTTCCCTTTTTTCAGGTGGTCCTGCGCCTCTGGTAGATCAATTGTTCTAGACACCGTGTGCTAGTGTGCGTTTGTCATTGTCCGGCAAAAACAACAGAAAATGCCTCCAGCGTCCACTATTGACTCCCCACCACGCGCGTTTCGGCCGGTTCCTATTTGGTAGTCTGTGGACAAAGGCAGGATGGTGGCGGGAGGGGTGATGTGGAGGGGAAGGGAGGGGGTGCAGGGGATTGTTGCGCAGCTGAATAGAGAACTGTAACCTGAGCGAAACGCCGCGCGCGCTGTCTCTGATCAGTTCCTGACCGCCCTAGAACGCGAGAGAAACCTCCAGGACTGGGCCGCACCGCCCGCTCATTCATTATTCAGCTGTGTTGTGCTGCTCTGTTACTGTGCTGTGCAGCGGGACGGGGCAGGAGGAGAGGTGCACGCGCGCGCGTGAACGAGCTAGAGACGCCCCCAATGTCACCCCGGACAGATCGGCTGCTGCACCAGAGCGCAACAGCTCCACAGAGACTTTCCACAGACAGCGGCTGCTTTTAAGGCGCGAGGCGTCGTGCGTGATCGAGACTCTTTACGCACCGGGTCTTCGCCGGAGAACGCATCGCTGCTGCCGACAGCCGAGGAATCGCATCGGGAGAGGCGCTCGATGCCGCGCGCTGGACCGAGGTAACCACCGCCGGCTTTGCATACTCAGCTCGAGCGGTACGTGAGCTCAGGTGATAACGATTAAAGGAGGCGTAAAGAGCGTTAAAGGAGGCGTATATTCCTCCAACGGGCGTTAGCACGAACGTGGACTGACATTTGAGGCTTTTTTTGGCAGATTAGTGAGTGCACTGAAGAGCCTGCTTTTCCAAAGAGGTCAGCAGCGTTGTGGGCAGACTGCAGAGGCTTTTTTGCTTTCTCTTGCAGCACTGCACTGTGCCTGGTGACCTCCGTTATGAATGCATATGAACTTGAACGTGCACGTCAAGCTTTCAAAGTTAATGACCTGTGCGTTGGACATATAGATTTGCAAGGGCTGGATTGCAGTATGTCATTAATACAATACTGATCCACATTTAAACTGAGTTAAATATCTTATTACTGCCATTATGACATATGTAGGCTGCACAGTTCCTCTATTAGACTTCAATCATTTTTAATGCCTACATTTTTTCTAATACATGGCTGACCACTATAATATGTGGCAAACTTTGATGATGCTGATAGTACGTGTTGTCAACATCTCAATTAACCTGCCCTCACTGCACAAGTACTCAAAGACTGGCTGCTTGAGAAGTCTATATTCAGTACGTCCCATTGGGCTGTGTGCAAATGTGAGTTTGCTGAGTGCATTAGCTGAAGGGACACAGGGTCAAATGCCTCTTAGCATGTACTGCTTACTGCATCATCAAGACTGGAGCATAACACATACCCATGGAGGCTGTTGATTCTACATAAGCCTTGTTCAGATGACATTTGTTGAGTAGGGTATGTAGTTACAAGCAATTGGTTGCTCTTGTAGGCTCTTTGTCTTGCTCTTCTGTCTTGTGGAGATCACCTCTGCTGAATCTGGGATGGTCCACATAGAGGTGTAATGAGAATAGAGAGGTTGTTAAAAAGCAATTTTGTTAGCCCCTGATTGTTTTTCCTATAACCTGAACTCAATTGATTCTGCCTGCAAGAAAATAAATCTTGTGCTCAGTAACTATAACCCAGTGGTTCTCAAACTGATCCTCAGGGGCCCCTGGATGGCCCACAACTTGCAACACACAGGGACAGAAAAAAATATGTAATTATACAGTAATGCTCTCTTTGTAGTGAAACATGCAGGTGGTCAGTATTTTTAAGTAATGATGATATGCTGATATGCTCAGAAAATCATATTGTGACATTTTGGGACATAATTTATCACAACAAATTTAAATATCATTGTATAGCCCAGGCCTGCCCTGAGGACCATTTAGAGAACCACTAGTAAAGATAAGTCTCCAGCTTAAGCAAAGTAGTTGAGGAGCTAATGTCCAGCCAGTTAAATTATATGTTCTGAGATCTGAGAGTTAGACATATTTGTCTTGGTTTTCTTAGATCCGTGGAGCTTTTGATACAGCTAAGATTCTGCTTGACCGTCAGCTGGTCAGTCTGGCCCAGTCTTAGACTGGTTAAGATTCTAACTATGTAGTCATTAGAACTGTGTGGTATTGGGTATTTAGGGTTTCAGAAGTCATGTAGTATATTGCGGGGTCCCCCATAGTTCAATCTTGGGTCCATAACTATTTAAATTATATGATATTTTATTTTAGTTATATATTATATACATAATATAAATTTATATATTTAGGTGTGAATCATACATTACATACTGTGCATTAAAATGTGCAGAAGTGAGATCTCTGTAAAGGATGTGTACTTACTTTTGCTTAGAAATTCAACAAGAGATGTGCAAACCTGTGTAAACGACTGTATATGTAGAGGCTGCACGCTTATATTCTTATTTTATTATGTAGTTTATCACCAAACCACTACAAAACATACCTTTCAGAATGCAGATGATGCACAGCTACATCTGTCATCAGCACCTGTTACTGGCCTATTAGGTCTCTTTCTGACTTATTAACATAATGGAATTCGACAAAGATAGGACAGACATTATCGTTATTGTAAATGAAGCACAGAGGGAAGATATACTAAGATATTTAGTCTCCATGTCTCTTAAGGTCAAAACTATGTTGAGAATTCAGGAGTCATTTTTGACAGTGACCTCACTTTCACAAGCATATCAGTAATGTGTACCATCAGCTCCATAACATTAACTGTGGCATTCTTTCTGCTGCCAATACACACATTTCTGTGTTAACTAGGCTGGGATAGTGTAATGCTCTCTTTTCTGGCCCACACATGAGGGCTATTACAAATGTACTGAATGCTGCTGCCAAAATCCTGACATGCAACAGCATGAGTGATCATATTACAGGATTTAGAATACATTTTAAGATGCTTATGATTACTTTTTAAAAGTCTTCGTGGCCTTGAGTTCTAAGCGGATCATTTAGATCATCAAAGCAAAATGTATAGGTTATTCATAAACCCAGATGAGAACAGGGCATTGGCTTGTAGCTATCATGGCCACAATCTGGAATTCTCATGAAAATCTGAAAGCTATTGACATGCTCATTAAAACATGTCTTTAAAGGGGCCCAAATCTTACGTTTTCTTGCATTTTTACTGTGATGTTATTCCATAATATGGTCCTTTGAATGTTGTACATTATAAAAAACAGTATTGTTATTCTTGTCAAAGTTAACAGGCCAACTGATTTGCATCCAGTGAATGTGAATGATTTTTGGAAGGAGCAGCCTGACAGTTTAAAACTGCAATCCCAGAATCTTTGCATGTACAATGAGGTGAATAAGAAAGTCACTGTTAACCAAATTGTTTTCCATTGAAAGAGATGTGTGGGGAGAATATGGATGTGTCCTGTTCCTAACCTTTCACATTAACAGGCCTTTCATAGAATCAAGATGTCCTCTTGACAGTTATTTCCCCCAAAACTGTTTGCCGTGTCCACCCCAACCTGTTAAAGCTAGGTCAATACTGGACACAGTGACAGTGCCTGGAAAAGTCCAGTGTCCTTGACAGAGCGAAAGTACTCTGCTCAAAGCTGTGTTGCAGCAGATTTGGAAGGCAAGGAATGAAGTGTAGCAAAACAGGAAGCGGTCACTCTGAGGAATTCTAAAACACTGTCAGCGCTTGGTCCATCTCACCAGCAGTGACCACTCCCCCACCCCTCCCAGTATGCAAAGACATGTTACATGTTTTGTTGACTTTCAGTGAAAATAAGTGAACACTTCATCTACAGGGAACTTATGGCTTTTAAATATGTCTGTTTTTTGCTGACTTTAACATTGACAAAGTAAAACATAAAATATAAAAGCTGCCATAACTTCTGCACAGGCTATATGCTTTATTTTTTCCCTAATAAATAAACAGTAACTGGGCACTAAAATGTGCAGAGGTGAGTTCTCTGTTAAGGGTGTGTGCTCACTTTCACTTAGAAATTCAACGAGGGGTGCACAAACTTTTGCATACAACTCTATATGTGGTAGCTGCATGCTTATATCCCTATTTAATATGTGTTTTACCATCAAACCACTATA
Source organism: Colossoma macropomum (assembly GCF_904425465.1). Lineage (NCBI taxonomy): Eukaryota > Metazoa > Chordata > Actinopteri > Characiformes > Serrasalmidae > Colossoma > Colossoma macropomum. The sequence goes on from NW_023494804.1 coordinate 24,290,006, forward strand.
AAATATCCCTTTCTCCCATGATACAGACATTACTGCGGTCACTACTGTGTACAGTGTAAACAGTAAACACACAATGGTGTTTACTGCAAATTATCCATCCATCGCTCTGTTACTTAAATTATACATGTGACAAGCTGTCACCGTACAATCTTTGGCAGGTGAACAGGACTTCCTCTCGAACATTATATCTTAGTTAGACGGATATCAGCTCTGTGGTTGTTTCCTTTCGCTGTAATGGAAGGAGTGACAGGTAGCTTTGAGCCGAGTAGAGTATCATGTACTCTGTGGCTGGAAACAGGGCCAGTGGAAGCCGCAGGCTGTGTTTACCTCTGTGTCGTCCACTTAAGCAGGAAAAACTAAATGACATTGCAGATACAGCGACCCCCATCTCAGCCCTCAGTGTCCTAAAGGGAGGCTTGAGGTTATCACTGGCCTGTAGTACTTCATTACTGCCCCCCTTTCTCCCCACCAACACCATTTACACACACACACATGCAAACGATCGGTTGCTGTTCCAAGAACATTGTTACGCAACACCCTCTGTAGGTCAATGTTAACCAATCGTTTTTGTCTCTTTTGCTCTGAGTCAGTTTTCACGATTAAACAACCTGGGGGGGAAACACATTTTACAATGTCTTGGAAGCTGCTTTGCATGTTTTTTTTTTCTACATGTTCTCGGAAATCATTCTGTCTCTTATTATTTGAGAAAACACTTTCTAGCTGTTAGTGATTGCTGCCTTTGACTCACAGCGAAGCGTTCAGCTGTCTGTCATAACTTTGTCGTCAGACAGCTATCATTTCACATTCATTTCCATCTGTATGGCTTCAAACATGGCTTGAGGTAAGAAATTCTCGGGAGAAACAGATGTTTAAAGAGACACTCTGGCCAAAAATGAAAAATGCAACCATTGCTACATCTGTTGTAAACATGCTCACTTGCACACTACAGTGGTGCAGCAGTAGTCTGTAGAGTGAGATGTTTTGTTGTAAAAACTAGGACAACCCTTTTCTGATAATATACAGTGTTTTGAAGGTAGGGGAACTTTTGTTAAAAAAGTACAAATGCTTTAGGATGGATTTTTGAGGGCCAGCTACTTAGTTGTCAAATGCAGAAGGAAGGCCAATGTTATTGCTAGGAAGCCGAATAAAAGTAGTGCAAACTGTGGACATCGTTATCATCATTATAATGGAGAAAACGGATAACTTAAAGGACAGAAATCAGAATCAGTATCTTTATTCTGAATGTACAAGTATCTATTCTTCTGTATGTACAAGGAGGTTCTTTTGGTGCAGGTGTCAACATAAAATTAAATCCATGTATATGTATATATATACTCCACAATGTGCCAGCTAAAGCATGTGCAACGGGAGTTAAGTATAGCTAAAATCAAGAACTGAAGTACATAGAAACAGTAGGTACAGCTAAAATTGAGCAGCTAATATAAATGTAAGAGTATTTTAAACTAGCTCAAAGTTAGCAAACTAGCTGGCTATCTAGATGCCTTACCACAGTTTGGCTCCTTTTCACTAGAGACATGGGTAAAAACCTATTTATAGTGTCTTTTTTGTGTTGACTAAATGTGGAATCACTGTTTTCTTCATTCAACAAACAAGTTAAACGTTACACTAATGGTAGCTTGGTTGTATTTATTAGCCTGTAGATCAGTGGCTAGGCTAGCAGTCAGGATTGGTTGACACCACAGGCATTCCCAACGACTGTACACTGTATTTGGGTATTGTAGTTAGGGAACATTGATAAACGAAAACATGAAAACAATATAAAATTGTCATACGGATGAGGGAGAGAGATAGAATGCTGTGCTAAAAATGCCTCGTTACCAAACACAAAACATATAACTCTAGTATTAGTCTGAAATGCCCCTTTAAATGGAAGAGAAAATCATTTTTAAATGTCTTTGCTTGCATTACAGTTTAATATAGCCAAAAGTCATTAGTAGTGGTAGCTAATTGACATGGAAATGACTAATGACTACTAAGTGCCCTTTTCATCTTTTTGTTTAATTGAAATAAGAGAAAAAGCACTACCAGCATTGCCAGCCTTCAATGTCCCTCATTAGTCACACCTTTTTCTGAAAATGTGGCTGTTTGTAGGCATTTGTCTGGTAATGTATTATAGGCCCACAGCTTTCATTTGTACAGAAAGCTGAGAAGATCTGAGTGCTAAGTAATAAAAGTTTCAACTGCCTACCTTTATATAATGAACTTTCTGAGGCTTGAGTAAGTGCTAGGAGGGCTTTGTCATATTTAGTTAATCTGACATGCATTGAACAAGCTCTAGCGAATCATGCAGATTAAGACAAGTAAATACAATCATCCATCCTTATAGACTATGAGTAAACACCTTGTTGTTCTTGGGGTTAAGAACAGATGACCCTGGCAGCCAAGGCAAGATTGGTGGCCCACCTGCTGTAAACTGTCATTTTTTACTTTCTTTTAATTGATTTTGCTCAAGAGCCCAGTGATCTCTCTCATTTGTACCAGCTGAGCACTTCTTGGTTTAGGGCCAAGGCAGATTTCTTAGCCGAGTGCAGAGATTTCTCACGATGGTATGAGATCTACAAACTATTGCAGACCTGTTACTACTAGACCTTCAGCTACTGCTAAAATAGACTCTCAGGCAAAAATCTTGCACATGACCACAAAATAATCTGCATACTAAAAAAAGCTAGGCATCTACCACCATTCATGACCCTGGCTAATATTATGAAGAAGAAAATGCCAAATTAAGAGGGAACACTTTTGCAATCAAATTTCAGGAGGTTGAAGCAAAGGGCTTGGGATGCCAGAATATTTAAGGTGTGGCTAGCTGACTTTAAACAGTCCAAAGAGAAATACATGCAGTGTGTTTAGAAATAGCTGCTGAGTTTACCTCATATATCCTGTTTAATAAACTCTCCAGGACATATTATCCGGTATTAAAGAAAAACTAGAAGCTCCCTTGAGTCTTCTGCTATTTTTTAAGGAAGGCAACTGGAGTTTCCAAGAAGTTTCCAAACATAAGAGTTCCTAAATAGTTCTTGGCTTGGATGTATGTTTTAAGATAATAAACATGAATTGGTATAAAATCTTTATGTTATGTGGAGGTTCTTTAACCTTTAAAAGGTTATTCACACTCCCATCTCAGAATGGTTGTTCAAAGAACCATCCACTGAAAGGTACTTCTGTGACGTCACTCCAAAGAAACCTTTTCGGCAACTTTTTTTTAGACGCAAAGGAACTTATGTACCTGGATTGTAACTCACTCGCTCACTCACTCATTCACTCTCTCACTCACTCACTCACTCACTCACTCACTCGAGTTTAGCAGGCTAGAAATTCTACACAAGCATTAGCACTGAAATGTGTTTTGATGCTTCATAAGAGCATTGCTTTTCATCAATGACACCGTCTAAGAATAGCTTAGTCAGTTTGTGCAAAGTCCCTGTAGTTCCTAAATAATAAGTCTTAGTACATAAGCCTGGAATTTTAGGGGGTCAAGGAAACCTCTAAGTGTAGCGAAGGTAATATTTATAGTCTTGGGGTATACAGGGAACAACAAGGAGCCGATTTTTCAATAGGGATGAACTTGCCCCAGCTCTGGCAAACCTAAGCTAATTAGCTAGCTACGTGAATGTCGTAATGCAAACCATTTTTGAGAAGTCAGAGGGGAGAGTACATAAACTTTCTGAATAATTGCTTTGTCTGGTTTAAGTGTGTTGTATTGTCCTTCTTTATAGTCGCAGCCCTTAGCAAGCGAACTAGCAAGTCAGAAGAGTAAAGTAAGAAATTTACATCAGCAGGAATGTATAAAAGATGGAGCAGTTTACTACATTAAGCCCAGTTCAAAAGTGGCAAAGCAAATGTCATAGATTTAAAATATTAGGTAACAGATGAAAATGATGTTGCACCAGATCACAATGATATCTGAGCAGATTCTGTTGATGAACAACTTGGGCCTGATACACAGGGCACTGGGAACATAGAGTTCTTTCCTAGAAAATGTAAAAAAATGAACATGCGGCTCTGGGAATATAGAACCCTGGGAATACAGAGCTATTTCCAAAATTACAAAGAGTGAACAACAGTCCTGGGGAACATAAGGCCCTGGAAACACAGGACTGTTTTCTAGATGTTTTAAGGGGTAAATAAAAGGCCCAGGAAACACAGAACTCTGGAAACGCTGGGCCCTAGGAGTATATGGATGAACTTGTTAGCTGCTAGTAAGGTTTAGCCACTCTGTAAATATAGGGGAGTTTGTCAAACATTTTACAAATGCTCATCAGTACTGATGGCTTTTTTGACTTTACAGCTGTCTATGCTGTGTGGGAAAGACATGAGAGAGTGCATGTAAGACTTTGACAAGGCTAAAGTTGGCTTGGGCTCGAGTACTTGGTAAACCAGTATTTGAAATAACTACATCAAATATATATGTGTTGTTAAGGATATGGGAAGGCAGAGACAGCAAGGCTTTATCAAGAACTAAGCTACCTACTTTAACTGATGTTAACTAGCCCCAGAAGCAGTCAAAATATATTTATCTGACAAACTAAACATGTTAGCACATCGTCCACTGAGGAGAAAAAAACTAGCAGCTCATTGGCTCATCCAAGGCAACCTCTATTACTCATCTGATACAAAAAGCTAACAATTTCCAATGACCTTTGGAAAAATAAAGCATGAAATGCCTCCACTGGATTGTAAAAAACGTGCCACACCCCTGTATTAATTTTCTTTCTTCTTTCAGCATTGTTTTTTCCTTTCTGTAATTGAACGGATATCCATTCATGAACTCTTGTGGATACACGAATATCAAAATTAGTAAAAATGCACATCCCTACCTTCTAATTAAAATTTTCTGTTCAACCTTACATGGTGCAGCAGTTACCTTGCTTCTTATTCTTATTACTGTACAGGCTCCAAAATGTAACTGCAGTAACATTTAAGGTGAAATTGAAAATTCAAATAAGAAGCTGGGGTGACACTTTATTTTGAGTGGTCCTCTTTAAATGAAACAAGCTTTCAACGGATTCTCAGTAACATGTCAAAAACATATGAGGGTTAGGATTAGGTTTTGGGTTTTGGGTAAGGGTTAGGGTTAGGATTAGGGCCAGGCTTAGGGTTAGGTTTTGGTAAGGTTGGGTAAGGTTAGGTGTTGTGTAATGGAAGTAACATATTAACAATACATCTACTTAATGTAAGTAATATATCAACAGAACATCTACAAGATATTTACTTCACTGTATTCAGATGCTTCACTACTGCTACTTCACTGATATGTTGTTGATGTGTTACTGATAATCTGTTAAGAGTTTATTGAACATCTACAAAGGACCACTTTAATGAAAGTGTTACTGAAGTCTGGCAAATAAGATCATACATTAAGTGTACTTTGTGAGTTTTTTTGTATCAATGATGTGTTGAGTGTTGTTTAAAAATGTCGTTGTGAAAGTAATGTCCTGTTTTCACCTCTCTGTTGAGATACACATTCATGCCATGTCAATGCATTCTTCACATGAAAGGCTTTCATCTAGTTTTCTGGATCATTTTTGATGACACCATATATACTTTTAAAACTCCCTAATATTGCCTTGGTCACCCATTGGTCACCCCATTTATACAGTCTTAGAATCGCTACTGATTGGAGTACAACAAAAGCTCTGTATTAAGTGTCAGTGCATGTATTCCTGCTACCATTCCCCATACTGGCTGTCCTCCCAAAATGGAGAATTGGGATGGAAATGATGTGGAGATAATGAAGGCAGGGAGCTTATTCACACTGGCTAAATAAAGAAGGGTAATCAGGGTCTGGAAATAGGATTTTAGATGCGCTGATTAGCTGCCACTGTCGTACTCTCACAGCATGGCGCGCCACAACCAATCACACAGTCTTTTCCCACACGTTCATCTCGGCAGCTCTGCCTGCTCATTAGAGGGATCTGCTTGTGTTTGGCCTGTAGCTGTTGAAAGCAGCTCAGAGAACAAAAAGGCTACAAATTGGGTTTGGTTTTGCTCTAAAGCGAAGGCGATGGTAGTGAAACGCTGGGTCACGGTCAGGAATTGCGTTCAGGAATCACTAGGCGATGGCGTCAGTCATGCTTTGGGGATTATGCTGCTTGCTCCACTGCTCCAAGCAGGAAATGCTTGCAGCTGAGTCAATGCTCATAGAACTGAATGGTGGCACAGGTAAGATCGACGCATACCAACTGGTTATATCATTGAAAAGTGCTGCATGGAATTTACTTGTTTAGAAATGACATCATTTTCATATGAATTAAGTATATTACATCACAATTATTACCATAATTAACTACGTTGAAAGTAGAAAAATGTATTTGATCTCAGTTTGGGGTTCTAAATTATATATTCATATATATGTAATTTGTTTCTTTTTTAATTAGTCATAGTTGGATCAGTTCTGATTATTATTGTTATTACGTATTATGGCTTAGAGTCCAAGGTGAATGTTACTGGTCATGTTCTCTTCTTCACACAGTCATATACCATTATTTGTAGACATAAGAAGCAGAAAATGCAACCAACTTCTAAGACTGAAATTTGGAGGTGTGGAAAAACATCCCTGCAGATTTCTTTTGAAAAGCTAAGGAGACTAAAAGCAAGTCTCCTGAAATGGTTGGAAGTTATAATGAAAGCAAAGGCTAGACACACTAAACACTATAAATTTAGAAATTACATTCAGTTGTTGAGACCTCTGTGTAATTTTCCTTAAAATATCTATTTTCTGGTGCCAAAAATGAATAACTTGTACTTTTGACTGGCAATTTAATAAACAAAAGGGTGGTCTCTGACTTTTGCACACTACTGTACATCAAACATACATTGCATCAATTTAGTTATCCTTGATGGCCAGGTGTAGAACGTTCATATCTTATGATGTCTTCCACACAATGAATGCTTTGCCTTTTAGAGCCTTGAGACGCCTAAAGGCAGCTTGTTATGAGTAGGCTACTTCACCAGCTCGGCCATTCTCTGAACGCTGCCAACAGGATTATTCCCAGCCAAAACAACCTAATTATGTAATGGCTGCTTTAAACCAGTAATTATAAGGCTTATGAGCAAATTGATAAGCTGAGCCAAATTGGTCAAATTCAAAACCTTTGATGAAATCCCTGACAAATACTAACTAGCAATTACTGCTAATTACCTCCAGATTATTAAAGTGCACATTACATACATCTAGCATGTGCTGGTGCTGTAGTAGCAGTGAATGTTATTTTGCTACTCTGTAAAGTCTCACACAGGTTTCACAGGTTCTACTCAGAAATGTTTTAGTTGGACATCTTCACACTTTTACTCAAAAAGACCTCTGAGCTTGCATGTTGTACTTGACAAATGTCCCAATACACTGTTAAAAACGAGACTTTCCAGACTGTAAAAAATATTTTGCTTAGTTCCTTAATCTGCAGTGGCCTGTAGTCAGGCCTACACTACAGAAATACATAACTTAAGCTAGCATTGCATTTTGTATGCAGTAACACCTTAAACAGTGCACATTTAGGGCAAATACTCCAAACTAGACAACAAAAAGTAGTTTTAGATGTTTTACTCAATATTTCAACTATGTTGGCAACAAGAAGATATTCAAGAATAAATAGTATATTTATTTATATGGCTCTTTGTCAAGTTATCTGCCTTGAGATGTGTTTGTAGCTTTTGAAATGTATCATGGGCATTAATTTTATTATAACTTCAAAAAGTCATTTTAGAACCATCTACATCTCACCTGTTCTTTACTTATTTAGTGTTCTACTAATTCAAAAAACTTAGGACAGGATTAGTATAGTAGAATCATTATTAATTTTCATATACATTTATCTGCCACCATACTGTTGTATATTGTTGAAGATTTTGGTTGAGCAATGATCTCAAACCTTTGAACACTGGTGTACATATTAGTTTTACCCATCTATCATATTAATAACTGAATAACTCATAATAGTTAGTGAATAGTAAATCTTAAAGGGCACAGACAGACAAAATTTGGCAAACGTATGTCAGATACCTAAAACAGTATTACAGTTCCTGGTCAAACTGCATGTTTATTGATTGGAAATTTGTTTCACTTATTGGAAAAAAAAACATAAAAATGTATAAAGTGCCATTATTTCTGCACAGGCTACATTTCAAATTTGTGAATTTCATCAAATAAACAGTAATTGTACATGAAAATGTGCAGAAGTGTGTTCCCTTTAGAAGATGTTTTAAGTTATATTCACTTAGAAAATCAGCAAAAACAAACTTTTGCATGCAACTGTAGCATCCATCTTGAAGCTGTACTTTTGTCCATTTTTTATGGATAACAATGTGTCATGCAGTGTCAGAAACCACATAAACAAGTGTGTTTGAGATTACTTAACAACTTGTTGCAGTTATAGGCTACAGTTTGCATAATGCTAATTGGTGGATACAAGTTTCCATTACTTATTAGCTTATTAGCCTCATAGCTCCAGTGCAAAACTAAAGAAGCAAACTTCAGACATCAAACATGTCTTGGCAGACTGACTACATTTAGGGTAAATGGAAAATTATGTAACTTTGATTTTTTGCTGAAAAACCAGCTTATATTTAAAAGAGTAAAAGCAAAGCTTTGCCCTCAGTTCAGTCTTTGTGTTTTTTATTGATGTACTTTATGTAATTGAAATCATGAGGCTTTTGATCAATGCAGTGATTCACTGGAGGGTGACATCCAGTAAATCACGCCAGGAAGTGATGAGTATTCAGCATCTGTTCATCAGAAGCTTCATTCTTCATCTCTGATCAAAGAGAATAGCATCGTCAGCTGTTGTGGTCTGACGTTAAAGCAAACCACACAAAGCAAAACCATGGCAACAGGTGTGTAGAGTATGCTTAATGAGGAGAGCTCTGTGGGTAATGGGGCTAATCCCTATTAGCACTGATCAGAGAAAGCCTTTCAGCAGTCTGTGCCACAGCACTAACTGCCAAACCTGGACCTCCACCAACTCAAATTCTGAGCTTAGAACTCAGAAAACAAATGTGCAACTGTAGAGTACCAGCTGTCAAAAGTTTGGGGACACCTAGTTTCTTGAACTCATCTTGAATAAAAGAGCATTTTTGTCTGTTCGCAAGAAAAGACAGATCTTTTGAAAAAAACTTCAAAACATGTCCTACTATGGGAAAAATGCCAGAGGCCATTCATTTTATCCACTTGTTTTTGATGTCAGCAGTTATCAAGCACTCAAACTTTCCAAGTCTTTAAATCACCTTTGGACCAAAAGAGGTTCAGCATGTGCTTTTAAAGTCAAAGTGAATCGTAAATAATATGACCTTTCTCAACATAGTGTCCAAATGAAATACAGCATCAGGGAGGCTTTCTGAGCTAGCTGAGCTTGCTTGTTGGATGATAGGAGGTGGGAGGGGAACGTGAAACATGATGTTGCTGGGTTCTCCCTCGCCCATTGGTGCATGATGACATAATAAACAATCAGATCCTTTAGAGGTGGGCAAAATTACATTTTGATAAAAAAAAAAATGACATTGTGGTGGCGCTGGTCCTGTCATCAGGAGATTACGAGTTTGATCCCTATTGATGCTACAGCCATCCGTGGCTAGGAGTCCAAGAGAGTACAATTGATACAATTCGCTCTCCCTGGGTGGGGAGGATGGCCCCCCTTGCCTCCCCCTATCACTCAGCACTATACTAGCCAGGGCAGGTGTCTGTTAGCTGATGTAACGGAACTGGAGGCTGGTGCTTTCCTTAGCAGAAGATCAAAAAGATGTGGTGGCTTGCTTCACAGGTATTAGAGGAAGCCTGTGGAAATTTTCCCCTCCTAGCACTGGTGGTGTAGTGTCACTGGGGGAGTCCTAACTAGTGGGTGGAATTGGATATGTCTAAATTAAGGAGAAAACTGGGGAAAAAAAATTCAATTGTTTTGTCCCTCGAATTATTAGATATGATAAATAATATGACAAGGGACATGAACTTACAAGGTAAAAATGTCCATTTTGATTTCAGTTTGGAAAAGAAAACCAAATCATTATGCAAAAAATTCTCTTCATACCAATGACACTGAAACAAAAATGAAGCTGAGTGATGCAAAATATATCCAAAGTATCAGCAAATAGCTGTTTTATGTTAACACAAAGTATGCATGTACTTTTTCCATTAGTTAAAGGGGAACTCCACCAATATTTTAAATTTTCTATATAATTAAATGATGAAGACACGGTCATTCAGACTGGTTTGATGTGAAATGCTCCATTCTACAGAAACTTACCAAGTTGGTATTGCTTAGAGTGGTAGTGATAGGAAACATACACAGACAGGCATTTAACACCCCTAAAAGCTCCTTCACAGAAGTTGAAACAATGAAACCATAACAAATATGCTGCCTGATGCCTGAGCCATTATTTTACCACAGTTTCAAGTTACAGTTATGGCCTAAACTTATTTTTTACAGCCCATTTACGACAGAGAGATACATGCAGGCTGCTGTAAGGCACCTTTGTCCCCAAAGAAAACATATTTTTTCAGATTTATCACTACTTTAGGTCTACTGGTGATATTGGATAGTGAATGAAATGGATATATTTGTGTTGCAGACATTGTGACCCCTCATTTCTATCAGCACCACTGTAAAGAAAGTTGGTAAGTTCCTATACAGTAAACTATTTCACATAAAATTGACTTTGGGAAGTTCTCTATAAAGGATGTTAAGTTGTCCCCAAAGTTTTGACAGTAAGTTTTAGGGGGTGACTGTGCATCAAGACACTTTGAAATCATGATGCAAAAATGTGACAATGCATCATGGAGAAATGGATATTCTATTAATATTTAACTTAACATTTTTATTGTTTGCAAACAACCAGCATCACCAGCATGTTTATCAGTACTGTGTAGAACAACATGGACACAGTCATCATCTTTTTTCATTTGAATTTTACTCAAAATATTGTGAGAATACCAAACTGTGAACCCAGTACTGAGAATCGAATTTAATCTTGGGCTGAGTCTATCGTTACAGCCCTGGTATGCATGAGAAAGAAGAGAATCCTCCATGTGTTCCACATGGAGATAATCAGACATAGCTTCACAGGCTTCCTCTGAAAGGCCTAAAATGCCTCTTCTTCATTAAAAATATAATGAATTGTACTGTTAGTCATGGATGGCTTTTCAGTGTTTATAATAGCTGCTGCTAAACTTCACTCAAAGCACAGGCGTAAAGAACGACAGGCCTACATGTGCCAGAGCAAGGTCTTCATCTTCTCTTTGGTTATCTACGCTTCAATCATAAATTAAGCCTTGGCTTATCTGAGAGAGACACTGAAACGGGTTGGTCCCAGTGTTCATTTTGCAGTTATGGAGCTGTATTTTGTTTCAGGTTTGTATGTTGTTCCTATTGTGTTCCAACAATGTATCAGACTATACTAGGAAAATATTTTTTCTTAAAATATTGGGTTCGTAATTCTAGTTTGAGCTACTTCTGACAGTTCATCAGAGCTCATTCACATTTTTGTGTAGAACATGAGAGCAAGCATGCGCCGCAGCTACAGGCTGAATTGTCTCTTTAGAATTCCATCCAGAGAGGCTTTCTTTCGCTGTCTCCCAGGCATCGGGCCTTTTGTGTGGCCGCCTGTTTGTAAAGGGTGAAAGGGAAAGGGACCCATGCAACCGCATCTGTGGCCAGTGTTGATCCGAGCTCAGTGCGTGTCACACTCAAATACAGCTCCTCCACAAATACAGCCAAAATGATATCTGTCTGGATTGTGTTCTCTGCACTTTTGGTAGGTGGAACTGCTTTTGTTTTTGTGGCAATATTCAGCTTAGTATTCGTCTCTAGGCCTGCATCTTTGAGCAGATTGTTTGGGGTTGTTGTGTTGAAATTGTATGTGCTTTAATGGGCTTGTATCATGGGAAACAGATTTTTCCATTAAAAGAGTTTGATGTTGTATGTGAACACTGTTAAATTTTTCAAAATGCGCTGTTCACTTTACAGCACACAGTCCATATACAGCAGCTAAAAGAGCCTGTTTAGAATTCATTGTTGATGTAATGTTATGAAAACCAGTGCATTTACATATATCTGCCTATTCAGTTTACAGCAGATTAGCCCCGCCCATTCTCATTGATGTTATAAGGAGTGTTTTAGCTTGGATTGTTTTTGAACAATGCACAATACAGGCCAGCCAATCAGAACACAGGTCATTTGTGTACATCAGTCTTAAAAAGCAGCAACAAAAAGTTCAAGCCTGTTTATTTGAAGGGAGATTAAAAAATTGTCATGTCAAAAATGAATTATTGTTTTTGGTACATGAAACCTCACAAATGTTTCACAATGGATCTCAGGGAAAGAAATTCTATACAAAAAGCAAGCAGTGCATTGAAATTTTAACACAAAATTATGGTTAGAATTACTAATAAGAATGCAGATATAAATAAATGAAGCAATAATGAGCAAAGCTGATATTACAAAATACAAAATAACCATGGAAATGATCTATTACCAAGATTCTGTAGAGTCACGTTAGAATAATATGCCTTATACATATTGAATAGACACAGACAAGACAAAAATTTATCACATAACCCAAACTAAGATGATGGACATATGAAAGCATTGTGGAGTCTGCACTTAAAAGGGTGAATCACAAAGAAGGCATTTGCAGAAGTGCTTCTGAAACCCAAGGGGCTGTTCTGATTCTGTTTTTAGCTTATTCTTTTTAGCTCAGCAGGATGACAAGAGTTGGACATGACTTCTCCTTCCTCTTCTTTGGAACCCAGTGTTTGCTTATTTTTTTCACAGTTTATCACATAAAGCAGTACGTCATGCAGAAATGCAGCCATGTTTCATGATATATCCATTCCAGTGAAGTGTTTCAGGATTACAACATTAGAATAAAGTAAAGAATTTTTCATGTTTATTCAGATAATAGAAGGTTTGTGTATGCATAGCAGAAAATTCATTATGACTGTTGACCCATGCATTTAGTTACAGAACCACAGCCTACTATGTTATTACATCCATTTACATTCTAAATTGTTACCAGTACTGTGCAAATATCAAAGACCACCCTTCATTTATTTAATTTCATATCAGACCAGCCATGAAATATAGGTTATTCATTTTTCAGCATCTGGATAAAAGCAGAAAACATATTTAACATAAAATTACACAGAAGCCTCAACAACTAAATATAACTATCACATTTTTCAGTATTTAGTGCATCCACTCTTTGCCCTTATGACAGCTTCTATTATTTCTTTCAGTTTTTCAAAGAATATCAGCAAATATTAAAGAATATCAAAGAAAAAAATTCGAAATATTTTTCTACACCTTCAAAGTTCAGTCATAGAAGTGCTTCTGATGATCCAAATAATCTGGACTCTGGGGTGGACAGTCCATTGTCCTGGGAACACCAGCAGCTTTGTTTGATTTACACATTTCCTTGAGTGAAACTTGACTTTCTCCTCTCTCTCAAAGATGAAAGCTTTAAGTACTGTTTATCTGTTTGGAACAGTTTTGGTGGTCTACCAGGTCTTGCATGGTTGTTAGGAGTCCCATTTCTCTGTAACTGTTAATGATTTTTTGATATTTTGGAAACTCCTGTTTCTTATGTTTTATCTTATATCTAATTTCCTCAGAAATAACTTCTACTCATGGGCCATTTTATCTGGAATTTACATGAAAGGAAGGTCTCTGGCTTTTGCACACTGTATTTCTTCAAATGTCTGCATTTCTGTTTAGACCCATTGTTATATTGTGTATTACAGAAAGTGTACTGTACTCTGTGCTTAGTTCCTTAACTACTGCGTGTTCAGCAATATGAGCTTTGCAGAGGAAATTCAGCACAGGAAGCAAAGGCATCCTGAAAAAATGTGGGCAAAGAAACACCTGGACAATCTGCGTGATTATGAGCCATTATATTTTATCTTAAAAAAGCAAATAAATCAATAAATAAGCAAACGATTGTCATTGTGAAATAGAATTATTAACCACAATGCCTTAATATAGATACTACCTGACAGGTATGAAGTTGAACTGTTACTTGGCTGGAACAGCTGAAAACATGCATTAGCAAAAGTGTTGTTAAGTGTTAACAATACCCTAGGAAGTCAGAGTTTACAGTAGCGATGAGGAATGACAATAGAATGCACATTGTGTTGCACGTGACTTCGCCTGTTTTGATTTTGTTGAGCATTTGGCCTTGGATACGGATACAGACAGAGGTTCTTCCTCTGTGACCTTACTTATCATACTACACTGCACGTACAAACAAATTATCCCCCCTACCACCACCATCCTGCTGCTAATGTGCTCTAAAGTGGCTGTGCTATTTTCTACAGTGCCTCTACAGCATCTGGAAAAATACAATATCCATCTTAGCCTGGGCTAAGGTATGCCATGGCAGGATATTTCATCTGTGAGGGAAGGCAATTGCAAGACACGTCCCCACACACAAAACAATCACCTGGCCTTAATGTGTTCCCGGAGGAGTAGTTGTGAGGAAAGCAGTGCTGCTGATTAGCCAGTTAGCTTTGAGGACATTCCTTGGTGGAGACAGATCTTTGAGGACTCATCATTTTGGAGTTTGCTATTAGCATCTCGACAATCCCTGAGTCGAAGTCGTTTCCTTTCTAGGAAAAATTAACTGTCCCATTCATCCCATTTTCCACTTTCTCCAGATGTAGTCGATCAGCCAAGACATGTTTGGTGGCCAAATTTTGCTGAGCTGAGAGGCTAACGTTGCTAACAAACACTAAAATTCAATAGTCACCGAATTTTTTTTGCAAGTACATCCTCAAAACCTCTCTCAACCCACTCAAACCACATCCAGGTCTTCAGTATGGTCACACGGACTTGTCACTGTGATTTAGGACAGTAGGAGTTGGTAAATGGAGTGGCTAGCTATTTTATACAACAGGTGTAGTGCTAATGTATTTTAAGCAGTTTGAGAGATGTTCTGGGGATGTTTTACAGAAAAGATTTGGGTGACTAGTATTTGTTAACAATGTTAGCCTCATAACTCCAGCGCTAAGGAAGCAAATTTTAGATATCAAATGTATGTTGTGCTTGATTAACTACATTTAGGGTCAGTGGAAAATTGTGTAGATTAGATTTTTCACCAAAGTATTCCTTCAAGTTCCACATCCAATATGTTTTGTCCTGCAGAAATTTTTCTACCAAAAAGCAGTGTCGCTGTAAACACTTGGCTGTTAAGTAGTCAAACTAGCAACATAGCTACATACCTGCAATGTACAAGCTTACTCACACACATTTGACAATGTATGACTGGCAAACTTAGCAAAACAGGCAACACAAACCAGCAAGCTTGGTAGTCAAGTGCCTTTGTCAGTAGTAGGCTACAATTTGAGTAGCTAGTGTTGTTATAAAATATTGCTGAAGTAGCATGTTGTTACAGTCGTAGCCTTACTTTAACATAACTTCCCTTAAACAACATGCTTTCATTAGCTTTCTTTTAGCAAGCGTATTGCGTATCATATTTTTGGCCACTCACTGACCTTATAATTAAAAGGAACAAGTAACATTTCGGAGAAAGAATTTTTTACAGGACAGGATGAAAGGACATTTGGAACTTTTTTGTGAAAAACAGGGTACACATTTTTAAAAGGTACCATTTGTTTGCCCCTTAGACAAAAATGGATCTAGAGTGTTGTTCATACAAAATGATGCATGGCCTCTGGGGTCTATGGCATGCTAGACTCTAGTTGCAATCTTTCATGGTATGGTCAGGTGCAGTAAGCTGTAGTGAAGACCGCTCGAGAGTCTGGAATAACTGTTCTGAATATGCAAGTGTGTCAGAGCCTGGCTCTCTGAATCTGGGTCATGTGTGGCAAGGACAAGCATACTGATCCATTACAGCCAAATGGGTCCAGCTCAGCTGCCAGCTGCATCCACAGGAGGATGAGCCAACCTGGCCGGCCACCTCACAGCCCTACTGAGGTACGTGCTGTGAGAGAGCCGTTAATGACCTTGTCTGCTTTGAAAGCTGTATTCTCTCAAATGCTGAGGTCCTGTTTACAGATCCAATATCAGCTGTCTGAATCTCTCAATATAATATAATATAATATACAAATAACAAAGGGGGAATTACCCAAATTACAGAGACTGGTATATCTCAGAGCAGGACAGGTAATACACGATAAAGAAAAGATTGCATGTGCAAGGTAGGGCTGTTTCTATGGATTATATTAGCAACCAAGTATCTGCACATTATTGTGATAAATAGTTAAATTGAACAATAACAAGGTATATCTTATTGGAAAAAGACAAACTAATAAGGCTTTGTCTAAAAAAATAGAGCAAGAACTGCTTATAAATGGGTATGTTCCTCAGCTGTGTTTCATGCTGTAAAAGCAGTAGAACTTAAAATATGCATTATCATCATGATGCAAAGAATCATCTAGTCATCACTGATTAATTCAGAAGGAAAATTATAATTGCTGATTTTTGATCACTGAGTAATCGAGTTTAATCAAATAATCATGGCAGTCCTAATGCTAGGCTAAGCCTAGTTTACTGAGGGATAAAATTTAGAGTCCAATGAAGGTCCATTAATGACATTTGCTAATGTATAGTATTGTGTGAAAGTCAGAGACCACCCACCATTTGTTTCATTTCCACTCAAAATGTATTTAGAATATCATTTTTATCATTTATAATTATAATATCATAAATATATTTTTTCAGTGTGTGGTGTGTCCACTCTTGGCCTTTATTATAGCCTCCGTTCTTTTCAGAGGTCTTGATTCAGTTTTTCAAAGAAATCCACAGGGACATTTTTACACCCCTGCAAAGTTCAGTCTTAGAACTCGGTTGCATTTTCTGCTTCTTGCAAATGCAATTAATCCCAAACATATTCAGTGATGTTGAGGTCTGGACTCTGAAGTGGTCAGTCCATTTTTTTGAGAACATCAGTGGCTTCATTTGATTTCTTGTCAGCTTCACATCCTTTCAGACTCATAGTGTTGAGTTGTCTTCTCACAGTGAAAGGATGGACAGAAACTCCTGTGGATTTTTTCAGATCTAAAGCAAGAGTGGATTTTCTCTCAAAGATGAATAACTTGTATTTAAAGACTGTATTACACTTGAAATTAAATTAAAAAGGTGAGTTGTGCACAGTGATGTAGCCTTGGAAAAAAATACAGTCAGATTTTAGTATGTCTGGTGAGAATGAACTCATCTAACACTATGCAGTACTCCTCTGTTCTGTAGTGCAGACTAATGAGATGGCGGGCAGTCCTCTGTTCAAACACCTGTGTCTCCTCTAAAACGCCAGTAGTGCCTCAAGAGCTCCTGCATATGAATTCATGCATTACTGCATAAGCAGGGCACTCATCAGTGATTCATGACTTGCTTTGTATTCTTCCCTTATCCCTCATTTTAGGGACATAACCTATTTACAGAGGCTAAGAGCCCATCTCTGGATTGAGGACATCATTTGGTTTTGTATAGGCAGGCTCTAAAAATGATTTGGTTATTTTGGACAGAAACCCATTTTAGGTTCAAAACTCCTAAAGGCTCCCAAAATGTTCTTGGCTGAGACAGATGGCTCTAGGAAAAACATAGATATAGAAGTTTTATGTTTACGGCATTTGGCAGACGCTCTTATCCAGAGCGACTTACAGTTTGATCAACAATTTGATTTACGCAAAGATAGTGTTAGCAGTGTTGCCTTATAACTCTTATTGGTATAGTGTAGGATGCTAACCCAGGTGGGGGATTGAACCCCCATCTACAGTGTAGAAGGCAGAGGTGTTACCCACTACACTATACCAACCAGCAATATATTGCACTTTTACAGTAAGTTCTCGAAAGTCAGAAAGCTCCTTTACAAGAATAGTGTTTTAAAAGACCATAGACGGAAAGGTTCTTTAGAGAACCCCAACTGTGGCACCGCTCCAAAGAAACCTTTTTTGGCACCTTAATTTTAAGAAAGAAAGCTCATTTTGTAGGAGGATTGGAGGATGGTTGGCTTTGAACATGACCTCAACCTCAATCAAGATGTGTCCTGTCTAGAAATGGCTTTGCACAGCTTTGCCATTAGAGAAGGAACCACCTCACCCAGCCGTTAACTTCCATCGTCAAAAAGAACATACTTCTTAGAACCATAAGCCCTGCAGCTTATCTCCTCATATGAGAACTAGTGCTTGCAAATGACTTCCCTCTCTGATCCTTTGCCTTAGAAGAGAGTAAGCAGGAGACCCGTATAATTACTTTTGATGCTAAGCTGATTTTCAGCTCAAAAGCTCTCATGGATGACTTTGCTTGAATGTCCACTGCTGATGTCTGCAGTGTGGTGGAATGTACTCCCAGTGCTCATTGTTTTTGTCTTGAGGGGAGGACAGGAGAACTGGGGAGCTTTAATTAAAGGAGGAGCATGTGTGTAATGAAAATGCTGGAGAGGTAATGGATAGTTGTTGTATAGCTCTGAGCCTCAAGAAATAGAAGGACATGCTGAAGTATACAAGACCTTGGCAAGTGCTTTGTTTCACAATGGATAAAAGCTTCATGGTAAGATCTTTTATCTTGCTGAGTTTACTGCTGACAATCTGGCTGTCTATAGATTTCACTTCACGACTGCTTGTTTCACATGTACATAGGGTCTTGTCTGGTGGGAAAGTTATTAGGAGGTGACATGGACAGGCACAGGCAAGCTTGTCCTGTGAATCTCTTAACTGTGGGCTAATGAGAAAATTGCAGTCTTTGTTAGCCACAAAACCAAATCTAGGTTCGTAATGAGAGAATCTAATTAAAGAGCTTTAAATAGCGACATTTTACTTTCAAATTAATGGCTAACAGCTGTGAGGATCTCAGAATGCCCATAGTAAAGGGAAGGAAATTTTGACATGGGTAGCTTAACTGCTAGCTGGTTTCTAATGTTCTTCCTTTTGACTTGTGTTAACCTTTCTTGTTAAAGCCTGTAAACCTGGGAGAGGTAACATGTGGCATTGACTTCCAGCTCCATACAAAATCCACATTGTTTTTTTTAAAGGACATGCATTGAATACACTCTCAGAACCACAATCAAGCCACAATCTCGTAGCCTCTTTTTGCAGGCCCCACAGTGGCCATTCTGCGTGCAGAATAGAAATGGGCTAAGATATTTTAATTAATGAAATCAAAGGATATACTTTTCCCAATAAGTCTGTTATCAGATTAACTAGGACAATGTTGGTCCTGTATATGTGAAATGTTGAGCTGCTAGCAAGCGATGAGGGGTGAAAGGGGAGGGTTGAGGACTTGTTAAAAAAATCATGTACAGCTGCCACAGTACAAATTAGCATTTAAACATAAAACACTTTTATAATTGCTGACTTGTTTGCTCACCTATGAAGATGTTAATGTTGGAAGAAGTTCACAACAGAGAAGGCATTTTATGGCTTATAATGTGATCTTTCTAAGAGATGAAAATATACCCTTTGGAATTTATTACATGCAGTTGCTATGCTACTGTACATACTATTCAATAAGAAGTGACCACATGAATGTGTTCCTGACTCTAGAACTGTGGGAACAAATTGCATGGGAAAAATGCATATTTCAAACAGGCAGAAGAGGCATTTGATGGCTCAAAATATGTTCTTTCTAAAAGAATATACACTTTGGAAAAGGGTTAAGATGCCTTTTTAATGTGGCTGTAAAGGTGTTGACCTTAATAGAATAAAACTATAAAGCTATAAATCAGGCAGTTGTGTTCAACAACAATGCTTCTTCCATTTGTTTAAAGTTGCAGTAAGTTTTAACCCTATTAACTGCAGTTTCACTGCTCTCTTTTCACGTCTTCTGTCTTGCTACACTTTACCCTAACTTCTCCTAAAGAACACTGTATCAACAACAGCAAATTATGCTGTCACGCAATTCTGAGAGTAATCAGGTATTAGCTAATATGCATAGGACATTTGTTTCTGATGGCCATTCTAACACAACATAGCTAGCTAGCTAGCCATCATGTTCTTAGAAGAGCTAATATTAGCTTGCTAGTTAGGCAGCTAATGCGGAGACAGACAGAAACCCATGTATCTTACAATGCTTGGTACAACTGTTCTAGCTGGTTCAATCTAGCCCAAAATGTAATACAATTCTAAGTAATTACACCTTTTGCTGCAATTTGATTTGTCTGTGCTTAAGAAAAATGCAGGATCATCTCTAGCACAACTCACTTCACATAGCACAAGCCTATTTTAGCTTAACCTTTCAATCAAATTTGACCATATAACTCTGTCCAAAATACAGTCTAGAGCTGTCAGGAGAAGCATTTCTGAAAAGCAGAACAGACTGCACAGTACGGGAGCCTGCTGTCTGATCACTAAATGTAGAGCAGTGGAGATGTGCTCTATTTCCCACTGTCCCTCTGGGCCTATAAAGCAGGCTAACCACGGTCTGAAGACTAGCCTGGGCAGGCCAGTTCCTTTCAGCAAATCATCCTAAGCAGACTCTGAATCCACAGCATACTGCATCAATCAACACTCATCTGCCTTCTGCCAATCCTGCATCAGATCTAATAATATCATATTAGTATCATGTGACAAGTTCATTCAAGCAGTGATGTTAATGAATTGGTTATTTATTTATTTTATTTCTTTACAAAACTATGTCAAGTACTGGCAATGAATAAGTTCTCATAAGCACAATATCACTGTCATTGAAAAGGACCTGCACAATATGACCAGCTCTCAGATGAAGGATAGAATTAAGACTAGTAAAAGTCATTGTTTGAGTATACTAGCATGCCCTGTATTGTGATTAGATTACTAAATATTAAAATTGTGATACACTTCATAGCATACTACAATATATGGGGGAATCAATAATGTCACATGGTTAAACCCACATGCAAAGGAAATATAGTCCATTCCTTACTGGAAAAAACTACTATAGAATACACAACAACACTAGCTGTTCTAGTGCATTGATCTTCAGCAATCTTGATTATAAACCTGCAGGGTCGATTTATTAAACCCTGATGAAGATGTAGGCGAGTCAGGGAATTGAATGATAAAAATCTTCAATCTGGCTGACTGGTATAAAAGAAAAAAAAGAGGGAATGAGGAGAACTCATCCAAAAAGCAACCTTTTCTGGTTCTAAAGCATGCTTATTAAAAACATTGTGATTGGTTTTAGGGCTTCAGTGTTTCAAATTTCAAAACATCAGGAAAAACCCACCTCTATGATAGTGCTAGTTCCTGCTATGGTATTCCAATAGTTTGTTAGCACTAAGCTAACAGCGATTTGCATGCACAGCTTTTGATATATGAACAGCATCACATCACATCAATGATGCAATTAAAGCAAAAAAAAAAAGTTTAAAATCTGACTGGTTGATTCATTTGTCATTTGTTTTTATGATGATGGTCTAATGCTTTAGGACTTCTCTTCAGCTCCTGAAGCCCTAATCAACAAGAGAGCTCACTTAGTTATATCTCCATAGATACCACAAAAAAAACAAAAAAAAAAAACAAAAACAATTCCTGATTGGCCAGTTTTTTGCTTATCATTTGAAGAATTTAGCCCTTTTGTTTCCATCTATTTCCAGTACCGAGTTTAAATACAAGCATGATTCTATGAATAAAAATGAACTAAAAATTAAAGACATGTATTTTTTAGGTTCTAGAAAACATGAGGCCTAGAAGGCCCGGAGGGTTCCCCTCTGCTCAACAGATTACAGTGTCTGCATATCAGTTTTGCAATGGCCAATACTGTAATAACAATATACTAAAGCTATATTGTGAAGCACTATTAGAAGGACTTGTCTAGGACCCTTTAGCCTGATGCAGCCAAGGCTTTTGGGCTGCCACAGTTTGTTTACAGTACCACATGGTGTGCAGATATCAGTGTGGCGTTGATTTCTCCAGCGTAGCACTCATTATCTAATTAAGTGGCTGTAATTCTGTGTTCATTGACCAGAGAGCTGCCTCCTTTAATGGTCTCCTAAACCACTTAATGGTTTACTGCAGATAAATGCAGAGGCCTGTTCCCACAGCTCTCGAGTCAAGAACACATTCTTGAGTCACTTCTTATTGGTTTGTACATCCATAGTATGTACAGTAGCATAGCAACTGTGTGTGATAAATTCTAAAGTGTATATTTTCATCCTATAGAAATATTTTGTTTGCTGCCTTTAATCAACTCTCTGTTTTGACTGTGGCTAGGTCGGCCTGTATTTGCATGCTGCCAGACTATCAAGGGCCACTGACAGTGTCCAGATGACCCGCTACACCCTCCCTTCCTCAGATTAGAGGTTATTTTAGAGGCTGTACTGAAAGCAGCGTGTGGGGCCTGAGGCTTTCTGTCCTCCCTGTTTGTTCTCCAGTCTCTGCTGTCATTCACTGATCTACCTCTAAACGCACAGAACTCTGAGGTTCCACTGAATTCTCACTGTTTCTATACAGTTTAACTGGGCAGGGTTTCTTACAAACATGTTAGCACAAAAGTCATCATTTGATGGGTGTAGGCCCTCTCTATGAAAACACTTTAGATACTCAGAGTGTTCTTTTTGGCTTCTCTCTGTCAAGACAATGGGTGGACCCTTAAGTGATAGCTTAGGGAAAAATCAAATGTACACACCCCCATATCTGTTTTTAATTACCCATTTTTATAGATTACACTGTCAGAGACTGCATAAGAAAGTGTATCTAAGATTACTCAAACTCAGTGTAGCTTGAAGGAACCTTTGTAACAACATGGGCCTAGTAGATATAGTAAAAACTAAAAAAGAAAACTTTAGTCACCAAATGAAAACGATGAAGTAATAGAAAAATGTACAAATTTGACTTTTTTGCCAATCTCTGATATTTCTATTACCACGTCCTATGAATTAATGTGACTGGCATGTGCAGTACTGTGCAAAAGTCAGAGAACATCATTCATTTATCAGCAAATTAGACTCAAGAGCTAAATATAAAACTAAGCATCTAAAATGTTTCAGTATTCAGTGTGTCCAATGTGCCTTTATTACAGCTACCATTCTTTTCAAGAGACTTGAGATCTGCAGAGGTATTTTTCCAAAGTTTTATCACAGTAGTTGGATGCATTTTTTGCCTCTCACAATCCAAGTAATCCCATATACAAATTTAAACTTATCTTAATCCACCTCTCAGATGTCTAGTTTTGATGTCCTAGAAAATGTTCTTCTTTTTTGTCTATTTCCTTTTCTCTGTAACAGCTTCTTGATAGCTACACATCATTTCAGACCTATAGATTTTTTTCAGATCTGAAGCAAGAGTGGAGCTTGATTTTCTCCTCTCTCTCAAAGATGAAAGCTTTAAGTGCTGTTTATCTGATGGAGACTGTTTTGGTGGTCTACCAGCTCTTGCACAGCTCTTAGGAAGCCTGTGTTTTGAACTCCAGTTTTGGGAGCTCCTGTTTTTTCACTCATTTTCCTTTGACTTTCCTCTTCCTTTTGCAAGTGGATTACCATAATATCCTCAGAAATCTCCTTTAGCCATTTTAGATACACGAGAAATAAATTTGCAAGGCAGTTAAGGTGAGTGTGGAGAGTTCTTTGTGAATTTAGGAGTCTCTTTGAAGGGAAATATAATATCAGTCTTTTTTGAATAGCTTTTGTGGGCTTTTAAGACTGGAAGGGCAGAAAAGTTTATGAAGCAGTAGCGTGCACAGAAGTAAAGATTTAATATTATACTTCGTGTTAGAGGCTTTTTGTGTAATTTTCAGTTAAATATGTTTCCTGCTTTTATCTGATTCTGAAAAATGTACTTAATGGCCATTTGAATAGAAATTAAATAAAATTAAGGTCGGTCTTTGGCTTTTGCACAGTCCTGTATATAACAACCTTCTGTGCAGTATTGATTAGCTTGCATTGACCTACATGGCAAAGCCCCCAGCTCTCATAGCAAGAGCACCAAATTGACAGGCTGACTCACAGTGACGTTTTAAAAGTCACTACTTGTTTGTTATTTTGGCCTTCGTAGATTACGCCAGCCAGCTCTGCCCCTAAACCTTTAAGACCTTATCAGTGATTATTTTTGAAAGGGTGTAATTTCAAGATAATTACATGGTAAGCATATCCGTGGGTTGGCTTACACGGCAGCTTAGTTTGTTTATGCTGACTTGTTTATGCTCAGCATTATGGTAGGTCTGCTGTCAAGCCTGACACCAGTCATTATTCATCAAATGAAGTTTTATGATTGGACAAAAAGGCCTCTAATAAGTGCGTTCATGTATATAGCTGTAGCTTTAGCACAAGTCACACAGTAAATTCACCACTCTATATTAGACAGTGGTGTAATTACAGACTGTGCACTTTAGAGCAGTTTTACACTGTAGGTGTTAATTTAACAATGCTGGTTTTGCTGCGTGGGAAGAAAATGAAGGCGGGCCTGGCTGCCCTGGTAGACAGCAGTACTGGACACATGGCTGTTTCAGTCCACTTTCCAAAGCTCTGGTGGTGCTTTAATAGAAAAATGAAATAAAACTTCACATGAATCTTGGTGGTCGTGATGATGATACAGCTGTCTGTGTGTTGGAAATGTGACAAGCTTGACCATATCATGGAAAACCAAATTTCTCTCTCTCTCTGTTTTTTTTAGGACAATGTATGTAAAGAAATGTAAAATTTCAAAACACACCATTCACTCCCCAGTCCATACATAAGAACTTATTTACATATGCCCACCTATTCAACGTACAGAGGTTTAGCTTCACCCATTCATGATGAAGTTACAAGGAACGTTTCAGCTCTGACTGCTTTTTAAATGAGGCAATATAAATGGCAGCCAATCGGACAGAGCTCATTTACATGCATTGGTCTTAAAGGCACAATAACAAAAACACCCTGTTTAATCTTAAGGAATAAAGAGTTTGGTTATGGTCATGTAGAAGTGAACTGCCTTTTTTTGGGTACATAAAACCACAGAAATATAAAAAGTAAAAATGTAGGATACAGGCTCTTTAACAGAAAACTGCTATAAAACATCACTTTCTTGAAGGATTCCTGCATCTTGAAGATGACAGATAATACAATTGAGTTTGTGTTGGAAATACAGGAAGCTTGACCTTTATTTGTTCAGAGCACATGGAAATTAAAGAAGAAAAATGCGTCAGCTAAATCACAAATAGGAAACGAAATGTTGACTGTGACAATTAGGCCCGGATATTCATTAAATTGCAATCTGGCTGAGAGGCAGTTTCCAAGAGAAACATTTCCCTCGAGCTCCACCGTTCTAATTTCTCACCCTCTTGGTTGGCTTTTGAATGCCAGCGTGCACGTAGCTACATTAAATATAGGTGACTCTTAATTATCCATGATCTGAATTTATGGGTAGTAAAAGACAGGCAGATGTAGTCGTTTGGGAGAGGATGATGACAAGACTGTATACTTTTTTATAACTATAGATTGGCAGAGGTGTCTAGTGACTACTTACATTTACTCAGCGACATGAACACAAGTAAAAGTTTTGTTGACTATTTTAAAATACTTAAAATACTCTTTGTATATTTGTGAAGAAAGGAATCTACTTTTTATTGTTAGATTCTAATCATTATCATTAATATTTAGTTACTAATTTCTTCCTGTCTTAACTTTATAATGAATATGTATTCAGACCATGTTACATTTTCAGTATTCAAAATGCAGTTACATTTTTACATTTTCAGAAGAATATTTTCTTAATAAAATCAAAAATTAAAAAGCACAACATTTAAAAACACAAAATGTGAACTCCAACTATGCTTGTTTATGAAATTTTTTGAATCAGAGCACTGTGTGTCATCTTTAGACAGATTCTAAAGAGAAACACAGTAAACAGCTTCTCTGTAAACACTGCTAAAGACTGAGTAGACTGATAAATCAGTGTGATGAGCCAGTTATTTACCTCAGTGTTACTGAGCTCTTTTGAGGGATGATTAAACTCATAATCTCCTCAGCAGTGGACGTGTTCACGAGTATATGGTTTTTATGAAGGTCCCCTGGTGTATTTACCAAAAAGTGTCCCATTTTGCTTGGTTCTTGAGAGAATTTCAGAACTTCATTCAAATGATAAGCAAATTTTGCATGACATGTATTAGCAGTAGAATGACACAAAAAACACCATTTTTTCTAAATGTCTGTATAATTCAATTGTAAGATGTAAACAAAGTGATTTAGAGACGCTTCATGTGAAATTATTTATTGAAGGGAAACTTATTTACTCATATTTCTTTACAGTGGTGGTGATAGGAACCAGGGGTCATGATATCTCCAACACAAATGTAGCCATTTTAATTACTATCCAAAATGGCCAGTGAACCTACATGTATCTTCTGAGTTTTGATTTCTTGTTTTTAGCGAGACTATTTTGCCCTGCATACACCTCTCCACCATGAATATATTTTTTAAAATATGTTTTAGGCCAAAAGCTTAACTCAAAACTATTGCAAAACAATCTCAGTCTTGGATGTCAGGCAACATGTTTGTAACCATTTTTATGTAATGACTTTCTGTGATGTGGCTTTTTGAGGCATTAAATACTTTAGACATCTGGTTCTTATTACCACCACTGTGAACAATTCTAACTCAGTAAGTTTCTTTAAAATGGCTCAAACCACTTTAAATTACTATTTTTACATTTTAGTCATTCAATTATGCAAATGTTTAAGTAAAAATTACAATCACAGACATTTTCACAGACAAATGTTTCATGTGCCTTTTCAAAATGTGTTCTAAATATATTCTGAATAGAAATATTCTGCTCAATGTTGGTGATAACACCTCAGTTTAATGCTTCATTTTAGACAAGAAAGAACCTGAAAAGAGAAGAATAGCACCTAATAAACTTCAGTCCTTGTGCTGATAGATGCCACAGTTTTATAGGGAATCCAGCACTTAAGTAATTGTTTTAGCCTGGTCCTTTTGTACTTCTACTCAGTTTATTTTTTGGAAAGGTAGAGTCATTATTTCACAGTAACAATAATTTCACTTAAGTATGGGTTTAGGCTACTCTACCCACCTCTGTAGAAAGATACAGTAAGATAATAGGACATTTATTAGTGATAATATGTCATGTAGAGTAGTAGTCATGGAGATCCTTTTTGCTTGAAAGGGCTTGCAAGTGTGTTAGTAGTCTAAAAAAACACAGTCCTCTCCTCATCTAAAGATCAGCTGCTATTCAAGTGACAGTAAAAACAGTTCTTAGCAACAAAGCTACTGTAGTTCTTTTCATTGGAATGACAAGAATAGCATAATTGCTGGGCTGTGGTGAAGGTTACATTCATGTCTTTATATATCCCTAAACACAGCATACATTAACATTGTTAGCACAAAATAAGATGCAGTGAAGAACCTTGAGTGACTTAGTGGCATTCAGTTCTCAACAAGATCTTGTTGTCATTGCTCTTGCTCTTATCTGCATGCCATTGTTTCTCATGGTTCATTTAGAAAAGGCAGTTCATTCATTATGCCACAAGGACATTAAAAGCCTTTGGTGGCATGATAAAATGTCCTTTCCCTGAGACAGGGACTCATTGTTCTATTTCTATTTCAGGCTTTCAAAGACAAGGACATTGCAAATAAATCATTTTACGTACGATACTGAGATTAGTAAAACATCTTAAAAATAGACCCCTATAACCGAGTTTATGTGTGATGATCACAATTCTTATCACAATGAGGCAACGTAAAGCCACAGTAACACTAGATATTTGCAGTTCACATTGCCTTGTTAACTGGGCATGACCAAGGCTAGTCTGGAAGACTGGCAACAAAAAAGTCCTCCATATTGGTACAGATGGCAAGCTAGCTAACTCGCTAACCATAAACAGTAAAGATACAAACATGAACATAATTATATAATTCTATACTCGTGCATTATAAATAAGCATATATGTATATGCTGAACTGTTCTGTAGCAAAAAATGAGTAGATAACTGGTGGGGTTTGTGGCAGTGGGGTGAGCAGCTGCAGTTAGCCAAGGAGCTAACATCACAGTTAGCAAGCTAGCTAACTCACCTACTGTAAACAGCAAAGATAATAATGCAATTACCTGATTGACTGCTTATCATGCTGTCTCTCTTTTATGTGTTTATATAAAGGCAGTTGGAAAGAAATGTTAAAAGATTTGTGCTTAGACACTGCTAAAATCCATTTTAGAAGTTCGCTGCTGCTATATGAAGGGCCGCAGCTTCAGAGGTCAACACAACCAAAGCTGTAGCGCTACTGGTCAACTGCACAAATCTGTGTGAAAGTTCACCAAAGCTGAACTCAACAGAAAGTTTTGCCCACAAGTTTTTATTCACCATGGAAGTCTGCAATGCACAATCGCTCATCAAAGCAAATTCCATTGAAATGAATATAATTTTGCTCATGAAAATTTGGCAAACACGAATGTGACTCAGCCTTAAGTGTTGGTGTGAACTCCATCTGAACAAAGGATGAAGTATACAAGCTTGTTTATTAGTATACTCAAAAAACAAAGAACTGGCTCTTGAACATGTTAAGAAAACAAATCACGATGGTTTGAATTTATTTGGCCCATTTTTATAATATAAAATTAAGTCTGTTGAACCTAAAACATTACTCAAATACTTTGAGTTAGGAGAATGTTCTTGTATATTTTTTTGTCTTGTCTTCAGAGATATTATTGGCTCTTGGCTCCATCTATTTGCATGTTAGCTCTTGTTTTCCTTAACATCTCTGTGTTGTCTTTCCTCCTAGGCTATCTTCTCTTAGGTGTACCCATATTTTGGTTAATTGACTAGCCTCATTATTGTTGGTGTTACCACAGACTCTATTGCTAAGTAAGGTTCTAAACTCATTAGGCACTAAAATGTTCACTTTCAAACCAACTCTAGTATAAGTTGGGCCAACTTAAGTTAAATCAAGACTAGTAAATCATGTTTAGTGAACTTTAATGTTGTGATACCAGATTAAGTTTGTCCAGTTTAAGCACATTAAGTTGGATCAACAAAATTGCCTAATTCTAAAAGAAACCCATTTCATTGAATGGAAGTACTTTCCGCAGTTGAATTGAGTTTAGGTAAAGAATGTTTTTTTCTTGAGTGTAGAGGTGCACAATGTATACTGGTGGTTGTTACTTTATTCACTCATAAATAATATATATATATATATATATATATATATATATATATATATATATATATATATATATATATATATATTTTCAGTCTGATGTTGGAATAAAAGCTGGCAGCCCATTTATTCTCCCATTTCTGTTCCATGTTTGCAAGCTGCTCTATCACACATAGAAAATGTTAAATCCTTTAAAAATGGTCATATCTGATTTAGTTATGCAATGTTTGTGTGAAATTAATCAATGATCCATTGCTTAACCTGTTTTATGCTCACTGAACTTTATATCTGGATTATAAAAAAGTAACATTAGCAGTTATTGTTATCAGTGTCAGTCACTATGAGTTGTTAATTATAAGTTACCATTATCGGTCCAGGAATTCCACATTTGTTTATCACTAGTTACGGGTGATTCTGTGAGTCACAAGCTGGACGAAACACTAATGCTCTGGTCCAGCTAGGTCATGGGTGTGTGAAGCAGAGTGAAAATGACATTCTTTCCCCACCCTGAGGTTTGCTCTCCACCCAGCCATGCTATGTCCTTTGAGGGGGGCGTTACTGGTACTGCTGTTCCCTGACTGGGGGTGTGAAAGGCATGGTGGCTGTGTGTATGGCTGGTCCAGCACGAGAGTGAAGGCGGGACAGGGGACGGGGGTTTCTGATTCTGACAGAGGGGGTTTTTGTGCATATCCAGGGAGCACATTCCCCTTCTCTTTAAACCAAGCCCCCTTGGCCCATGACATCACACCCCACAGTCAGACTGAGCAAGAAATTAGACTTGGAGAAGCAGAGAGAAGAGAGACATTGTGCTAGAGAGGGGTGTGGGCAAAAAAGAGAGGAAACGGCACGCGGCGAGTGGAGAGGAGCGGGGTGAGTGAGGCATAACACTCTTTCACTAACCCACACATAGGAGGAGAAAAAGGAGAAGGAAATGGAAGGAGTAGCCAGGAAAAGGTTTGTGTTGTCCTGGGCAGGGCTTCTACTGGTTCTTCTGAAAGACCTGTAGTCATAGAGTGGTTGAGCTGTATTTGGACCATGAGTACTCTGTAGACTGTATAAATTCAAATAGGATCACAAGACCCTTAAGGAACTTTGGGTGAGAGCTTCTTCTGACTTGTTGTGTTGACCAGCTTGGGTAGGAGGACACTTTCTGTTTCAATTCTTCAGTCATTGACTAGACCATGACAACAGTGTGGCTAAAGACTAGACTGTATGGATTAAATACAACCTCAAGTAGTTTCAGTTCCTAAGTTGGGAACTACTTTTGATTTGTTTTAACTTGCACGAGTTGGTGCACACTTTCTCTTTCGATTCTTCTTTCACTGATGGAAAAGTTAGCCACCTGTGTAACTGAAGACTAGATTAAACCCTGGAGAAGATTCAGTACCAAGAGGTAGGCTTTTAACTCCATCTTTGGAACTTAGTTGCTAACCACCTTCATCATGCCCTAAATTTAGCTGCAGAGCTTGATTAGTTTTATGAGTTTTGAAATAATTCTGTTCATTCCATTCTGGTGATGTCATGTCTCACTCCTCTTTTGGTCATTCAGAACAAGCTTCTCCATTGAATCCCCCCCTAGAGATGCAGGCTTCTGTAAGAGATCCTATTTCAGGATGGTCATGTTGTCACTGTCGGTGCTTTGTGTCAGCCGCTCGCACCCTCAGAGTGCTGCCCAGAGGCTTCTAGCATTACCGCCGAACTTTCAGCGAGTTTTGTTTGTGAGAGTGAATAAAGGAATGTAGCAAAGTATGCTGGCCCAGCGTCTCTTCAAAGAGTGCGCCAGGGCTGATCTGCATAGGGAGGCTTAGCTTTGTGTTAACTGTCTGTGTCAGGCTAACTGTTTCCAGATGTTTCAATGGCAACACCATGCAGAGAATGTCATTTAAAGAACAAGGCACAAGCCATAAGCCCTCAGATTTAAATAATGATAACAATGTCAATGTTATGTTTGCTTTCAAAAGTTTTGTATGCTATACATACACTGCCTGGGGACACTTAACTTATCAAAATGGTTTTCCAAGGTGTTATTAAGGTCTTGTTTTTTGCCTAGTAAAATCCAAAAACAGTTTATTTGTGGGGCATTAAGCTTTAATAGCATTATTAGTTGTCATAATGCACAATAAGCACTTTGTTAAGACCTTGTTATAAAAATAATTGAGCATAAAGTAATCAACTATATTTACATCATATTAGTGTATAATTAGCAGTATTTGATTCCTATAAGTAGTGTCAAGTCTGGAATGTATTGCATTAGAGCTAGCTGGAGTCACTAATACTTCAAATGGAGTTTGACATTATTAGTAAGAGGCTAAAAAGCCCAGTACTTTGCATGACAAATTCAATATCTATTCACAATTACAAAAAAAGACTGGCAATTATTCCATACAAAAGATCAATTTTATCCAAATCTGGTTGTCCAAATGGGTTGAAACTTAAAATATTCCTACTTTGCATGGTATGGTTAGAATATGTTGCACAAGTTGACTTAATGAAATCTTGTTTAATGCTTTTTAGGCTTTAATTTGTAATGACTAAACTGCACTTAGGAATATGAAAAATATTAGGATTATTAAACTTTTATTAGCCCTAAAGTAAAGAACCCCACAAGTCACACACTACTACGTAGAACAAGATTTAAAAGCTGGCAATTATTCATTAATATCTGAATTATTAGTGATGATTCATGCTCAGTAACAAGGTTTACCCTTCAATTGTGTAATAATACAGGCTATAATGAGGAAAATATTACATTTAAATATTTGGGGAAATATTAATGACAATCCTACCTTGAGGATAATATTTAAGCACAATTAATTTATTTCCCCTCAGTGTGATGTCAGCACTCATCAGCACTTTGGCCCGAAAGAGCTTTGATATGTGCTTTTAACAATAGACTGGAAAAGTAAATTATCAAACCATCATTTAGCCAAAACATGGTCTTCATACTAACAAAGATGTGCTGAAGCTAAATATGGCCAAATGATTAGCAAATTGTTGTATTATGTTATTATGTTAACAAAATATGTGTGGGTATTATTATCTTATCTTATTAAGCATCAAAAGAAAATTGAGGTAAGGTGAGGTGTCCCCAAACCTTTGACAGGCAGCACACACATACACACACATACACACACACACACACACACACACACATATAAACACACTTTAATTAGGCTAGCTGGGGCGGCGTATCCTTCATCACTTGCATTAGCTGGCGGGAGCCTGGAGGATAGCTAAGCTATGCGGGGAATGTCAGAGGGGGGCTCAGCGGGGCACCCACATCCCCCCACTGAGAGTGCAGCTTATTACAGCCAGAGCTGCCAGCTGCCAGGGAGCATGACCAGGACTGGGACAGAGCAAGAATGGGAGAGAGGGAGTGTGCTAGGGTCTTATATGAATAGTTTGGCAAAAAATCAAGTTTACAGAATTTCCCAGATCAGCCAAGACATGATTGGTGTCTAAAATTTACTTACTCATTTTACACTGGAGTTATGAGGCTTATGTAGCCAACAAGTAATGAAAGCTTATGCCAATTAGCTTCATACCTAAACCACCATACATTTTCCATAAACTGCACTGAGTTTATTTCAAATAGATTTGCTTATGGCTTGTGACCCTGCATGACTGTTATCTAAAAAAATGCACAAAAGTACATCACACAGCTAAAAACACATAAGCAAGTCTGTTTGAGATTACACTGGGTGTAGTTTGAAGTGAATGATGTAGGGATGTTTGTAGTTGGTGTTAAGTGGTGGGAAACACTCCCTCTGTACAGCAGATTAGATTCTGATTTCCCACCTAGGGAAGCACATGCTATAAAATAAGAGTGTATGAAACAAAAAAACAAGTCCTTGGGCAAAACTGTAAAACTACAATCACCTAACTGAGTAATGTAATTAAATTATAAATTGCTTTAGATAAGATCATCTGCCAAATGCATCAATGTGGTTTTGCTAGAGCCTCTGAAGCTGTGCCCCCATGGAATCGTAGATATCTTCTGCATCTTCTGATAGTTAGCTGGCCCCAACTATCAGGGTTTTGTCAGTTGCTTTCTGATTGGCTATCTGCATGTCCATGTATGTGTTTTGTATTATTCAAACAGGAAACAAAGTTTTGTTTTCCTAACTAAATTCTACTCAGCAAACAGCTGCCTACACTGGACAAAAAATAAACCTTTCAGAGCAAGATATATTCATTCTATGTATGTGGATTTTCACGGTCGCCTCCCCCTACATGCCACGCTAAAACAGCAGGCTGTGACTGGTCGTTTTGCATGTCAGTCAAACAGCTTTTTCTGACTAGGTACGCAGTTCTCTTCACATTATGTAGCAAAAAGCACCAGACTCTTTGCCACTAGGCAGAAGTCTGGCTTGCGAGACTAGCACAATGCTAACTGGTAGCTATAAGCTTCTATTGCTTGTTAGCTGCATTAGCACATACCCCTAATGCAAGGCAAACACTTCAGACACCAGACAAAATCTTGACTGATCGACTGTTTGAAGTAAGTGGGAATACTGGGTAAATCCTATTTTTCACCAGACTATTCCTTTAAATTTTAACTGGACGCCAGCTGAGTGAGAGCTGCTGGGGAAATGTGGCCAAAGTGGGAACAAATTTGGTCCGGAACTTCTGAGGTCAAATGACAAATGGTATTCCTGTCTCCAGCTGAGTGTGGCACTCCTAACCAGTCAATAATATTGACTGAGTTAATCAGTAAACTCATCTGCCATGATTTGAGTGGCCCTCTGTTTGCTTCTGACTAATCTGTGCACTCTTTGTCTGGCTTTTTCGTGACTTGGGGAGGTTCACATGACACTTAATGTCATCATTCGCTTAGAGGTATAGCTCAAGTAAGGGGTGGGAGTGGGGGCGGCAGGGAGAGGGAGCAAGATGTGGTAGTGAACACACCCTGAGGCCATGGCTAGTCTGGTGTCGTGGAGAACAGGGACCTTTATTCAATTCAGCCTGGCATCATAAAGCCACATTAAAGACAACACCACGTGACCCGCGCCAGAACCGCCTTGAAGATAACGAGGCAGACATTTTATTAGCTGCAGTGTTTCTGTAAAAGCAGAACCAGAAGTGTTTCCCGTTCCAGAGGTGCTTGACGGAGATGCTGTAAACCATTACCTGTTTATGTTGGTTTTAACTCTAGTTTTTAAGATGTTTGTTCACAACATAGGCCTGGGAAATTTAGGTGTTTATTTAGCATGAATATATTTGCCTCTAGGTGCTGTGCGTGTTGTCAGAACAGTGCTAGTTTCATTGAAGTGGCAGAATGTAGGCCATGTGAATATTGAATGAGCTCTAGTCTGTGGTGCCTGAGCTAATGGAGTTCACCTGGGGAGCATGTCAGAAAGTTTAGTTGAACCTACAGTACTGTATAAAAGTGAGAGACCCTTCATTTATTACATTTCCAGTCGAAATGGCCATTAAGAACAAGTTTTTCATGTTTCAGGAGATATTTCTGAGGATATTAGACAAAATAATAGATAATTCACTTGCATAAGAAAGGAGAAAGTACGTGAGTTTCAAAAACTGTTGTTTAAACGAAAATGATTTAAAATGATTAAAAGATACAGAGAAAATGGGCAGGCATGGTAGACCACCAAAAGGCCTGGTAGACCACCAAACAGTGCTTAATGCTTTTATCTGTGAGAGATAAGATAAAATCAATCTCCACTTTCCAGCTTGACTCTTCAAATCTGAAAAACTCCACAGGTGTTTGTCAATCCATCCACTGTGAGAAAATTTAACACTATAAGTCTGAAAGGATGTGTAGCTGTCAAGAAGCTCTTACTGAGAAAAGGAAATAGACAACAAAAAAAGAACATTTACAAAACAAACAAAGAAGCTGCTGGTGTGAGTCTAGACCTCAATATCACTGAATGTGTTTAGGATTACTTGGATCATGAAAATATGTCCAACTTACTAAGGGTATACACTAAATACTGAAAAGATATCATATCACATTGTTAAGGCTTCTGTGTAATTGTCTATTAAATATATGTGTTATTTTTAGAAAGAATTTTATGAGGCATAGATCTTGTCAATTCCATTGCTAAGCTAACAGATATCTATTGTCCAGTAGTACGTCAAAGGATGTTGAGGGCTTACTTTTAGTTGCTAGTCTCTCATTATTCCTTTTTTTAGTGCTTTTCTCACAAGTGTTTTCTCACTGCTTGTTAAAATTCTGTTCAAGCTTGTTAAACAGCCCCTGAATATGTCATTTACACGTCTTTTCTCCAACACTAACTGTCAAACAAGTGGAAACAATTGAAACTGCTCAGATGTGCACACATAAAACTAAAACGTAATTGCTGAGCAAAGGAAAAGAATTCCTGTCAACACTCACTATTGACAGTGTGCACTCATCTTTGACAAGGCCGTAAAGGTCTACATTATAAATGCCTTTATTCGGTTCACTGAGTGTTTCTCAATAGTAGTGGAATTGTCCAATTCCATGCCATGATTCAGCATGAGATATGGAAGAACTTGGACAAAAGGTATAATTTCATGCACTGTAGGCACAGAATCTTATGTACAAGTATTGGAATCACTTTGGAATTATTAGATTGTAGTATTTTTATAACAGTATTATAAAAGGCACAGTATGTACTACAGATAATGTTCATATTTCTACAAAATTGCCATCAGCACTTGAAATACTGCAAAAATATTCCTGGCATAAAAAAGGGGACAGGTTTCCATTCCAAAAGGTCTGTCACATCTGGTGAAAAGTCAGCCATCTGAAGCTGAGCTGGGCTTACTCTGTGGTATTTTCCCCCAAGGAGGTTGTGCTGGCCTTCATACTGCCCATGAGGCCACCATTTCCCATTGGGAGAATACACTCGACTTACCAACAGTGACTCATAAGAGGGTAATCTTCCTTCTATCAGTCCTCCAAAAACCAAGAGGACTCAGCTGAACCCAAAATCAACGCCCTTCTTTTGGTGAATAATTCACACTTTGGCCATTAAATGGAGTTGTCTGAGGCAGACAGAAAATTATGTCAAAGAATGTGTGCTTCTGTAGCTGTGTTTTATATCTGTGTTTCCATGAACTTGCCTTCCTTATTCCTTCCTTATAAAATAATGTAATGAAAAACGTCAAAATGTTCTTTCCTCAGATGACAGCTACACTTACATCTAACAGTGTGAGCAATAGCCAGGAGTCTAATTAAAATGCTGCATTTACATTAGTAATCAGGACTGAATTTTGAGAAAAATGGGCAACATTTTTATTATTCCTTAAGAAAAGGGTTGCTAAGCAAACTGCTTGAGTATATTTTGCTCTCTGTACCATCCTATGCAGTTCTTATATGCCATCAATGTGAATTCTAAGAGGTCTCCTCATAAATCATTTATACCCAGGATCAGATTCCATAGGTCAGAGTTCAACAAACCCATTATCTTTCACATTTTATCATGAGCCAATCTTGCATTATGCATGATAGTCCCATGCAGTTCTTTTTAGCTTGATGCAGATTGCAGTTTTCATTGTAGATTGTGTAATGTATATTATATGGCTTGAAGCATTTATTTACCTTTGTAAAACAGTGCAATCTGAGCTCATTTACATTTCTGTTTGTTTTCAGAAATCCTCCAGGATTTCAGAGGATGACAGTGAGCTCAAGAGTGAGAAGAGCCTGAAGAGTGTTAGTTTCTTAGACCCAGTCAGTGTGATCTCCAGTGGCAACATGGAACTTGAGACCCAAAGTGAGAGCCAGCATAACCATGCAACAAGTGGGCAGAATGGTGTGAGGCACACTGGAGAGGCGCTGGACAGTGAAGTCGCCCAGGAAATCCGTTACCTTGATGAGGTGCTTGAGGCCAACTATTGTGACCCTGGAGCTGAGATGACTTCAAATGGAACTTGTTCCCCTGAGCTCCAGACAATCACTGTTGAAGGAACTGGGCCATCTGTTCATGTTTCCGATGTGTCATCTTCAATTAGTCATGATGTAACTGTAGAGGGGAACAAACAGACCACCTATGTTGAGGACACTTTGAATAGTACCAAACCAAACGGTCATTCAGGAATCATGAGTGAATGTAGCAGATCACCTGAGTCAGGAACGACAATCAAGAAAGAGGCCCGTTTTGAGCTTCGAGCTTTCCATGAAGACAAAAAGCCATCCAAGCTCTTTGAAACACCAACAGAGAAAGAAATAAGGGTGAAGAAGGTAAGGCCTTCAGAAGAGATTGCTGAGCTAGAGAAGGAGCGCTTGGAACTTATTCGAGATCAAGCAGTCAAGAAGAATCCAGGGATAGCAGCGAAATGGTGGAATCCACCCCAGGAAAAGTCACTGGAAGATGAGCTGGAACCAGAACAACTGGAGTCACTCAGAAAGTATGAGGAGAGAAAGAAGAAGAAGCCTGAACCCAGCCGAGTTCCACAAACCTCCCCTAAACAAACAGTCTCCTTCGTCCAACCTGATGTAGGAAATAAGGAAGATGTAGTGGTTCAGGGCATTGATTTCTCAGCAGCACGCAAACAGTTTCTCCAGATGGAACACAGCAAACAACAGCAGCAAGCCATGAAAAGAAGTGTGGCTCCCCAGATCTACTCTGCCAAACCTTTTTCCAGGACCTCAGATGTTGATAAATCAAGCAGCTCCATCACAGTGACCAGCCATGGTAGGGTCACTGTGGAGGATGGAGAAATGAGCCAGGTCAGAGGGGTTTTATGCAGTTCTGGAGATTCCACTACACATACCACTGACAATGAGGCAAAGAATGATGACTTTACCTGTGCCCGGGCAGTGATGACTATCTTCAAGGATGAAGAGTCTGATTTGTACCAGCGGTCCATGAACAGTTGCTATCATCCTGAGGAGATTGACTCTGGGTTGGATGACCTGTCCCTCAGGTCTCAGGACACCACTGTGCTTGAGACCCTGTCCAATGATTTCAGCATGGATAACATAAGTGACAGCGGTGCCTCCAATGAGACAATGAGCGCCTTCTTGGAAAACTCTGCTGGGGACTACTCCTTTCCCTGTACTCCAATGGCCACAACACCTATCAACGGGAAGCTGGAAGGCAGCACAAAATCACCAGGTGAGCAGAGCAGCTCTTGTACAGGAGACAGCCTGACCGAGGAGGAGCTGGAATACCATGCAGGCATCCTGGTCCAAAACGCAATCCAGCAAGCTATTGCACATGAGGCCGACAAATGGCAACCACTCCAGGCCATGCAGCAGTCCTCCCCCATCTCTGAGAGGCATGTGGAAGTTTCTGAACCCTCGGCACCTGAAGAGAAATCCCCCTGTACTCCACCTTCTAAAGAGACATTCCCCATGGAAGAGAAGAAAACCACAGCTCCTAAAATTACTGTACAGGTGCCTGCAGTCCAAGCCACTCCGGCTATTCCAGTGAACACTTATAGGCCCCCGAGTCCTTCTCCCCCACCAAGTGAGAAGTCAGAGTTCAGCTATTTCAGTAAGTACTCAGAGGCAGCAGAGCTCCGAAGCACAGCATCTGTGACCCGTGCCCAGGACACTGAAGTTACGTCAGGGCCCTTCAAGCTGCGCTCGCGCAAGCAGAGGACTCTGTCCATGATTGAGGAGGAGATTCGGGCGGCACAAGAGCGAGAGGAAGAGCTTCGGAGGGAGCGGCAGGCCCAAAGCTTGCGTCCCAACCCCAATCCTACTGTCAAGCAAAGGACAAACAGCCTTCCAGCCAAACTGGTCCTCACTGGGAAAACTGCTCCAGGTAAGTCTATTTCTCAGATGACTTGACTAATGAGAGCAATAGAATTCAAGTGTGAAATTACTTTGTGCAAGAGCCATATTCTCATGGTATTTCACAATTTACGACCTTATTAAAAATGGCTAAAGTTACATAAAGCCCTCTTCGCAGTAGTTATCATCAAGCTGAGATAGAGAACTTATGTACTTAGTGAGCTGTTTAAAATGGCAGCACTAAACTGAAATAAGAAAAAAAAAAACTCTGAAATCAAGATTTAAATTGTTAGTCCTCCTAGTTTGCTCCTTCATCTATAGATGACAAACCACAGAAAACACATGTAGACAGATCTGTTAATTAGAACCATTTTATGTTAAGTTTTGAGAGTAAAATACGACTGTCTGTTCAACATGCCTATAAATGCTGCAGTGTCCTTCAGAGGGCATGTGTTTACATGGTTTGTTTTGAGAAAAGTCTGATTGCTAATTGAAAACAGCAGCTACACCCCACAAACAAAACTTTCAACTAATCAGCTCCGTAACTCAACCTCTGACAGTAGTTAGCCACTGATTGCGTGTCATATTACAAGACTCCCTCAGATTTATGGGTTTCTTTAAAGGAATTCCTTTAGTTTAAGTTAGTCACAAGTACTGCCCTGTGGGCTGCAGCTGCTACACACTGTGAGGCACTTTTGCAAGCTGACTTTGTTTATGGTGTTTAAAAATAATGCAGCACACTATCATTCAGCTGTCTGAGACAGATGGCTAATTTGAGTTGAATGCTAATGGTTGAGACATTTTTGGTGTAGTGATAATCAGCACACTTTTACACAATTTAAAATGCAGGTTGACAAACATCTGGTATGGTCACATTACCTTTGGAATGGCCATTGGGAATGGTAAGGAGAAACACACTGATGTTTCTCAGTGAGTTACTGCCCTCTGGTGGTGTCAGAATGAATTGCATGGGGATTCTAAGAATGCCCTTAGCATGCTAGTAGTTACAATCTTTGGCGTGTCTGGGGGGACCACGGATGGCACCGGCCCTCACAGAAATTTGATGCCCCCTCACAGAAGGTTGTCACGTTACCAGTCCTGGACAGCTGGGTTTCATCCATCACTTTTTATTTAAAAAAAAACAGAATAACAGGCCACACTTACTGCAACAAAACTAAGACCTGTGATTTAGCTCACTAGTTTAAAATTTAATTTTGTTGTTTAACTAGATATCATATCTAAACTATATCTCATAACTCCATAATTAATATGACACCCTCTCAATTGGATTCTGAAACTTGGTCTTGACAGTCCGCTGGTTACAATGACAAGGTTTATGTTCATTTAGCTTAGACCTCATCACTCCAGTGTGGGAAGGACTTTCAGCCAGTCATTCTCTTGCCAATTGTATGTCTTGATGAGGTTCCCAATCTTCATTTCCAGTGGAGTTATTTCTATTTCAGTAATTAATACACAGCCAGCCTAAATAAGGGACTACAGTCTCTTAAATATCTCTTAAAAGTGTTGGGAGCTGCAACATAATAACATAGAGAAAATGCTTCAGAAACCGGTGATGACAGACAGAGGCAGGTTCCTGTAACAGATTAAGCTCAGGCTTTGAACTAAACTACACTTTAAATGAAGATTTTCATTGTAAATAAAAAGGCCTGGTTAGGGTATAGGCTTAATCTATTTCTGGAAAACTGACTGTTACTATTTAGAGATGTGTTCCCTCATTAAGTGAGACTCTGTTTGGTTTGGAGTCCTGTCTTTATAACGTACTGTGATCTCTCAAGGGATTCCTGTCCTGTTGTCTCCCCCTTCTGGGAAGACTACACATGAACTCTCCCTGGCTTCACCCACTTGCACACCTGCAAGTGATCGAAGACTCATTTACTGCCTTTTATATACCCCTCTGTTAGGTTCAGTTGTTTGCAAAGTCTCAGACTGTGTCCAAAACTACATACTGCTATACTATACATACTATATAGATGAATGGATTTCTAATGGTGGCATACAAGTTTTAACATACAAATTAGTATGTTATGTAGTATAGTATGTGGTTTTGCATACAGCATCTGTGTGACATTCCGTGTACCAAGTCGTGTTACTTTGTTGTTTTTTTCCTCTGTTTTGGGTGGATCTGCCTCTAATGTTGCTTGTTTTCTTTGACCCCTGCCTTTTGTGACTTGGACTGCCTGAATGATTATTGGACTGCCCCAAATAAAGCCACTTTTACTGGCTTGCATGCCTCCTATGTTACAATTGCAGCTGGGCTTTCGGCATGTTATGCTGTTTTGAACTACTCTGGACTCCATAGCACCTCCTCGTCTTAAATGAGGAATGAAAGTACCGAGCTTCAAGGCAAACAATAAACGTTTTTTTCACGTTCTCTGCTTTCCACACTACTTGGGACATCATCAAGAATGCGTCTTAGTTTCTCATTTCCGCTGTTCACCGTTCACTGACGGGAAGATGAGAAAAGACCAGCTGGAACAAATTTTCTTGGAAGAAAAATCGCAGTCCAATTGGGAGTCAATTCTCCACTCATACACTCACCAACATATTTAGTGTTGAGAGGCCTGGACTGAGTAATAGTTCTTTCAGTGGATCTTTCTGCATTCTTCCTTTGTTTCCTCAGTTTCTCTAGAATTTTAATGAAACTGCTGACCATAAAAGTTGGGCCAACAGAGCTGAGACCTTTTCTCAATCACTTCTTTGGTTGCATTTTCACTGAGACAATTACAATAAAGTATCAAACTGTATCTTAAAGACATCATAATTTAGCTAACTTTGAAAAGCTCATTTAAGAAAGCTGTTGGTTCCATTAAAGCTAACTGTTAGGTTTTGTGCCCTACTAGGCTTGCCACATTAGCACTTTAGCCAACTAGCCCATAAACCTCCTACTACATTGTATTATATCTTTATTTGCATGTTTCTTTGCCTTTGCTCAGGTAAAATTGAGAAGATCCGCACAGCACCTCCAGTATCCCCTGCCTCCTCAAATGGTGCTCCCTCCCCTCTGTCTGATTTGGGAAGCGATGACTCAGGTGGCAGCCAGCGGCCCAAGAACTTCATGCAGACCCTGATGGAAGATTACGAATCGCACAAAGTCAAGCGCAGAGAGAAGGCAGAGGACAACAGCGTGAGTGTGACAATAAATCAAGAGCATTTCTTTGGCCTTAGTAGAAGCATAGTTGAATTACTGCCATATAAGACCTGTCTTATGGTGTCTTGATGAGATCGCTTGATTAAATTCCTCAGTTTGCCCTTTAATACTTGTGGACCTCTGAAGTGGTGCCGTCATTCCATAGTTCACATCATGCCCATATTTGGAACTCTGGGTATAAGCAGATTTCTTTATGGAAAAAATGAAGAGCGTTTTCAAAAATTCCTGCTGTTGCACACTGTGATAAACTAAAAGCCAGTATGTTTTGCATTTGTGTATATTTTCCTCCAAATGTCACTAAATCCTCTGGATTGCCAGGTTGTTAATGAGTCAGTATATGAATATGAATTCCTTGTATGGGTATGATGCTGACTAGAAATAGACATGCAGTTTCAGTAGTGTATAGTCGTATGCAAAGGTTTGAATACCCCTGGTCAGATTTCATATTTTGCTCATTTTAAGTGAAATAAAGCCAACAAATTCTCTACAGTAAACAA
The DNA here is from genome assembly GCF_904425465.1 of Colossoma macropomum. Classification (NCBI taxonomy): domain Eukaryota; kingdom Metazoa; phylum Chordata; class Actinopteri; order Characiformes; family Serrasalmidae; genus Colossoma; species Colossoma macropomum. Next base: position 24,332,376 of record NW_023494804.1, read on the forward strand.
ACTTAAATATGCCATTTTTAATTTATATGCTGTATTAAACATACTGAAAAAACAACAAAATAATAATTTTGGCATATGGCACATTTCATGTTTTTTTTCTTTTCACAATATGTTAAATTTAGCAAATAAACATTCTGCATTATAATGTGCAGAGGTGTGAACTCTGTAGAGGATGTGTTAACTTATTTTGACTTAGAATATCAACAAAACATTTGATTAGGGCACCCAAACTTTTGCATACAACTGTATGCTGACCAGCACACTTACAACTGGGACAGTGGTTTTACCTTTGGTTTAGTGAAAACACTCTCTTGACTTAAAATAAGTATTTAATACTTTACATGGGTCATTCATAAGTTATATTACATTATCACAGTCCAGAGTGATGCAAGACTGTGGCTTTAGAGAGCAATTCCTCTTTTGCATCCCATGACCAAAGGTTTTCAGACAGAGCAAGTGAAGGGACTTTCCAGCTCAGCTCAAAGAGAATTAAAACAAACTAAGGCACATGAAAAAACCTCTATGAAGTACTCGCTGACTTCATATGAATGAAAGTCTCTTTCCCTTTCACCTCTGACAAGGCAGGGGGAATTTGGAAATTGCATGGGAAAATTAAAGCACATCTCTGTTGCAAAGCTTGCTTGGTTCAATGTTATTTATGTTATCTGAACTCAAGATTTGGCAACAACTGAAAGCACCAGACTGTCTTTTTTTTTTTTTCGAGGCAAGTTCACATTACATTCAAATGCATTGCCTTTTATTGTAAGAATCAATGACATTATTTAGTGATCTTATTAGGCTCTTATTTTTATTCATGATACCCCAATTTATTATGTCTGTCTATATAAGCCAGTACAAGCGCTTTGTTGATAATAAAACACATCTGAGATCTTTACAACACAAAAGGCAGGATTATTTTAAGAGGGAAATTTCTTTTCTAAATCTGCTCTCTATTTCTTATTGACTAACGCTGCCTCTTTCCTTCTTGTCAGTATGCCCGTTTATTGCTCGCTAATGATGTTACATCTGAGGTACTGGTACTTGCTTGCCTGAAAGATCAATGCTTTTCTCTTTATGTCACTGCATGTATTTCTTTAAATACATTTGTGGCAACACTTTATAAGAACAGGCCCTGACAAACAACATCTTAATCATTTTTCTAATAGCTAATAGCTATGCAACTGTTACATATCACTGTTGTCGGAAGAAAACCTTGTATCTCCAAAATGGTAACTTTACAGGAGAAGGAAAATACCTACTTTACTTTTAATGTAAGTCAGTAGAACCTGATGTTTTTCCAAGTCATTTTGGGCCGTTTCTTTTAGTCCATTTATCATGAAATTTACATACAATGTAAAGGGCGACAGGCATTTTCAGATTATTTTAAAAAACTGAAAAATGTCAAAAATGTAGATACGAGGTTTTCTTCCAACAACAGCGATATGCATTAATACAATTTAAATTAACAAGCATTAACTTAGTGCCATACAAATAATAATTACAATTATTTACAATATTGAATCCTACTTTTTAATGATGTTTGTAAAGAAAGTTATTTTATACTCTAACTAATGCTAGCTAATAAATGAAACATCAAACATTTCTTATAGAAACTTCATATTTAGTAGAATAACAATAATTACGTACATTCTGTTCTAAATGACTATAGGGATATTTATTATCTTGCTACTTTGTCATTTAAAACTAGATGCAGACAATTACTATTCCTAATGACTTTGTATGTATTAACACTATATGGCCAAAAGTATGTGGACAACTGACCATCACACCTATATGAGCTTGTTGGACATCCCATTCCGAAGCATGGACGTTAATATGGAGTTGCCCCCTTTGCAGCTGTAACAGCCTCCACTCTTCTGGGAGGGCTTTCCACAACATTTTGGAGTTTGTCTATAGGAATTTGTGCCCATTTAGCCAAAAGAGCTTTTATGAAGTGACTCACAATCAATGTTCCAATTCATTCCAAATGTGTTCAGTGGGGCTGAGATCAGGGATTTGTGCAGGCAACTGGAGTCCACAGTAAACTTGTCACACCTTGTCTTTGTGGACCTCACTTTCTGCACAGGGGCATAGTCTTGCTGGAACAGGGATAGGCCTTTACCAAACTTTTGCCACAAAGTTGGAAGCATATAACTGTCTTTCCATGCTGTAGCATTAACATTACCCTTCACTGGAACTAGGGGGCCCAAACCCTAAAAAACAGCCCCAGAGCATTATTTCTTCTCCACCAAATTTTACTGTTGGTTTTCCAGTAGGCAGCATTCTCCAGGTATCCGCTTAATCCAGATTCATACTTCTTCCAGACAGTGAAGCGTGATTCATCACTCAAGAAAACATGGTGGCATGCTTTATACCACTCCAGCTGACATTCGGCATTGCACAAAGTGATCTTGGGCCTGTGTGCAGCTGCTGGAAGGGAAATGGAAATCCATTTCATGAAGCTGCTGACGCACAGTTCTTGTGCTGATGTTGCTTACAGAGGCAGTTTGTTGAGTGGCGCAACAAAGGATGGGTGATTTTTACACACTGCACCCTTTAGCACTTGACAGCCCTGCTCTGTGTGTTTGCACGGTCTACCACTACAAGCTTCCATTTCACTTACAGTTGTCTAGTGCAGATCTAGCAGGGCAGTAATTTCAAAGAACTGACTGGTGGTAAAGGTGACATCCTATGGCTGAGCTCTACTGTCAGTGCTTGCCTATGGAGACTGCATGGCTATGTGCTTGGTTTTATACACCTGTTAGCACAGGGTGTGGCTGCAACATCTAAACTGAATAATTAGGGTTGTCCATACTTTTGGCCATATAGTGAATTAACATTATATGTATTAGCTATGAGTTATGAGTATCAAATAACTGAATAATTATTAACAAACTATTATTAATTAGTAGATTTATGTATTCAAATTAATTGTTGGTTATTTGTGTGTCACTTGTATGTAAATGGATAATAATTCACATGGTAATTTTTTTTTGCGTGTGAAACAATTAATGATAATCATAAATAAGCTTTTAAACTAATAAACTATATAGTTAATAAACAATTAAGATAATGGTTATGATGCTATTTATTAGGGCCTGTTATTACACAGTGTTACCCTTTTTTGTTTGTTTGTTTGTTCTTTGCCAGTGGGTGTGGCATGCCTCCAGTGTCAAACGCTTTGACATACAGCAAGTCATGAATTCAAATAATGATCACATTTGTGTGTGCAATGCCATCTGCTGTCATTTGCAAAATTTGAATTTGAGCATGTATCGTGCAGATGTTCAGACAAAGTGTTTGCACCTTGTGGTCTCGATTCTTAACCCATGATAAAACATCACCCACTGTTTACACTCCCTGAACCCACCCCCCAATCCGTCTCCCTCATTTCATTGACTCATAGTAACGAACAATGGATGTCCAGTCTATTCCTCATTATTTTTGCTATTTTTCTTCAGTATGTAACAATTCACTATATGTTTACACTCTTTAAAATAAAATCTTCTGAATGGTTCTTGCCTTGACAATATGGCTCTGGGATGAACAAAAACTTTAATAGGTAGAGAACCTTGACATTATTATAGTGGTTTTATGTATCAAAAACTCTCAGTATTAAACAGGCTGTTTTTATTACTGTGTTATAAGACTGTATGTAAATGAGCTCTGTTCTGATTGGCTGTCCTGTATTGTGCTTCATGCAAAAAGCACTCAAAGCTGAAACACTACTTAGAACTTCAACATAAGTGGGCAGGCCAAACGCTAACATATATGTAAATGCTGTGACATAATAAAATCAGTTCATTCAAAATGGACTGTTTTTGCTGCTTAGTTTCCATATATGGATATATGGACCATATGGACTGTGGAATGAATGATACTTAGAAACTTTAACAATACTTACATACTATAATACACTTTTTTGTTTTATAAAAGCAAAAAAGAACCAAAACAGTTTTCCATGATATGAGCCTTTAAAAAGGCCATTTAGACTCAGATCACATTTACAAAAATGCTTCTTTAAAGAGCCACCCACTGATAGGATCTTTAGGGAACCACAAGTGGTCTAAGGCATCACTCCAAAGAACTCTTTTAGCACCTTTATTTTCAAGAGTGTAACCAGCAGTAATAAAATGTGGTTAAGGCAGCAGAGAGGGCAGTAACATAATTGCTTTACCTCCTTGATTGCCCAGGAACAGAATTGTGAAATAACCATTATTTGTGGACACTGAAGGTTGGATTGGACATTCCAGTTCACTGGAATAATATACAATGGCCCTGTGATTGTCGCACCTGTTGCCAACTTCACAAAAGACTGGCCAGCAGGCCACCTGCGCTCTAACGCAGCATGAGTGTCCCTGTTCCTCTGTATTGTTTGTGAGCACCCTGTACAGCTTGTGTTTACACGCAAGACTGTATTGTGTGTTGTGCAGTGTGCATTTACGGCTCCCAGCTGTTACGGAAAATTAGACCCAAGGAAATATTGCTCAACATGTAGGATGCTTGTAGCAACTGAGGCCCAAATTGGAAGAGCATGTTTCAGAAAGTGTGCTCTGATAACTGTTTACATTGTTCTTTAATGAAGATAGCTTAGTTCAGATAGACAGCAATGGTAATTTTTTCAGCAAAGTCAAGAACATGCAAATTTTTTAATTACTTGACCTTATTTTGCACATTATTTGAACAACCTGTTTAATGTAAAACATAAGGAGACCAAAACAGTAGATTTGTTGATAATATGCTATATAATATATAATATATTTGTTTGATGACACTACTGTTTAAAAGTTTTGATTCACTGTTTTGAAGAATATAAAAATAGTTCTGTTACAGGTATATGTATCAAATGATTCTAATATGATGCTAATATTCTATATGTTTCAAGCAGTTTGTAGGTAGCTCTAAAAATGAAGAAATTTTCATTTATCAACAAAGCTATAGATGATTCCATAATAAATGGGAAAGCTTTACAGCACAGAGACACTGCACAATGATATTAACATTCAGAATGCCTCATATTTGAAAAGTGATGACCAAATCTTGCTAATCAAATAGTTACTTTTTGTCAAGAAATTACTATAAATAAACATTGATTGTTTACTGTAAATTGTAAATAAATCATGGGTTTATGTTTTGGTATCTAGTTTAAAGCATTTCAGTCTACACTGTGTAAGTTATTGAATAACAGTTATTATATGACAAGTGATTCCAAACTTTTGAATGGTAGTGTAGGTGTCTGTTAATATCTATGTATTACATTGCAAATTGATACTTCATAATGCAAAATTACAATTCAGTCAGAATCAATGGAAGCACATAGATCCATGCATCTATGGACCACAACATAACTGCAAACTTCATTAGCTACAGGAAAGTGGCGTAAATTGTTGAAGAATTCACCATGTACAGTTGCATGCAAAAGTTTGGGCACCCCTGGTCAAATTATAGGCCTTTTTGATTTTCTAAGTGAAAATAAGTTAATATATGCTAGACAGAGAACACCCCTCTGCACATATTAATGCATGATTACTGTTTACTTTCTAAATTAACCTTATTGGAAAAAAATGTAAAAATTTTTTAAAAAATTAAACTCAGCAAATAAACAGAAACTGTGCTCTAAAATTTGCAGAAAAATGCCATTTTGAAGTTTCCTGTAGAGCATAAGTTAACGTACTTTCACTTAGAAAATCAAAAGAACATGTGTTCAAACTTTGGCATATGACAGTACGATAGCCTAGTAAATGTTTGACGAGGCATATCCACGTTTTTTGGTAGATGTTAGATCCAGGTTTCTTGGTAGATGTTGGATCAGAGTAGGTTCTAGGGTTAAATAGCTTGCTCTGCTGTAGTACAGATCTACACACACTAACAACAACCTACTCTCTGTGTTGGAGCAGGTTCTGGAGGCGACGCGAGTGACCCGCCGAAAAAGCAACATGGCTCTGCGATGGGAGGCAGGAATTTACGCCAACCAGGATGAAGCTGAGGAGGAGGAGGAGGAGGAGGAGGAGGAGGAAGAGTAAAACCAGCCACCCACTAAAGAAAGAGAGAAGGAAGAGTGAGAGGAAAAGAGAACAGATCTGATGAGATGGTTCTTGTATTGAGATGACTACAAGTATTTATTCTGAGTTTATACTGCAGGAGCAGGTCACTGATTCAAGGCACTGCACTGGAGCTGTGTTCACCCAGTGGAGCCAAAGACCCTCCATGCCTCAGAGGAACCTGAGGAACAGCCTTTTCACTGAGAACTCCATGCAACAACACAATGAGCACCAGACCAGACGTCCAAACCTTATAGTGCTTACTGTTTCTTTCCTCATTTCCAAGCTTTTTTCCCAGTGGATGGGTGCAGTAGGTTGGAAAGATGTGCAAAGACAATTTAAATTTTTTATGGTTGGGTATCGATTTCATGAAGTGACATTGAACTGACGTTGCCAAGTGACATATGTGACGATCGAGGTGTGTTATTTAAAGCATAGAGGGTTTATGTGGCTATGGAGACATGACATAGGATGGAACAGATAATGTCTGAATGGAAAATGTCTTTTCAAATAGGAGCACTTGATCTAGATGGAAAAAAAAACAGGGATTTGTTGTAATTAGTGAATTATTTTCATATACACCAAGTTTTATGTAGACTGTGTAAAGCCATGTCTAGTCTTTGTTAAGCCTATAAGTATTTGACTTGGAAAAAGGTGGTTATAAATGCAGTCATAATAACAGCAAAATATATGCAATAACTTGAAAGAGTGGGGGGACATAATTTGCCATATTGAATTAAAATCCACTATCACTGAAAAAAATGTAGTAAGAACCCTTTTAAGAGATGGAAGAGGAAAGTAGGGCATATATTAGACTTTGGCTTTGGCAAGTACTTGTTACAGGCAACAGTAGTTTTGTAGTGCACAATCATATTCAACCAGTCACAAATTAGTCTGCCAGTAACACAGAAAGGAAGAGGAATATTGAAGAAAGCTGTAGAAGGGCCTGTCTAAAAGCTGCTTGACTATTCTTTATTGAAAAACGACAGAGAATTGGCTACAGGAAGGCTTCAGGATGATGCAATCTATGGACGTTTTTTAGGCTAAACCACACGCTGACTGCAGAAGTACTTTCAAACTACATACAGTCTTGGGGTCAATTTAAAACCATTTAATAAACAACACACATTCTTTCCCTCTAGACAATCTTGTTTTGCTTTTCCAGAACGACAATGGGTTTATACTTTGCTATCTTGTATGATATAACACATGCAAAATAAATGAGTACAATACAGAGCAGTTAAGAGAGTTACAGGGTTTTAGAGGACTTGCAAACTAGTTGGACAACCAGCAATCTGTGAACTGTTTTTTTGCTACCGTGTCTTGCATTTACCCAGTCCAATATGGCAGTGGTAAGCATGGTAAGTTCCAAAATGGTTTTGAGAGCAATGAATCAATCAGTCCATCACATAAAATGCAATGGAATCTTTAACAAGTTGACATTTTACTATTGAGCTATGTGGACTGTTTCTCTCCTGGATCATTTTGGCTCATTCAAATAGAATTTGCAACAAAAACGCAACAAAATGAAATACCATTGTTTAATTGTTATACAGAGGCTTTGTAGATAATTCTATTCATATAAATGTTTGAAAAGTGGGAATATTTAGATATTTTTTTGTTTCTATCAGCAGCATATTAAAAAAACATAGCAAGTGCCCGAATTAGCACCCAAACAAGGGGTGGACAGGCGTTCGATAACAAAACAAGACTTGATCACGGAGAACAGCAACGTCTTTGGACATACGTTTTGGAGACTGCTACTTTAATCTTGGATTTTCTGCCTTCTACCTGAGGCCTTTTTCAGCCCAAAAACAATGAAGCTATGGATTCCTGAAAGGAAGCATATCTGAAGAGCACTATTTCTGTGCAGATGTGCAGAAAACTTTCTTTTACACGCATAAATATATAACATGAAAGTATTTAATGTCCCAATATAAGGAAAAAAAGTTTGTAGTTTTTGGATTAGATGCACCCTTTTCTTAACGGCTGTGTTATGATGCGACATACATACTGACAAATAGACAAATTTATACTTAAGTGACATTGTTGATTCAATGGTTATGGGTTTTTTCAAAGGTTTTTTGTTTGATAAGAATGAACTGGCACATAGCCACACCTACAGCACTGTGGCAGAGTAAGAGACCATCCTTCATTTATTTAATTTCCAATCAAAATTGCCATTAAGTATAAGGTATTCTTTGGTTTCAAAAAACAAAATTTAAAGGAAAATAAACATAAAAGCCACAAAAACAAAATATAACTTTTTTAGTATTTACTGTGTCCACACTTTGACCTTTATTACAACGTCCACTGTTTTAGGAGACTCACTTTCAGTTTCTCTAAAGAAATAGAAAGGGATATTTTTTCTCTCCTCCAAAGTTCAGTCTTGATTTCATTTTCTGCTTCTCACCATCCCAATAATCCTAAACACATTCAGTGATGTTGACTGGACATGATTTTCTCCTCTCTCTCAAAGATGAAAGCTTTAAGTACTGTTTATCTGATGGTGGCGGTTTTGGTGCTCTACCAGGTCTTGCACGGTGAATCTCCTGAAATATCTCCTGAAAAATTATACATAATGTACGTACATAATAGCCGTTTTGACCAGAGATGACATAAATAAAGAGTGGTCTCTGACTTTTGCACAGTACATGACAAAGATGCTTTTGCAGGAATATATTTAATGGATTGTTACAGTGTGGTTGTATACCATAATTGTGGATTTTTTTAATTGAGCGAGAGCACAGTAGTATTTTCTTCTTTTGACGGTTGGAACTGAAAAAAAAAAAAAACGAGATTAAGCCGTAACATTAGGAATCTGCTCGGTAAGGATGTGATTTTTACTCAGACTCTTTGATGTGCTATGACTTGGTTAGTAGACAAATATTTTGAATATTATAAGGGGGAAATATTTTTTATTTGTGCAGTGAACTATTTACATTGTATCTATGAATGGGAAATAGTTTTATGGAGGCTGGCATTTTAATACCATGTATGTGCATTTATGGAAGTTTATGGCCTGTACTTCTTTTTTTTCGTGTGTGTGTGTGCGTGCATGTGTGTGTGTGTGTGTGTGCATGAATATGTGTACATGTGTGTTGGGGGAACATGTCCGGAGTGAGCAGTTTATAGAGTTCCTGAAATATATGCAAAGGTCTTTAGCACATCCAGATCATCCTCAGTGGTTCATGATAACATTCTGCATGGAGTGAAAAGAGGTGAACAGAGCTAAGGTGTAGCAATGCGTGTGCTAATAAATTTGCCATATGTATTGTGAGTAGTTTCGAGTAGGAACAGTATGTTTGTTTTAGGAACAGTAAAATTCACAAATACTCAGTGTTTTTCACGCTTTCAGCTGTACTGGTTTGGTATTATATCACTAGCAGAGTTCAATTTGAAGGCATGTTCTTCCAAAGTCTCAGAAATCTGCAAAATAAAGGTTAATTTCTAAAAACAAGCCAATGTTAGAAGGTTATTACCAAAACAACCGATCTAATAGAACAGTAAGGGCACTTGTGGATACCAGAGGGATCGAGAACGAGAAATGGGCAGACGAGCGAGAAAAAGACAATTTCTTAGCTAAGAATTTGTGTTGCGCACTTGATATAATGGTTTTCTACAGTATTTTGCCAGTATATCATGTATTTGCCTTTTCAGTGCATGCAGCCTATTATATTTCTAATGGATGAAACTCTGCATCTAAACGAAACAGAGTCAGAACTGCAGAAAAAAGAATTTTCTCTTCAATCAATGGCTCCAAACAGTGCAGACAGTACTAAACTGTACATATACAATAACGCAAACAACACTGTATGTGGAGTGTGCTATGCTTTATTGTTTTTCAACACAAAGTTAAAAACTTGCTGTTGTTTTTTTGCAATTTGCTGTTCACTTTGGGAGATACCAAAGCAGTTTTGAAGTGGGTGATGCGCTCAAGTTTTTCTTTCTTTTTTTTTAAAAAAAAAAACCCTTCTGTTAATATGTTAACCACTTATTTTATGTTAATATATTCTGCTTATGTTGTTTTATAGTAATTGTAAGGCTCACACTTAAACGCATATATAATTATTTTCTCATTAAAAAGAAAATGCATAAATTTGCTTCTTTCTTTTCCTCGATGAACTGTGTACCTTCATAAATGACCATTCATGTAGTGTTGAAAGAGGAATTCCAGCAACTTTTCAAAATTTCAGCATAATTCAATGGTTAAGATGTAAACACACCGATTCAGAGTGGTTTGGTCTGAAATGCTCTGACCTAGAGAAACTTACAGAGTCAGAATTGTTCATAGTGGTGGTGATAAGAACCAGATGCCTAAAAAAAACCCTCACAGAAAGTTATTACATGAAATGGTTATGAATACTTTGATGCCTAAGACATTGTTGTGCAGCACTTTTGAGATTAGGTTTGGGCTAAAATGTTCATTCATGTTGGAGAGGTACAAAATAGTCCTTAATAAACAATTTTTTTTTTTGTTTTGTAGATTTCCCACTATTTTACCATCATCAACATTACATATAAAGACTCAATGAAGGGCCAGGGGTCAGCAACCCAAATATTAAGTCATTTTGAGTCATTGAGTCATTTTGTTAAGTTTCAACAAAACTCAAACCACCTTGGGAGCCACAACATTTCATGTCCATTTTATTGAAGTAATATTTCACCATCTTGGCTGTTAATATGTCTCAGTATGTGCTAATGTCCTAGTATAGGCTGAAAAACATAATATAAACAAACAAGCAGACTTACTTTGCTCTGCTTTAAGCTTTAGCTCAGATTTAGATGCTATTCTCGCATCTCCGGCAGGAAACTTTTCCGCAAAAAAGTAGAATAGTTTCTTGTAAAAAGTTGAACGTAAAGAGACATTTTACGAGGCTGAAGTCAGCCTCTTATTCGCCATCTTACTATTTGAATTTTCCCGTTCCACCTTAAATGGTGCCTGAGGTACCAGAATGTAGCTAACTATGTAGCTAAATGTTGCACCACTTAAGGTGGAACATGAAAATTCAAACAAGAAGCTGCCAAATGAGAAACTGACTTCAGCTTCATGACTTTTTAGTGTTTGACAGCTTCTTGTTGCAGATTAAACATATCAGGAAACCAGCTGGAGTGATTATAAATGCAAATAAGTCTGTTTGTCTCCAAATCAATGTTTGTCTTAAATCATTCTCTTTGCCTTTTCATTAGCAACTAGCTAGGCAAGATTGTTGTCTGTGTTGCTATGGTGACCAGCAGTCTGCGCAGCAACCTTCAGGGTTAAAGGGTGAATTAGCAGTTATACATTAACTCCACCATTTAAGACCATTTATTGTTAAAACTGTGTTAGAACGATCAGCAGAGCTTCATTTTACTACAAAGGAGGATTATTTTATTTTTACCTAATTCTGCCGTGGAGCTGCAACAGGGCATGCTGTCGACCCTGGTGTAGGTTCACTGGTAGTTTTGGATAGTAAATAAACTGGCTATGTTTGTGTTGTATATACTGCGACCTCTTGTTCCCATCACCACTGTACAGACATCTGAGTCAGTAAGCTTCTCTACAATGAACCACTTCACATGAAATCACTCACAACACTTTATTTACATCTCAACAATTGAACTGTAGAGAAATGGAGAACAAGCAGGGTGTTGTAAGGCAAACAAGTACTCGTCATGTTTTTATTTTATGTAACTGATTAGCTACAGCAAGAAAGATTTCCTATGTACTTTGTGTACAATAAGCAAATTAGATAATTTTGAATACTGAAGAGTTTTGTGAACCCTGGTTCCTATCACCACCAACCAAGAGTCTGAAAGCCAAGAGGCTGAAAATTAAATGCACATTTAGAACTGTACAAGCTGCAGTTTATAGACCACAATCAGTTGAGAGATCTTTACTATGAGGAAGTGAGACGTACACTATAGGTGCCTATTTTAGCTTTTGGTTCTCCAAAATTTATTTTGAAGGCTTTCCTGTAAGTTTATTTCCCTAAAATGCCTGTTTCAAATTACTTATCACTATTTTTGAGGTTGACTACACACAGTTCAGTCCTTGTTTCTATATGTGACAGTGGGCGTTAACTCAGCATGCACTAAGGCTGACCAAGAGAACAGGCTTTATGGTTAAAAGGGTATTCCCCGATTTTTCAAAATTTCTGCATAGTTGAATGGTTGAAATGTAAACAGTCAGTCAGTCAGAGTGGTTTGATGTGAAATCGTTCATTGTAGATAATCGTATTGCCTCAGATTTCTTTACAGTGGTGGTGATAGGAACCAGACGTTACAATGTTAGCAACATAAATGTAGCCATTTTATTTTTATCTTATTTACCATCAAAAAACCAAACAAAAAACATGAGTTTTAATATGTAATGATGATGACGGTAAATTCACAGTAAATCTGAAAAAATAAGCTTAATTTGGGCACGATGTTCATTACAGTGCTATGAAAAGATTTAAAAATGTACATTTTAGGCCAAAACCTTCTCAAAACATTTCTTAAACAGTTTGGACGTCTGGTTCCTATCACCAACACTGTGAAGAATTCTGACTCGTTACGTTTCTCTACAAAGAAGCATTTCACATCAAACCATTTTGAATGACTTTGTTTTTTTTTAAAAAAAAAGCCATTTACTATTTACTTCCCAGTCCATATAATAAGCCATAACTGATTGTCTGTGTACGTGCATGTGAATATTATAATGTCTGCATGCACAGGTTAAAGAAATGCCTGCAGCTCTGTCCTGTAGGTAGTAATAAAATGGGCAGTGCCCACACTGATTCAGATGCTCTGATAAAAGGAGTTATTGCCTTCATGGAAATACATATGCAGGCTTCTTGTAATGTGGGCCCTCAAGTTCATTATTATTTATTCCACCTTCAGTTAATGTTTACTAGAGTATTGCTTCTGAATAAGCAAGAGGACATGGGCAAATGCCAACAGACTCATTACATTTCTATACAGTAATAATTAGTTAATACAATTAAAAACTGAATTTTTAAAAGGCCCATGTCCTACATTTTTCTTGCATTTTATTTTATTTACATTAACGGATACTGCTTGTGCAGATTTATGTACAAAAAAGAATAATTATTTACATAATTATTTTCCAATCTTCCTTTATCCTTCAGGATTAAACAGGCTTGTTCTGTTTCTTTGTCTTTAATACTGATGTATGTAAAAGACATCAGCTCTGATTGGCAGCCCAGTATCGTGCCTCTTTCGAAAAAAGCAATCTGTGCTAAAACACTACTTATAACTTCAGCATGAATGGGCAGAGCTGAATACCTGAACAGGCAGATTTTGGCAGGTTAGCTTCCATACATGGACTACATGGGCTCGGAAGTGAACAATAAGTGTTGAAACAATGTTTACATACTACATACAAAAAATAGAATCCCTTTCTTACCAGGCAGAAGAGAAAAAAGCATTTTTTTTTACCTTCTTTTCTGTTTCTGGCAGCACTGAAGGAGTGTCCACAGCACAAAGGATAACTCACCTACCACCTTGCTGACCAGGCGGAGGAGGAGAAGGCGGAGGGAAGGAGGGAGGAGCGGTTTACGCTTTGCGCTGCCAAATAAAACTTCAGAACAGGTTCTACAAGGAAAGCACAGGAAGCACGAGAGAGAAAGCCGGCTAGAAACAGAGCTCACTCTCCTCAGGTACAGTGAAAGTTTCTCTTTCTTTCAGCTCACTATAGACATTAAAATGTGTCTCTAAGTTGTAACTAGAGATCTCCAAACTTCTCACAGGATAATTAGTTTCTATTTACTTTCTGCCTGCGTGTATCATGAGTAATCCAGAAGTTATTTCACTGAGTAACTTCCCCATCGCTGACAGAGGCTTGTCGGCTTTAGCTTCGGTAAGGGACCGTCTATAAAGTGCGGCTACTGTTTAAAACTTAAAACATTTACAGACTAAAATCACTTGTAGTGTACAGACACTCATCTGACAAAAACACTACAACCGTTAATTTAGTAAAATTTTCTTTGGTTGAATATTAATTAATTTTTATAAATTTGAAATAATTACTGTGAGACATCCATATGATATACAGATCTAAAATCACTTGTAGTGTACAGACACCCATCTGACAAACGTACTACAACCTTTAGTTTGATAAGATATATTTGGTTAAATTTGAAGGATTACTCAAAAGTAATAAATTGCTATTGTGAGACATCCATATGATGTGCAGATCTAAATCAATAGCACACATAAAATATATTGTGTAATGTATTTTATTAATATTATTTGTATTTATCCTAAAGTTTTCTGAGCAAATAAATACTTACTGCCCAATTAAATAGCTTTCTAAATAAAAGTTCTCATGGGGCTAAAACCTTTGCACAGTATTGTATGTTTGTTAATCGGTCCAATGCCAACAAGTCTGTAGAGACGTCCTCTGCTGCCAACAGGGTTGTAGTGACGTCCCTCAATGCCAACGGACTGTGTTGGCATCCTTGTATGCCAACAAGGCTGTGGTGATGTCATTTTATTCTAACGGGGCTGTAATGATGTCCTACGCCAACAAGGCTGTGGTGATGACCTTCTATACCAACGCGACTGTGGTGACGACCTTCTATACCAATGCGACTGTGGTGACGTCTTTTAATACCAATGGGGCTGTGGTGACATCTTCCGATGCCAACAAGGATGTGGTGGCATCCTCTGATGCCAGTAGAGCTGTGGTGATGTCTTCAGATGCCAACAGGGCTGTGGTTACGTTCTCAGGTGCCAACAAGGCCGTAGTGATGTCCTCTGATGCCAACAAGACCGTAGTGATGTCCTCCAATGCCAACAAGGCTGTAGTGACTTCCTCAGATGCCAACAAGGCTGTGGTGACATTCTCAACTACCAACAGGACCGTGATGACATCCTCAACTGTTGGGTGGGCCTGAGCGTTGTCCTCTGACACAGACAAAACTGCAGTCTTGAGGAAGATGAAAGGCCTCTGAAGTACCTTTTTCATCATATCTGGTAAACTTCAATGATCAAGAAGTAAGTTCAGCAGATATGATAAAAAGATTCAAATCTGTTTGTCAGATGGGTGTCTGTACACTACAAGTGATTTTAGATCTGTACGCCATATGGATGTCTCACAGCAGCATTTTTTTAATTTGTTAACATTTAATTAAGGCATATCTTATCAAACTAAAACTTGTAGTTTATTTGTATGATATTCTTTAATAAAGTATAAATGATTTTATTTTACAGCAGGTATGTGTGATGTGTCTCAGTAAAGTTACAGCAGGTTTTGGTCAAGTATTTCCAATGTATGTCTGTATTTTTTCACACAACTTTGTAAAAGTATTAACCTAACTTTAACAAGCTCTCATTCTGGCATCTGCGTCTGACTGACCACTGTGTTTGTCTTATTTAGGGATGAAGGAAGGTGCAAAATGCTCGCTGCGGGAGTGACTGAGTCCACAGACGCTGACCGTAGTTGAGGAAGCATTCATAAAGTCGAGTGCCATCACACCTCAGGCACTCAGTGCTGCTCAGCATTTGCCCGACACACTCTCTCCCTCTCTCTCTCTCTCTCTCTCTCTCTCGCCACATGGCTGTGCTGCGCTCCGCGCGGAAACATGTGGAGCCGGTTGTGTTTTGCGCTCAGATGGCCAGCTCCTTCTTCGACACAGGTCTCCAGATGGTGGTCAAGCAACGAAGCGAGAATGTCACGCGCCCCTCCGACCCGCACGAGGACCAGAACGCCATCGCCAACTTCTACATGACTTTCAACATGCTTACCAAGTTCATCCCAATCCTTCCCGCCCTCATTTTGGCGCAAATTGGAGACAGGGGTTACCGGAAGGTCCCCATCGTAGTCCCTCTGGTAGGATACTCTTTATCCAGGGCTCTTTTATTACTCGAAATCTGGCTGGAGTGGAGGGTTGAGGTAATGTACGCGGCACCTGTGATCCACGGACTGTGTGGGGGCTTCTCGTCCTATTGGGCAGGTGTCATGGCATTGGTGTCGGTTAGCACCAGTGAAGAAGAGCGTTCGCTCCGCATCATGCGCACAGAGCTTGTGTATGGCATCGCCGGCTTTCTGGGCAGCCTGGCCTCAGGTCACCTATTCAAGCTGTACACCGTGGGGATGAAGCAAGGTGTTCTGCTGGCTAGCATGAGCGTGGCGTTGTACGTCTTTTGCCTCCTGTATGCCACATGCGTCCTACAGGTGAGTCGGATCACCTTGGAGCAGCGGGATAGCAACAGCATCGGCATCATCACCCACAGCGGGCAAGACAGGACCATCATCGCGCTGCTCTTTGTTAGTGGGATCTTGTACGACGTAGCCGTCGCAGGGGGCGTAGAGATCTTGTCCGTTTACGTCCTGAAGGCGCCTCTGGAGTGGAGCGCCACCGAGGTGGGCTATGGAAATGCCGCCGGCTCCCTCATCTTCATCACCAGCTTCCTGGGCATGAAGTTCTTCACCAGGTTTGCTGTGACTGACGCGAGCATGATAATGATAGGCATGGTGTCATTCATGATCGGGATCTACTGCATGACCTTCGTCACCACCACTGCCATGTACTTTTTAGGTAGGCTTTCACGCATTTATGTGTTCATTCTATAAAGTACTAGTTTGTGAAGGAAGCCCAATATTATTCATAGTTACCATCCAGTACCTGGTTTGGTTAATCAAAGCTTCAGTAAATTAAATAAGGAGTGCTGGTGATGGAATTTAACAAATCTCAGACGGCTGGGGTGTTAATGAGAAATCTGGAAACAGAAATGAGAAATCTGGAACCAGCTCTGAAAGACATCTGTTACTTTTTTAGAAAACAAGAAATTCTTGTTAATTTTTACTATGTTAATGTTTATTTTCATTTATTCTCATGTTATACAGTGTTTTACAAGCAAAAACACAGTGATTGTCCAGATAAATAGTTTTACTTTTTTGCACAGTAAATTCCAGTTACTCTTCACATTGTGTTGAGATTTTATGGTGAATGGAAACAGAAACAGACTGAAAACAATCACTTTACATTATTCTAAAAATGATTTTCTATCGCATTTTGGAGAGGCAAAGTTTCATTCCGACAGTGACAATACATGTAGATAGATAGATCATTTGATTCAGATACAGTTTATGGCAGAGGTGTTCAAATCATAGCCCTGGAGGCCTACAGATTTTCCACCCTTTATCTTTATAGTTTAGTGTGACGACTTATTGACCTATTGACCTTAACTGTTCAAATAACTGTCAGTGATGATGAAATCTAGGACCAGATTTAGCTGCAAACTCAGACTTGAGGGCCAGATTTGATATCTGATTTACAGCATCAAAGTCAAATACTTTTTCACAAATATGTTAGCAGAAAAGCGGAATGTGTCACAGCAGAAAAGGTAAGATGGCAATAAATACAATCCTTTATCTCAAGACAAAAACAGAAGGCTGCCCAGATCTGCAAATGAGGAACTGAGATAGGGAAGCCATTGGCGAATGATGTGTGCGCGATGTAGATAAAGACGCTGCCAAGTCTGTGCTTGCAAGACGTGAACGTGAACAACTTCCTCGCAAGGGTCAAACCACTTCAGTGAAAACACACTTTTCAGCTCTGCACTATTTACCAAATCACTGGACACTCAAATAACTGATCTGTTTTCTCTTTTACAGCTCGTTCTATCATGTTGTTTGCGCTGATCCCCATGCCAACCATTCGCTCTCTGCTGTCCAAGCAGGTTCGAGGAACATCATATGGTAAGATCCAGTTCACCTTGAGCCCACATTATGGTCTGTTGGCTTCTATGCGTTACTTGTATCACCACTTTTTTTGAACACTGACACCGATTGTGCTCCTAGCAGTGAAAGACACATTAAAGCAACACAGATTCAGTATTACTTTTGGTTAAGATAGAACTGCAGTTTAGATTATCAGCTGTCAAAAATAATTCATTTAATAGATGGACTCAGGGTGAAAGAAGAAGTGAAACCACATTCTGGTGTATTCGAGGGAGGGAACCTAATGATGTTGTTATTCTGAGAACCACAGCATTTCTCCCCTTTCCTTCAACTCTGGCCTGTAGGTGAGAAGACTGAGAGCCCATACGCTGAACTCGCAGACCCTGTTTCATTCTGAAACTTTCCTTTTGCTTTGTGTTTGAGGGGAGCAAAACCCAAAAAAACTATGTCTGTGTCTCAATTTCACTCACTAGTTCCATACAGAGTGAATCAGTACATAGTAAATACGGATTTGGGCACTGGCTACAGTTGTGCTTAAAAGTTTGTGAAAGATTAGAATTTTCTATATTTTTGCATAAATTTGACCTAAAACTTCAACAGATTTTCACACAAGTCCTAAAAGCTGATAAAGAGAACAAAATTAAACAAATGAAACAAAAATATTAGCCTTGGCTATTTATTTATTGATGAAATAATCCAATATTACCTATCTGTGAGTGTGAACCTTTGCTTGCAGTATCTGGTGTGACCCCTTTGTGCAGCAAGGTGATATGTGTGATGGTGGACTCATGAACATTAACATTAGCCACTGTGCGATAGGCCTTAGTTGCTTAGAGGGTTACCCTGGGTTCCTTTGTGACCTCACAGACTATTACACGCCTTGGTGTGATCTTTGTTGGTCAACCACTCCTGGGGGGCATAACAATGGTCTCGAATTTCCTCCATTTGTACACAGTTTGTCTGACTGTCTGACTGTCCAAACTCTTTAAAGATGGTTTTGTAACATTTTCCAGCCTGATGAGCATCAACAACACCATTCCTCAGAGGTTTTCAGAAATCTCCTTTGTTCGTGCCTTTATACACTTCCACAAACATGCTGTGAAGATCAGACTGTGACAGATGAGTGTTCTTTAAATAAAACAGGGTGGTCATTCACAACTGATTGCCATCCCATTGATTGAACACACCTGACTCTATTCAAAGTATCTGCTAACCCTGAAGGTTCACATACTTGTTACTCACAAATACGTATTACTGAACACGCCTTATGTCACTGCAGTTCTCAGACTTGTTTAGATGCAACACACCTCATACAGTTGGCTTTTAACTCACTCATGTTTAGCAGGTGTAAATTCTTTACAAGGGGTGCTTTTAGCATACAGCTTTTGGTGCTTCTTAAAAGTGGTACCATACATGACACTTCAGAGCTGGATACATCCATATTTTCACTACCAACAGCTCTCCCTATAGTATAGCTAAAGAGACCAGAAACTACGTAATGTTCTAAGGCAGCCAGCTCATCAGAGACACTCCCATGCCAGCCTTCAGCAAGCAAATGGATAGCAAGTACAGGTTCTGCCACTGGAAGTAGTACAAAGGCAGTACAAAGTTAGGTGGTATTTTAAGTTGCTCTGGGTGGAGCACTGCCTGCTGAAGTTATTTAATACTATGTATTTGACTCCAAGTGAGGATTTAGTGTCAGTCAAGTGTACTGATAACAGAAATTAGTCTCAAGAACCACAGGGTTACTTTCTTATAATCTCAAGGACCACAGTGTTACTTGCTTATTTTTCATGATAAGATGCTCTGCTTGTGATAAACATACAGAAATTCATGTCTAAAATCAGTGAAGCATCTCTATAGAGAATAAATGTCATATAATGTTTGTTGCCTGTAATTTCTAACTTTTCTTGAGGACAGGAAAAGCTAAAGCATGTTTAAAATTTGAGAGGATGCAGTTTTCATATTTAAATGAAATAATGTTCTGTAATTCCAAATACGCTGTTCACAAAGAAGATACAAATAGATGCTTGTCCCCCAAAGTACAAATGCTGTAAATGTACAAAATGGTCCTTACAGGGCAATTCCACCATTTTTAAATTTCCACATAATTAAGTGTGTAAGATGTCATTCAGAATGGTTTAATGTGAAATGCTCAGTTCTAGAGAAACTTACTGATTCAGAACTGGTCACAGTGGTGGTGGTGATAGGAACAGACATATGAAGAGTATGATGCCTCTAAAAGCCGCATCACAGAAAGTAACTAAATAAAGTGGTCATAAACACACTGCCTGACGTCTGAGACATTGTTTTATGCAAGTTAGTTTTCATTTTTTGCCTAAAGTGTATTTTTATAATGAAAAAAATTGTTTTCTGTAGAGGATGTGTTCACTTATTTTTACTTCATCTAAACATGTCATTTGACCAGGGGTGTTCAAACTACAACCTCCCTTGACCACTAAGGGATGCTGTTGACCAAGGATTCATAATTTGAAAACTCATTTTTGTGTTTTCACTCAATCCCCACAGGAATGACCTTTATATGCCTCCAGCTGTCCTTCAGACTGGCTAGTTTAGCTACAACACCCATCTATACCAAAATCTACGAGTCCACACTGGACACCTTTCCTGGGTTTGTCTTCACCTTATCCAGCATCATCACTTTTGTCTCCATTATACCTATCAGGTAAACTTGTCATTTGAAATATATTCATGTATTTTTTTCTTACACATAATTCTAAAAAAGTAAACATACATTTGTTTAGCAGATAAATTTAAAATATATCACTAAACTATGTTTCCTTTTCTTTACAAAGTGTTGTAGGCTGCCACACTGCAAAGCACGAGAATTATGAGAGAATTCAAGGGAACTAATACTGTCAAACCACCGTCAGAACAGAAGGCAGAATGAGTGAACGAGTGCATCTTGTTCTATCACTAGCTCTGAAAACATGTCACATGAAATGTTCATTCTGAACGGGTGCAGCTCTCCACTTTTCACAACACATTTGTGTCTACTGGAGGTTTAGTAGCATTATTGCATTTTATTTTTACTCAGTGATTTTATTTTAAAGTGGACTTTAAAATAGTCTATGTTTCTTACTTGTGAGATGTTTTTGTACTTCTTAGCTCTTTGTGTGCTGTACATTGTTACATCATTGTCACAGTGTTAAGTTTAGCTTTATCTTACCAAGTGTCATTGCTTTGTGAATATGAACAGTGTATAGGTGTTTACATGGCCTTTAACCACAATGATGTTGAATTTATGAATTTTGATTTCATCAGGAGACTGACCATTTAATAATGGCATTATTTTTATTATTATTATTATTATTATTATTATTATTAATAATAATAATAATAATAATAATAATAACCCTTTTTCTAAACGGCTCATTATTTAAAATTTGTTGATTAAAGATTGTAGCATTAAAATATCAGTGTACAAGCTATTTGTCTTGCAATTTAAACATGAAAAATCAACATTACAGTAAACAACTCACACAAAAGGGAAGATATGGGATGCAAGGGACCAAAACCTTATAGGGAGTCAAAATAATACAGAGGTCATTCATAATACAAAAGTATTATTCCCTCAGTTTTACTATTTCTTTCACCCTGCCATTCACTTTTGAACTCTTAATTACATAAAAAAACATGAAGATATACTGTAATCATGAAAAACTGAGAAGTAAAATAACATATGTTGCTGCTAAAGAAAACTATTGACAAACAGAAGATGATGTATTTCTATTGTCTTTGTTTAATGTCTGGTTGATGTACTGCATGTGCACAATGTAGGCTGCAGGCATATTTCATATTTAAAAAATTACAACGTTGAGTCGCGTAGCTGCCTTAATTTTCACATCACATACGCTTTATGGAGACATCGATTAAAGTGCATTCAAGGCAAAATGAAAAATGTAACCATTGCTTCATCTGTTGTGAACATACATATTTGCCTCTTACAGTGGTGCCACAATAGTCACTAAAACAACATTTGCCGGTTTAAAGGCTAAGAAAATCCCCTTCTGATGATGTACTATGAAGGTGGGAGGAACTACTGAAAAACTACAAGGGCCCTGGGTCAGATATTCGACTGGCGAATGCAGAAGGAAACTAACTACTGCAAAAAAAGCTGTATTTATTAGTCTCTACATCAGTGGCTACGCTAGCAGTCACAAATTCTTTATCTCATTGAGGAGGTTTCCAGTGGTTATGGGATGTATTTGTGTAATGCATGCTGGGAACTGTAGTGAGAGAACAGTGATGGAAAAAAAGCACAAAAAGGATACAAAATCATGAATTCTGCCAAAACAATAAGGTTGAGGGATTCAATACTGCACTACCGAAGTACTTGGTGGCAGTCTTGGTGTAAATCTGGATGAAGACAACAACAACAACGAAAACATTAAGTTAAAATCACAATAATCACATTATGTGGTCTCTGTTGCACTTGGTATTCTCTGGCTAAAACGAAAAATGTAACCATTGTTACATCTGCTGTAAACATGCCTACTCACCTCCTGCGGTGCCACAATAGCCATTAGAATTAGCACCGGACGATTTTCACGATTAATTCAGTTAATTCGAATTAACGTTTTCACACAATGTTAGAAATGAGACAATTAAGACTGTACAAGTTTACAAACCTATTCAAACTTTCAAAACATATGAAAAACGCATCTTAAATAAAAAACGCCGACTCTCACAGCACGCGGTAGAAAAAAAAACACACAAACACTCCAAGATGGCGGCACGCGGCGCTTCGCAGAGGAGTGAGCTAGTACCAAAGAAAGGTGGAAACATCAGTTCAGTGGTATGGAACTTATGTTGAAAAGGCAGATGTTGAACAAATTCATGTGAAGTGTAAGTTGCGTCGAAATACAGCTGCAACCAAATGTAGCAGTACGGCGAATCTGTTCCTGCTCTTACGACACAAACACCCAGTGAAACGGGAGAAATGCGTGAAACAACGCGATGAAAATGAGCGAGTTTTCAGCCGGCTGGGCACGCTGTTAAGGCCTCAGCACTTCTTGTGAAACGAAGTTCTCGAGGGTTGTGCGAAGCCGAAAGCGCCGATTCTTTCACTGTTCTAACTATGGTGACGTTTTAGTTCAGAATACCGCCACCATTTAAGGTGGAACTGGAAAATTCAAACAAGAAGCTGGTGAATAGAAAGCCAACTTCAGCCTCGTCCTCTTGTGAAACTACATATAATATAACCTATATGTTTTGGTGCTTAGTACTAGTTAACATCTTACATTAAGGAAATATTCATTGTTTATTTAACAAATGCGCGTTTTACAGTGAACTATTAGTGTGTCTGCCAAAGCCGAAGCTCCTCAAATTTATCCATCTTTGTTTTATGGCACGCCTCTTTTTTACCGACCAATCACAGGCTTTGTCGCGTAGCGTCTTCGTCTGCGGAGTTCGCCCAGCTGCCATGTGCGCGACACGGCGGACGAACCCTCCGCGCAACGTCTGCGGTTGTACGTTTTGTCCGTTATTACGTCACATTGATCACTGAAGCCAGACGAACATCCTCTCGGCAAGAAGTACGCCGAGGCCTTTCAAATGGCGTCTCTCAAGCCTGAAACAGTAGACAGGCTTGTGTTACTTTCAAGAAACCTGTAAAGAAGTTTGTGCTCTGCACTTTTCTTAATGTAAGGAGGTCATGCTTGCACATTATTTAAAGTGAGAGTTGCCTGTGAGCTTTAAGGAAGCTGCTTGCTATTCTTAAAAGAATATCACTAATTAATATGGTTCTTTTATGTTTTAATTATAAATTTTGTTGTGCTTGCACAGTTTGAGTCCCTTGAAAGGATATTTAAAAGTAACCACTATTTGCACAATATAATTGTTATAGGTGGTGCTGTTACTATTTTTGCAATTCTGCAGTCTTTTAAATTAAAGTGCAAAACAGAAATTCTTTTTTCAAAGGCATTATACAAGAACCAAAAAAAAAAAAAAATCAGAATCGGGAATCGTTAATAAATGTGAAAATAATGGAGATTTTACTTTTTTCAATATTGCCCAGCCCTAATTATCATAATTTTTTTTTTGGTTTAAAGGCTAGAAAAAAAACCCTTTCTGATGATTTGTTTTGAAGGTGGGAGGAAGTTTTGGAAAACGACAAGAACACTGGCCAATTCCAGAAGAAAGCCTGATTGCTAACATTACAGCCAGAAAGACAAATATCACCTCTATTTATTAGCCTCTACATAAATGGTACATCAATGCATTTCTGTATTGTAACACTGTATGTCCAAAAGTATTTAGACACTGCTTCTAATTAGTGCATTCAGCTACTTTAAGGTGCACCTATTACTGACACAGGAGTTGAACTGAACGCACAGTTTGCATAATCTAAACAGAAAAGCATTGCCAATAAAATGAGAAACACTGGAGCAGCTGCATATAAGCCTAAGGTCACCATGTCTAATGCAAAGTGTTAGCTAGAAAGGTATAAAGCCAAGATTAGTGGAAAGGGGCTTCCAGGGTTTTTCCAAGATATGAGCCCTTTAAAAAATATAACAGCCTTGTGCAATATTACCCAGCGTCCCATAATACCTGAGACCCTGGGAAAGACACTGAAGGGTTGTCTACAGCCCGAAGGATTTCCCCTACCAGAAATCCCGAGATCCCATTTTGATAACCGAGGTGGTAGGGGGGGGTGGCGCGAGAGGGGATTTACTGGTGCTTCGCACTGCCAAATAAAACTTCAGAACAGGTTCTGCAAGGAAAGCACAGAAAGCACGAACCCGCTCCACTGCACACAGAGAGCGAGAAACCTGGCTATAAGCAGAGCTCTCTCTCTTCAGGTACAGTGAAAGTTTCTTTTTCTTTCAGCAGGCTACTCACTGAGTAACTCCCCATCGCTGACAGAGGCTTGTCTGCTTTCAGCCTCTGCTAATGTCTAAAAGCTGTACAGCAGCTAAAACGTGTAAATATCGGTCTGCACGACTCATTCGGGCGTTCGCGTCTGACTGACCGCGTGTTTGTCTTATTTAGGGACGGAGGAAGGCGCACAATGCTTGTTGTGGGCGTGAATGTGTTTACAGGCGAGGACCAAAGTTGAAGAAGCATCCACAAAGTCGAGTGCCATCACGCCTCAGGCACTCAGTGCTGCTCAGTGTTTGCCTGACGGTCTCTCTCTCTCCCCGTCTCTCTCTGTGTCTCTCTCTTTCTCTTGGGCGACATGGCCATGCTGCAGTCCATACAGAAACACGTGGAGACAATGGTGTTTTGCATTTAGATGGCCAGGGCCTTCTTCGACACAGGTCTCCAGATGGTGGTCAAACAACGAAGCAAGAACGCTGTGAGCCCCTCCGACCCACACAAGGACCAGAACACCATCGCCAACTTCTACATGATTTTCAACATGCTGACAGACTTCATCCCAATCCTTCCCGGCCTCATTTTGGCGCAAATTGGAGACAGGAGTTACCGGAAGGTCCCCATCGTAGGCCCTCTGGTAGGATACTCTTTGTCCAGGGCTCTTTTATTACTTGTCATCTGGCTGGAGTGGAGGATTGAGGTGATGTACACGGCACCAGTGATCTACGGACTGTGTGGGGGCTTCTCGTTCTACTGGGCAGGCGTCATGGCACTGGTGTAGGTTAGTACCAGCGAAAAAGAGCGTTCGCTCCGCATCATGTGCACGGAGCTCATGTACGGTATAGCCGGCTTTCTGGGCAGCCTGGCCTCAGGTCACCTGTTCCAGCTGTACACCGTGGGGATGAAGCAAGGTGTTCTGCTGGCTAGCATGAGCGTGGCGCTGTACGTCTTCTGCCTCCTACAGGTGAGTCGGATCACCTTGGAGCAGCGGGATAGCAACAGCATTGGCATCATCACCCACAGCGGGCAAGACAGGACCATCATTGCGCTGCTCTTCGTTAGTGGGATCTTGTATGACGTAGCCGTCGCAGGGGGTGTAGAGATCTTGTCCGTTTACGTCCTGAAGGCGCCTCTGGAGTGGAGCGCCACCGAGGTGGGCTATGGGAACGCCGCCGGCTCCCTCATCTTCATCATCACCTTCCTGGGCATAAAGTCATTCATGACCGGGATCTACTTCATGACCTTCGTCACCACCACTGCCATGTACTTTTTAGGTAGGCTTTCATACATTCCTGCATTCATTCATTCATTCGTTTATTCATTTTAAAAAGTATTGGTTTATGTTTCTCAAGGTTTTTGTTGAATCATTTCCAAACGTCGTGTCAACAAAGCCCAATATTATTTGTAGTTACCATCCAGTACCTGGTTTGGGTAATCAGTGCTCCAATAAATTAAATAAGAAGTAATGGTAATGGAATTTAACAAATCTGAGATGGCTGGGGTGTTGATGAGAAATCTGGAATGAACTCCAAAAGACATCACTACTTTTTTTTTTTTAGAAAACAAGAAATTCTTGTTAATTTTTACTACATTAATGTTTGTTATATAGTGTTTTACAAGCAAAAACACAGTGATTGTCCAGATAAATTGTTCTACATTTTTGCCTAATTTAAAAGTTCCAGTTACCCTTCACATTGTGTTTAAATTTTGCAGTGAATGGACCAACAATAACTAACCAAAATTTTGGGAAAACAATCATGTTTCATCATATTCCATTACATGTTAAAAATGTTTTTTTCCCTTCTCATTTTAGAGATACAAGGTTTTATTCTGACAGCAACAGTATATACAGATAGACTGATATTTTGATTTAGATACAAGTATTTTGATTCAGATACAGTTTATGGCATAGGTATTCAAATCACAGCCCTGGACACCTACAGTTTTTCCACCCACTTTTTGTGAACACTGACACCAATTGTGCTCCTAGCAGTGAAAGACATATTAAAGCAACACAGATTCAGTGTTACTTTTGGATAAGCTAGAACCGCAGTTTAGAATATCAGCTATCAAAAATAATTAATTTGATAGACAAACTTAGGGTGAAAGAAAAAGTGAAACCACACTCCAGTGTATTAGAGGGAGGGAACCTAATGACGATGTTATCCTGAGAACCACAGCATTTCTCCCCTTTCAGAGAGGACTGACAGCACCTACGCTAAACCCCCAGAGCTTGTTATGTTCTGAAACTTTCCTTTTGCTTTGTGTTTGAGGGGAATAGATCCCAAAAATCTATGGCTGTGTCTCGATTTCACTCACTAGTTCCATATGGAATGAATCAGTACATAGAAAGACATATTCGGGCACTGGCTAGGTCCCTGGAGGTGGGAACTCTGGAACGCTGACAAACTCAATTACGTGCGACACAGATGCGGAGACAGTACCGACAACATCGACTGGAAAGCTTCTATAAACGTGCTGTGCTTAGCCATACTGTCATTTTTAGGATGGCATATTCCAGTCATTTCATGAACATTTTTATTTTGTTTACACTAAGACCCTGCTACAGCCATCTGTCGGTCATTTTATGAAAGTTTTAGATTTTTATTTTTCGCCTAGTGTAGTGTATTTTTAAAATACAAAAAAAAATTGTTACCTGTAGAGGATGTGTTAACATATTTTTACTTTAATTAAACATATCATTTGACCAGGGGCGTTCAAACTTTTGCACATGACTGTAGTCTCCCTTGACCACTAAGTTGTGCTGCTGAGAAAGGATTCCTAATTTGAAAACTCATTTTTGTGTTTTCATCCAATCCCCACAGGAATAACCTTTATATGCCTCCAGCTGTCCTTCAGACTGGCTAGATTAGCTACAACACCCATCTATACCAAAATCGAGTCCACACAGGACACCATCCCTGGGCTTGACTTCACCTTATCCAGCATCATCACCTTCCCCGCCATTATACCTATCAGGTAAACTTGTCATTTGAAATATATTTATGTATTTTTTCCTTACACATAATTTTAAAAAAATGTAAATATATCACTAGAATATGTTTCCTTTTCCTTCCAAAGTGTTGTAGGCTGCCGTACTGCAAAGCAGGAGAACTATGAGAGAATTCAAGGGGACTAATACTATCAAACCACCATCAGAACGGAAGGCAGAATGAGTAAACGAGTGCACCTTGTTCTATCACTAGCTCTGAAAACATGCCGCATGAAATGTTGATGCTGAACAGGTGCAGCTCTCCACTTTTCACAACACATTTGTGTCTACTGGAAGTTTAGTAGCATTATTGCATTATATTTTACTCACTGATTTTATTTTAAAGTAGATTTTTTATATTTCTTATTTTGTAACGTTTTGTTCTTCTGAGCTCTTTGTGTTCTGTATGTTGTTACATCATTGTCACACTGTTACGTTTAGCTTTATCTTACCAAGTATCTTACTGCTCCCCCACACAACCCAGGAGGATAAGTGGCTTAGATAATGTATGTGTGTGTGTGTTCTTTTTAATCTCTCAGTGTTACATTTAGCTTTATCTTACCAAGTGTCATCGCTTTGTGACCACTGTATAGGTGTTTACATTGCCTTTAACCACAATGATGTTGAATTTATGAATGTTGATTATCTGGAAATTGACATATTAATAATGGCATTATTATTATTAATAATATTATTTTTATGTTCTTTTTAATCTCTCTCATGGGACAGATGTGTGTCCCATAAATGCTCCTTTCCTTTTTATATACAGTAAGTTTACACTGTGTCATTTCCACTGAAAACATTGTGCTTGAAACTTATTCAAAAGGTATTCATGTGATATAATGGACTGAAACATCCACTGGACTACAGTAAAGAGTATGGACTCTTAAACATACTTTCAAAAAGGCATTAATATATCCTTCTTTTAATTGGTTCAATATTTAAAATCTGTTGATTAAAGATTGTACCATAAAAACAACATCAATGTACAAGCTATTTGTCTTGCAAAATTTACATCAACATTATAGTAAACAACTCACTCAAGAGGGAAGATTTGGAACACTAAGGAACCAAAACATTTTGGGAAGTCTGAAAACCAGATTCATTATACAAAAGTCCCTCAATTTTACTTTTTCTTCTGCCCTGTCATCGACTTTGGAACTCCTGATCACATGAAAACATGAGGATGTGCTGCAGTCATGAAAAATGAACTGAGAAATGAAACCAAAATAACTCACACATTGTGGGTTATTAAGAAAACTAATGACAAACAGAGAAAGTATTTCTGTTGTCCTTGTTTGATGTCTGGTTGATGCACTATACTTGCCTATTTTATATTTTACCCCCTACAACTTTCAAAAATGACAACGTTGAGTAGCGTAGCTGCCTTAATTTTTTCACATCACATTACATACGCCTAATGGAGACAAAGATTCCCTGATCTTTCTTCACATTTTTGAAATTATATTTAGTAATCCATTACATTTCAGTTGACATTGGGCTTTATAAGATTTAGATCTGTAAACATATTCAAAAGGGATAAACACAGGTGATAAAGACGGGCACCAAATTAAAAACAATAAGAGAATTCTTTTGTCCAGCAGAGGGAGCCAGAGGCATGCTTGGATATATTATGATAGCGTCAGCAAGTATGGGCATGTCCTTTTTTTTAATGCCAAAGTAGGACCATGTAGCTCAAAATCCTGGTCTAAATTTTGTTAAGCAGAAAAAAACATTTACAAGTCTACTCACATTTTTGTTATTTTTTCATCTTCCAACTCACCTGAGCATAATTAGCATTTCAAAGTAGACTGGATGATCTTCTAATATAATCAAGATAAAGACAACATTTATTTAGTTTAAATTTAGTTAAACAAATATTTAGTTAAAATGACAGTAGTCACATTATTTGGTCTCCACTGCACGTAATAGACTTAAAGGGGCATTCTGGCTAAAATTAAAAATGTAACCATTGCTACATTTGCTTTAAACATGCCTAATCATCTCCTACAGTGGTGCCACAATAGTCGTTAGAAAATATCTTTCGGGTTAAAGGCTAGGAAAACCTCCTTCTGATGACATATCTTGAAGGTGGGAGGAAGTTTTGGAAAACTACAAGTGCATGGGCAAATCCAGAAAAGAGCCTGATCGCTAACGTTTCAGCTAGGAAGACAAATATCATGTCTGTATTTATTAGCCTCTACATAAATGGTACATCAATGAATTTCTTTATTACTGTACGGAAAAATGGTTGTGTGACACTGTATAGCCTTTGTGTAATGCATGCTGGGAACTGAAGTGAGAGAACAGTGATGAGTGAAAAATTCAAGGGAACTAATACTATCAAAAATCATGAATTCTGTCAAACAGATGAGGGTGAGGGATGCAATGATGTGCTAGAGAATATTACATAACCTGAAAAATAACATATTACATGCTAGTTGTAGACCAGTAAGCCCCTTTAATCCAAGTTCAGACAAATGAGTTAGCCCAGAGAGACGTCGCTTCCCTGAGCACTCTCAAAAATAACGTTCATTTTTGTGATCACTGCTTTAACACATTTTTTGTGTCAAACCACAAAGTCACAGCACATCACAAATACACAGACAATGTAATCTGAACACATTTTTGTGTTAAAAGTCTGAACACTGCCTATGTTTAACACATTTGCTGTGTTACACATTGTGTGATTGTAACACGTTTTCTGAATGTAGAAAATACGCATGCCATTATAGCCCTTTACAAGATAAAGTATTATTAGCTTTGGACAAGAGCAGGCCTTAATACAGCTGCATACAGCTATACAGCCCCAAGTCATGAGACTGTAGAAGACAATGGAAGCAGAAGGGAAACAGAAAGCATTGTGAGCTATAAGTGACAGCACCTATAGCTTTAGCTCTTAACATAACCAGCTGACCTGAAAATGGGTTACTTATAGTTTGTAACAGAATGAATCAGCACAAAGAACAAATGGTGTGACAGAGCTCCATCCAATACTCCTGGGATGAGCTGGAGTGGAGTCTGTAATCCAGAACTAATGATTCAACATCAGTACCTGACCTTACTAATGCTCTTGTGGTTGAATGCAATCAAAGCCTCACAGCAATGTTTCAACCTCTAGTGTAAAACCTTCCCAGAAGAGTAGAATAAGTGACTTATTCCCTCAAAATAATTACTTATTTTCTTAAAACATTACAATAATATTTCAAAATAATTACTTAATTTCTTGAAATATTGACTTGGCATCTTAAAATAATGACTTACTCTCTCCAAATACTGAGTATCCTGACAAAATGCTGACAAAATGCAGTTGGCTCAACCTTATCGTGATGACCTGTACTGAGTTCATGGCTGTCTCACAGCACACACACTGTGAGACTGTCATTCCAAAATAATTATTACATACACTGTAAAAAAATGTTAGCTTGCGCAACAACAAAAAAACTTGTTACAAGGTGAAAGGGAGCTAAAAGGTACGCAGAGAAAGAGATAGACTGAAATCTGTAAGTTAGGAATACCTTAAAAATGGCCAGTGAGTGTATATGCATGTGTGGGAAAGAGAGACAGCAAGAGAATGAACAACTGAAGCCTACCTTACTGTGCTAAATATACTCTTCCCTCAACAGATGTGGAGGTCTTTGGTCAATTTCTTCTTCACTTTCAGCTCATGAAAGTACTTTTACTCAAGTTCAGAAGTTTTGTACTTTATTCCTGGCGAGAAGGCTCCTATAGCTGCAATGTGGTGGGTGGGAGGGGGCCTAGAAGTAGAGAAAAAAGAGACACTGAAACAGAACTTTTAAGTATAATTAATATTTTAAACTTTGGTTGTAGAAGACAGGGATCCACCATGGAAGCAGATCTATTAGTAATGAAAACTCGAGAGGAGTGAAAAAGGTAGTTGAGAAAGCACAATTCACTGCAGGTGAGTTCAAAGGCATCCTCACCTGTCAGACTTTTAGCAATTTTAAAATGAAAAATTCTGGAGCACTTTAAACTACAAAAAAGGAAAAAAGAAGTGGTTCAGTCACGCAAGAAAGTTTTATTACCTAAAAACAAAGCATGGACACCAGTTTCAAAGACAGAAGCCCACCATCTCACAATGTCATCCCCATCCTTAAAAGTGGGCAGATTGTGGTCCATATTGTGCTGGAGAACAAAACAAAACAAAAATGTTCTGTTTTCTATTTCAATGGTTATTACAGTCAGTCAATCATCATCTGCCTCGGTACGGGTGGAATCTCTCGTATATTTTTGCCGAAACATCAGTTGCCGAGCCTCACCCGTACCTGTCCCGATTCCGGTGTGCCAAAACTATTAGCCGAGACCGTCGCACAGCAACCGAGCTCGAGCCGTCTCTTTATGTTGGCTGAATTATTAGCCTATTAGTATGTTAGCTAGCATTATATAATCTACTACATGATAAAATATTTATAGTCCATCAACAGAGGGTCAAACTCAAACGTTACATCAACTTGAAATCGCCAGTTGATGCAGGGTGTGTGCTGAAACACAGCTACGAACTCAGTACAGGGTGCTGAGTGAGTTAAATCTCCATTAGAAAGTTGGGCCGGCTGTATTTTTGTAATTTTCCTAGCTAACATTTAGCGAGTTGGATTTTTTACAGTGTACCTGGCTTCCCATAAAACCTGAGTGCCGAGGAAAGAAATCGAAGGGGAGAAAGAGGAGGGGGAGGAGGGAGGGGCGGTTAACTGGTGCTTTGCGCTGAAAAATCTAACTTCAGAACAGGGTCTGCTAAGAAAGCACAGGAAGCACGAGCCCGTTCCACTGCACAGACAGACAGACAGACAGAGAGAGAGAGAATAAGCAGACCTCTCTCTCTCCTCGGGTACAGTGAATGTTTCTCTTTCTTTCTGCTCGCTGTACACATTAAAATGTGTCTCTAAGTTGTGACTGAAGATCTCCAATCTTCTCACAAGACTATTAGCGTCACTGTTTACTTTCTGCTTGCGTGTATCATGAGTAATCCAGAAGTTATTTCACTGAGTAACTTCCCTATCGCTGACAGAGGCTTGTCTGATTTTATCCTCGGCCAGTGTCTGAGAGCTGTACAGCGGCTAAAACGCGTAAATATCGGTCTACACGACTCATTCGGGCGTTCGCGTCTGACTGACCGCTGTGTTCGTCCTAGTTAGGGACGGAGGAAGGCGCACGATGCTCGTCGTGGGAGCGACTGAGTCCACAGACGTTGACCACAGTTGAGGAAGCGTTCATAAAGTCGAGTGCCATCACGCCTCAGGCACTCAGTGCTGCTCAGCGTTTGCCCAACGGTCTCTCTCTCTCCCTGTGTCTCTCTCTTTCTGTCACGCAACATGGCTGTGGTGCGCTCCTTACGGCAATACGTGGAGCCGGTGGTGTTTGGCGCTCAGATGGCCTGCTCCTTCTTCGACACTGGTCTTCAGATGGTGGTCAAGCAACGAAGCGAGAACGCCACGAGCCCTTCTGACCCGCACGAAGACCAGAACGCCATCGCCAACTTCTACATGATTTTCAACATGCTGACAGACTTCATCCCAATCCTTCCCGCCCTCATTTTGGCGCGAATTGGAGACAGGGGTTACCGGAAGGTCCCCATCGTAGTCCCTCTGGTGGGATACTCTTTGTCCAGGGCTCTTTTATTACTCGTCATCTGGCTGGAGTGGAGGATTGAGGTGATGTATGTAGCACCGGTGATCTACGGACTGTGTGGGGGCTTCTCGTCCTACTGGGCAGGCGTCATCGCACTGGTGTCTGTTAGCACCAGCGAAGAACAGCGCTCGCTCCGCATCATGCGCATAGAGCTTGTGTACGGCATCGCCGGCTTTCTGGGCAGCCTGGCCTCAGGTCACCTGTTCCAGCTGTACACCGTAGGGATGAAGCAAGGTGTTCTGCTGGCTAGCATGAGCGTGGCGCTGTACGTCTTCTGCCTCCTGTATGCCACATGCGTCCTACAGGTGAGTCGGATCACCTTGGAGCGGCGGGAAAGCACCAGCAGCGGCATCATCACCCACAACAGGCAAGACAGGACCATCATCGCGCTGCTCTTCATTAGTGGGATCTTGTACGACGTAGCCGTCGCAGGCGGCGTGCAGATCTTGTCCGTTTACGTCCTGAATGCGCCTCTGGAGTGGAGCGCCAGCGAGGTGGGCTATGGGAACGCTGCAGGCTTCCTCATCTTCATCACCAGCTTCCTGGGCATGAAGTTTTTCACCAGGTTTGCTGTGAGTGACACAAGCATGATAATGATAGGCATGGTGTCATTCATGACCGGGATCTACTTCATGACCTTCGTCACCACCACTGCCATGTACTTTTTAGGTAGGCTTTCATGCATTTATGTGTTCATTCTATAAAGTATTAGTTTGTGAAGGAAGCCCAATATTATTCATAGTTACCGTCCAGTACCTGGTTTGGTTAATCAGTGCTTCAATAAATTAAATAAGTAGAGCTGGTGATGGAATTTAACAAATCTGAGATGGCTGGGGTGTTGATGAGAAACCTGCAACCAGAAGTGAGAAGTCTGGAACCAGCTCTTTCTTGAAAACAAGAAACTCTTGTTAATTTTTACTACATTAATGTTTGTATTTATTATCATGTTATATAGCGTTTTACAAGCAAAAACACAAGGATTGTCCAGATAAATAGTTTTACTTTTTGCATTATTTAAAAGTTACAGTTATCCTTCACATTGTGTTGAAATTTCACAGTAAATAGACCAACAGAAACAGACCAAAACAATTGGGAAAGCAATCAATGTTACATCATATTTCATTACATGTTAAAAAGTTTTTTTTCTTCTCATTTTGGAGATGCAAGGTTTTATTCCAACAGCAACAATATATGTAGATGGATCATTATTTTGATTCAGATACAGCTTATGGCAGACATATTCAAATCACAGCCCTGGAGGCCTACAGATTTTCCACCATTTATCTTTACAGTTTGGTGTGATGACAAAGTGGCCAGCTATTGACCTTAACTGTTCAAATAACTGTCAGTGTTTATGAAATTTAGGACCAAATTTGGAAGTGAGGGCCAGATTTGATATCACTGATTTACAGCATGAAATGTGTCACAGTAGAAAAGGTGAGATGGCAATAAATACAATCCTTTGTCTGAAAACGAAAACAGAAGGCTGCCCAGAAATCACAAAACCCTGCAGACCTGCAAATGAGGAACTGAGATAGGGAAGCCATGAGCGAATGATGCGTGAGCGATGTAGATAGACGCTGCCAATTCTGTGCTTACAAGGAACATGTGAACAACTACTTTGCAAGGGTCGATCCACTTCATCAAAATCATAAAGTGTAAAAACAATACTTTTCAGCTCTGCACTATTTACCAAATCACTGGACACTCAAATAACTGATCTGTTTTTTTGTTTTACAGCTCGTTCCGTCATGTTGTTTGCGCTGATCCCCATGCCGACCATTCGCTCCCTGCTGTCCAAGCAGGTTCAAGGAACATCATATGGTAAGATCCAGTTTACCTTGAGCCCACATTATGGTCTGTTGGCTTCTATGCGTTACTTGTATCGCCACTTTTTGTGAACACTGACACCGATTGTGCTCCTAGCAGTGAAAGACGCATTAAAGCAACACAGATTCAGTATTACTTTTGGTTAAGATAGAACTGCAGTTTAGATTATCAGCTGTCAAAAATAATTCACTTGATAGGCGGACTAGGGTGAAAGAAGAAGTGAAACCACACTTTGATGTATTCGAGGGAGGTAACCAAATGACATTGTTACCCTGAGAACCACAGCATTTCCTCCCTTTCCTTCAGCTCTGGCCTGTATGTAAGACGACTGAGAGCACAAATCGTATCTCCAAAATAGTAACTTTACAGGAGTTCCATATGAAGTGAATCAGTACATAGTAAATACATATTCAGGCACTGGCTAGGTCCCTGGAGGTGGGAAATCTGGAACGCTGACAAACTCAATTACATGTGACACAGATGCGGAGACAGTACCAACAATATCGGCTGTAAAGCTCCTTCACAGTGCTTAGCCATACTGTCATTTTTTAGGATGGCTTATTATTTCATGAACAGTGTTATTTTGTTGTGTTTCACTCACTCATACGCACACTGCGTAAAAGTAACATCATAAATATTAAAAGTACAGGGAGATTCACTCGAAAGAGACCCCAAATATTCTGTAATATCTCTCGCTAGGACGAAGCAATCTGAACAAAACAACGTGCAATGTACTCCTCAGTATATGGAGCTTCGAACAAGCCGGACTGAGCGGTGAGGTAGGCGCCGGACAGCCGTCATGACATTTAACCTCCATTTACAGCTTCCGGGTGCATACCCCCGTACCCCTTCATGTGTCTGGCAGAAAACGGAGGTCACTTCCAGCATCACATGTAATGCAATCGATTACACATGCGTCAAGGTATGTCGCTTTTTTTTTTTTTCAGATTGCTTCATCCTAACGCGAGTTACAACAGAATATTCGGGGACTCTTTTGAGTGAATCTCTCTGTATTATATACAGCCATTATGTTATGTATACACGTATCGCCCCAAGTTTTTCCACAATATATTGCTGTATCGATATTTCGAACACAGCCTTACGTCACTGCAGTTCTCAGGAATGTTAAATTCAAAGCACCTCACAAAGTTGGCTTTTAACTCACTCACTCATGTTTAGCAGGTGGACATTGTTCACAAGAGGGTGCTTTTAGCACTCATAGCTTTTGGTGCTTCTTAAAAGTGGTGCCTCACATCACACTTTAGAGCTGCAGACATCCAAAAGCCTTCACTATACTATAGCTAAAGAGACTATAAATTACATTATGCTTTGTGGCAGCCAGCTCATCAGAGACACTCTCATGCCATCCTCCAGCAAACAAATAGATAGTGAGTACAGGTTCTGCCACTGGAAGCAGTACAAAGGCAGTAGATAGGTGGTATTTTAAGATGCTGTGGGTGGAGCACTGCCTGTTGAAGTTTTTTAATACTATGTGTTTGACTCCAAGTGATCATTAGTGTCAGTCAAGTGTACAGAAAACAGAAATTAGTCTCAAGAACGTTTACATGCTTATTTTTCATGGTAAGGTGCTCTGCTTGTGATAAACATACAGAAATTGATGTCTACAATCAGTGAAACATCCTCTAAAGAGAATAAATGTCGTGTAATACATTTGTTGCCTGTTCATGAGAACAAGAAAAGCTGAGAGAACTTTAAAATTTGAGAGGATGCAGTTTTCATATAAAAATGAAATTGTGATCTCTAATTCCAAATACACTGTCTGCAAAGAAGATACCGTACAAATAGATGTTTGCCCCTCAAAGCAAAAACCCCATACAAAATGGTCCTTCCACCAGTTTTTCAAAATTTCTGCATGATTAAGTGTGTAAGATGTCATCCAGAGTGGTTTGATGTAAAATGCTCCATTCTAGAGAAACTTTCTGATTCAGAATTGTTCACAGTCGTGGTGGTTGTGATAGGAACTGATGTATGGAGTTTAATGCCTCTGAAAGCCACATCACAGAAAGTTACTACATAAAATGCTTATGATTATACTGCCTGATGTCTGAGACGTTGTTCTATGAAAGTTATAGCTTTTGTTTTTTGACTAAAGTGTATTTTTAAAATGCAAAAAAAAAAATTTGTTTCCTGTTGAGAATGTGTTAACATATTTTCAAACTTGTTCAAACTATCGCAGACGATTGTAGCCTCCCTTGACCACTAAGTGGTGCTGTTGACCAAGGATTCCTAATTTGAAAACTCATTTTTGTGTTTTCATTCAATCCCCACAGGAATGACCTTTATATGCCTCCAGGTCTCCTTCACACTGGCTAGTGTAGCTACAGCACCCATCTATACCAAAATCTATGAGTCCACACTGGACACCTATCCTGGGTTTGTCTTCACCTTATCCAGCATCATCACCTTCCTCTCCATTTTACCTATTAGGTAAACTGAGAAAACTGATCATCTGAAATATATTTATGTATTTTTTCCTTACACATAATTCTAAAAAAATAAAAAGTGTTTGTTTAGCAGATAAATTTAAAATATATCACTAAACTGTGTTTCCTTTTCTTTACAAAGTGTTGTAGGCTGCCGTGCTGCAAAGCAGGAGAACTATGAGAGAATTCAAGGGAACTAATACTGTCAAACAACCATCAGAATGGAAGGCAGAATGGGTGAACATGAGTGCATCTTGTTCTATCACTAGCTCTGAAAACATATTCATTCTGAACAGGTGCAGCTCTGCACTTTTCACAACACATTTGTGTCTACTGGAAGTTTAGTAGCATTGTTGCATTATTTTTTTACTCACCGATTTCACTTTAAAGTAGATTTTCTGTATTTCTTATTTGTGAGAAGTTTCTGACCTTCTCAGTTCTTAGTTGTTACATGTTGTTATATCATTGTCACTTTGTGAATGTGACCACTGTATAAGAGTTTACATTGCCTTTAACCTTGTGGAATTTATGGATTTTGATTTCATCAGGAGACTGACATGTTAATAATGTCATTAATAATAATAATAATATTATTTGTATGTTTTTTTATCCTGCCTTCCGCCCACTGACCGCTGGGATACGCTCCAGCAAAAGCACTGTACTTGAAACTTATTCGAAAGGTTTTCATATGATATAATGGACTGAAACATCCACTGGACTACAGTAAAGAGACTCTTAAAAACATACTATCAAAAAGGCCTTAATATATCCTTTTGTTTAATTGGTTCAATATTTAAAATCTGTTGATTAAAGATTGTGGCATGAAAACAACATCAATGTACAAGCTATTTGTCTTGCAATTTAAACATCAAAATTTACATCAACATTATAGTAAACAACTCACACAAAAGGGAAGATATGGGACGCAACGGACCAAAACCTTTTAGGGAGTCAAAAAAACAGATTCATAATACAAAAGTCTTATTCCCTCAGTTTTACTCTTTCTTTTGCCCTGTCATTGACTTTGAAACTCTTGATCACATGAAAACGTGATGTGCTGCAGTCATGAAAAATGAACTAAGAAATAAAATAGCTCACATATTGCAGCTAAAGAAAACTAATGACAAACAGAGAAACATGTATTTCTGTTGTCCTTGTTTGATGTCTGGTTGATGTACTGTACTTGCCTATTTTATATTTTACCCCCAACAACTTTCAACAATGACAACGTTGAGTAGCGTAGCTGCCTTAATTTTCACATCACATACGCTTTATGGAGAAGAAGATTAAAGGCGCATTCAGGCAAAAATGAAAAACGTGACCATTGCTTCCTCTGTTGTGAACATACATATATGCCTCTTACAGTGGTGCCTTAATAGTCACTAGAACAACATTAGCTGGTTTAAAGGCTAAGAAAACCCACTTCTGATGATGTATCTTGAAAAACTACAAGGGCTTTGGGGTCGATATCTGAATGGATACTGCAGAAAGAAGCTTACTACTGCTAGGATGCTGTATTTATTAGTCACTACATCAGTGGCTACGCGAGTAGGCAATAATTCTTAATGGGATGTATGGGATGTGTTAATTCTGCCAAAATGATGAGGTTGAGGGATCTAATGCTGCGCTACAGAATATTACATACCATGACAAATAACATTAAATGCTAGTTTTAGGCCAGAATGCCCCTTTGAACAGTCATACTGCAAAATACGCCATGCTATTGTATGGCACAAGAACAAATACATGACTGAATTCTCTGTGTTCACAATTTTGCATTCACTTTAGAAAACTATTAAACATATCAGTTGACATTGGCCATTATAACGTTAAGAACTGTAAACATGT
The DNA here is from genome assembly GCF_904425465.1 of Colossoma macropomum. NCBI lineage: Eukaryota > Metazoa > Chordata > Actinopteri > Characiformes > Serrasalmidae > Colossoma > Colossoma macropomum. The sequence continues at coordinate 24,371,688 of NW_023494804.1, forward strand.
TCAAAAGGGATAAACACAGGCAATAAAAGACAGGCACAATGTGATGAAGGAAGCCAATTAAAAACAGTACGAGAATCCTGTTGTCCAGCAGATGGAGCCAGAGTCATACTTGAATGTGTTATTGTAGCATTAGCAATTTTGGGCATGTCCTCCTGTTTTTTAAAGCTTACATAGGACCATGTAGCTCAAATTTCTGGTCAAAATTTTGTTAAGCAGGGTAAAATTTGCCCAAGGCTAGCCACAGATCTCCTAAACAGTTCACTATTTGTCCAGCTCCCAAATCACCTGAGCATAATTAGCATTCTAAAGTAAACTGGATGCAGCTTCGTAAGGCCTTATACCTCACCTTCCAGTTGTCTGTTTCTCCTAATCTGATCTTATAATGTAATCAAGATAAAGACAAAAAAACTTTAAAATGATAGCAGTCTCATTATTTGGTCTCCATTGCACTGGGTAGTCTTAAAGGGGCATTCTGGCTAAAATAAAAATAATGTAACTCACCCCTTTAATAATGGTCCTTTTTCAGCAGGGACCTCCTACAGCGGTGCCACAATAGTCACTAGAACAGTGCCTTTTGGTTTAAAGGCTAGGAAAATCACTTTCTGATGATGTATCTGTAATGCTGATTTTGTTTTGTTTTGTAAAGCTGCTTTGTGACAACACCTGTTGTAAAAAGCGCTATATAAATAAACTTTGCTTGCTTGCTTGTATCTTGAAGGTGGAGGAAGTTTCGGAAAACTACAAGCACACTGGGCGAATGCAGAAGAAAGCCTGATAGCTAACTTTACTGCTAGGAAGCCAAATATCACATCTGTATTATAAAGCCTCTGTATCAACGGTACAAAAACAAATTTCGTCGCTGTGGGGGAGATTCCCAACGGTTGTATGATATCGTATGACATTTGTATAATGCATGCTGGGAATTGTAGTGAGACACCACTTACAAGTAAAAAAATGGTCTAAAATCCTGAATTTTTTCAAACCAATGAGGCTGAGGGATGGAATGATGTGCTAGAGAATATTACATAGCCTGACAAATAACATATTACATGCTAGTTGTAGACCAGAAAGCCCCTTTAATCCAAGTCCAGACAACTGAGTTAGCCCAGAGAGACGTTGCTTTCCTGAGCACTCTCAAAAATAACGTTCATTTTTGTGATCACTGCTTTAACACATTTTATGTCAGACCACCAAGTCACAGCATATCACAAATACACAGACAGTGTAATCTGAACACATTTTTGTGGCAGGCCATTATAGCCCTTTATGAGAATCTACAACTAGACAGTGAAGTATTATCAGCTTTGGACAAGAGCAGGACTGAATACAGCTGCATACAGCTATACAGCCCCAAGTCACGAGACTGTAGGAGACAATGGAAGCAGAAGGGAAACAGAAAGCATTGTAAGCTATAAGTGACAGCACCTATAGCTTTAGCTCTTAACATAACCAGCTGACCTGAAAATGGGTTACTTATAGTTTGTAACAGAATGAATCAGCGCAAATAACAAATAGGTTTGGAAAGCCTCGCTGCATTAAATAGAGCTGCTCAAACCAGTCCACTGAGGGCCTCAGTGTACAAATAAACTAAATGTCCAAAACTATCTGGAAACTGCTTTAATTAGTGCATTCAGCTACTTTAAGGTGCTGCTGACACAGGCGTTCAAGTGTACACAGTTTGTATAATCTCCATAGAAAAGCATTGCCAATAAAATGGGACACACTGGAGCAGCTGCCATGAGCCTAAGGTCACCACACCTAATACAAAGCATCAGCTACAAGGGTATAAAGCCCCCCAGCAATGGACTGTACAGCAGTAAACTGTGTTCTCTCGAGTGATAGAGCTCCATCAAATATCTCTGGGATGAGCTGGAGTGGAGTTTGTGATCCAGAAGTAATGATCTACATCAGTACCTGACCTCACCAATGCTCTTGTAGCTGAATGCAATCAAATCCTCACAAAACTGTTCCAATCTTTAGTGTAAAGCCTTCCCAAAGGAGTAGTTGCTGTTACCGCAGCAATTGAGGGCCAAACTCCCTGTTGAAACCCTTGATTCCAGAGGAAACTTTAAATGAGCAGGTGTCGAACAAACTTCTGGACCTGTAGTGTATTTCTTTCATACCTCCATTCCATTCTATTCAAATTGCAATTACTTGTCAAATTAATACTTTTTACATACACAGAACTGTGCAAAGTCAAAAACCACCTTTCTGTTTAATTTCCAGTCCAAAGTGCACGTTGTTCATTTTTCAGTGTCAGAAAAAAGCATGAAACATATTTGACAGAAAATTATACAGAAGCCGGCAACACCAAGTATAATATCAACTCTGTCAGCGTTTAATTTGTCCACTTGGACTGTGAGAAGCAGAAAATGCAACCAACTTATAAGACTGAACTTTGGAGGTGTGGAAAAATATCCCTGCAGATTTCTTTGGAAAACTGAAATCAGGTTTTCTGAAAAGAGTAGAAGCTGTAATAAAGAGTGAGCACACTAAATTGATTTTAAAAAGATATAATTGTTATTTTTACTTTTATTTTAAAAATGTGTCCCACTTCCCCCCAGACACTGAAAAAGGACTAACTTGCTCTTATTGGCCAATTTGACAGGGAATTAAATAAATGAAGGGTGATCTGACTTTTACATAGTATGGTAGATTTAAATAATAAACTAGATTTAAAAGTTACTTTTACATGTTCAATATTTCAAATTTTAGGGGAACAAGCTAATAAATAATATACTGTAATTATGCATTTGTTTTGACAACTTACTCAAAATTTGATTGCCACTTAAATATGATGCATTCTGGATATTAATTTTCTCATAACTTCATAACAGTAACTTCATTTTAAAATAATCTACAGCACTGTTCATCATTCTGGATGCACGTAAACATGTTAAACTTGCTACTAAGTATTTGAAACGTATGAAGTGTAGGACTAGCACACATGCAAAGAACTTGTAAAATAAGGTGTTGGTGTGCTTGGTGTGAAAAACAGCTGCAGACATTGTGGCCCTCAATGGAACGCATTACATAACTCTGCGCAGGCTGCTGTTTTTCCCCCCTATCAGAAGTTCAGCAGTCATTTCATTCATGACCATGAGAAGGTTTTGTTGAGACAGCAGTTTGCTTTGGCTTTCCAGCTTTCACATAATTCAAACTGTGTGTTGAAGTGATGGTGAACATTTCTACAAACTGACACTAAGTGCATCTCTGTACGTTCTCCAAGAAGGTAAACAATGGAGGGATAATGGAGTGCAGGTGTTTCTCCCCCACAGTCTTTGCTCAGTCTCCACAATTCCCTCACAGGGTCAGAATCAGAAGACTGGGTTTTGGAATCTCCACTGCAAAAAACCTTAAAACAATAAACCAATGACCAAATTCCGGAATACTCTGTTCTGCTTATAATAGAAGCCAATGGTCCGGTGCTGACGGTGGGTCTAAGTTTATCGGTTTTCGGTTCTGTTCTATATTCGGAGGAAAATTCAGCTAAGGTTCCTGTCTATAGTAAACGGCCTTATCATACAAATGTGGCAGATAGAGATTAGGCTGAACAATGTAGGAGTATTCCCTTTAAACTCCAATATTTGCAACTTGCTGGCCAATTTTTGAGGCTTTTAAGTAATAGCAAAGTTAGGAAACGTATAAAACAGTAAACAAATACATACAGAATGAGTCAGAAAACCCAGAGCAGGTCCTGTTACAGCCATGGCCATCCCTGACAAAGACTATATGTTTTGCATATATTTAACACAAAATTACATAACAGCCCCCAACACCAAGTATAATATCAAATATATTAGTACTTATTTTAGCCACTCTTTACTTCTGCAACCTACTACCACATTTACTTTCTTATCCTTCCTATTTTAAAAGAACGTAGACAAAAGAAGACAATTTGCAACACCAAAACTGGACATCAGAGATATGGAGTAAGGTTTCATTAACTGATAAATCTGTAATTGGGATTACGTGGATCAAGAGAAGCACGAAAATGCCACCAACTTCTAAGACTGAACTTTGAAGATGTGAAAAAATATCGCTGTAGATTTCTCCCAAAAATAATGGAAGCTATACTAAAGGCAAAAGGTGGATGCACTAAATACTGATAAATAAAATATTATACTTAGTGTTGGAGGCTTTTGTGTAGCTTCCTGTTAAATGTTTCCTGCTTTTGTCCCCCCGACACTGAAAAATGAATAACTAGTGCTTAATGATTTAACAAGAAATGAATTAAATGAAAGGGATGGTGTGTGACTTCTGACAGTACTGTACAATAATAAATTATATAATGTAGACTTGAATTATAAACTTGACACCAAAATGTATTTTAGATATTTCAGATTTAGAGGCTTTCAAAAAATAGCAATTAGGTTTACAAAAAAAATGAAAAATTAGTACACATAATCTACAGATAAAGTTTCTGCACATTTTAATGCACAATTACTGTTTAGCAATTTAACATACTGGGAAAATTATAAAACATTTTCTCCAATATGTTAAACTCAGCAAATATACAGAAATTATGCAATAAAATTAGCAGAAACATTACACATTTTAACTTTAACTTAAGTGTGTTCTCTGTAGAGGATGTGTTAACCTATATTCACTAAGAAAATCAACAAAACTTGTAATTTTACTGGAAGTGTTCAAACTTTTGCATACGAATATGAATAAAGAATGAAAACCTAGAGCAGGTGCTGTTGCAGCCATGGTTGTGAAAAATCATGAAAAGATCATTACGTTACTAGCACTAATACTGCAGGAATGCTGAGCTGACTACAAGTTCTAGAGCTGTACAGTTGACCGCCACTGAGAGTCATTACATCCACTTGAAAGCAAAATATCAATTAATAGCTTGTATGTATTTCAGATTTCATAGTAACCATTAATCTGAACGTCATCTGTGTCAAACCTTAGTTCAGGACCAATGGATCTGACAACAGGCTCCACCCCACCCCCAACCCAGTGCATTCACATTACTGGCCCTACCAGGATGTCTGAAAGTGATCATAGAGAACATTTCATCATAAATATTTAATGAGGTCAGGCAGGCAGGGCTGGGAAGAGAACCTTCATTCAGATTCAATGACCAGTACGTAAATCATGAATGTAGAGAGGTGGCTACCTCCAATGTCATTTGACGGTACTAGTTCCATAGTGTTCCTGAAAAACAAACAAACAAAAACAAACAGAAAACATTGCTGAGTTCCTCTACATCTTTGGTCAGAGGAATGTGGACGGTCCTGGAACCATCTCTCCGTGGTCTGAAGGCGAACAACAAACAACAACAATGATGATGATGATGCGGCGCCCTTAAAAGGAGCCGAGCTGAGGGCAAGCAGACTTTACAAAAAGTTTGTTGGCAACCGTTTGCTTAAAAACTATAAATTTCGCTCGCTTGACTTCTCTTTTCCTCTCCGCACCGCAGTCGTTCAGAGGATTGTCCCTTCTGTGGTTGTTCTGTGGTTTGACTTGCTGTGCTTCTCGAAATTACAGATCCTCCTGCTCCCAAACAGGGCCAGAGAGATGGAGGAGGGGTTTCGGATGGGGTTTCACAAATAAAAAGACACTTTACGAATCAGAAAACTACAAAGTGTTGTCCAGTCTTTGTGTGGCCCATCCCCCTGCTCCCCCGTGATGTGACAGTTGGCTTCCCGAGGGGCCAAAGCCCGTTAAGACACGCCATCACCATCCACGATCCACAGGGTCATCAGTTCTCAACCCCGAGAGCAGGTGACTCACACATGTGCTCAGTTCGTTTCTACTTTGGCTTCTTGTTTGTCCTGTAAGAGCGGAATGAGGGACTCCCACGCTGCAAGGCACTGCAGGACAGAAGAAGCAGAAGGAGCTGTTAACATCTGACTTTTCAATCCCCAAAGCAAGTCAAACATTTTTCATAAGGAAGTGCATTTGAGGTCAGAGGACCTTTTCACTTCTTTCAAACTGCCTAGACATGTGAATGTTCTGGACACGCCTTTGGAACAGGAGGGGTACAATTGTTAAACCAATAGTTTGGCCAAAAATCAAATTTACAGAATTTTTCCATTACAAATGTAGTCAAATCAGCCAAGATGGGTTTGGTTCTTTAGTTTTGACTTGAGAAATTCACATGTAAAACAACATTCAGCATATTGACTGATAGTTGAGGATCAGGTTTTGGTATCAAAAGGGAAAAGTGGTATCAGTGCATCTCTCCTTAATAATTAAGATTAAAACTCAGAAGACACGTGTAGGTTCACTGGTGGTTTTGAACAGTAAATAAAATGGCTTTATTTGTGTAGACAGGAAAGTTTCTCTACAATGAACTATTTCATCAAACCACTCTGAATTACTTTGTTTATAATGATTAAATTACAAAGAAATTTTGAGAAAATAGTGGAGATCCTCTTTAAAGGGGTGATCCGGCTTAAAATTAGGGTTTAATATGTTACTTGTCATGTTGTGCAGTACTCAGCAACAATTTTTTTTAACCTTTCATCCAGTGAAAAGAAGCCAAACTGAGGTAAAGTATCTTGATAGCCAGCTATCTTGCCAACTGTAGCTTTTAGCTGGTTCAGCTATTTCTCTTATTTCAACGATGCGCTCTCTCTGTTTTAATTATCATATATAGACAGAAACTACAGTTATAAATCTGAAGGTTGTCACATTAAAATAAGTTTTTCAAAGGTTCCTCCCACCTTCAAGATACATCATCGGAAGTGGGTTTTCTTAGTTTTTAAACACGAAAATCTCGCTCTGACTACTGGAGCACTGCTTTGGGATGCAAGTAAGCATGTTTACAACTGCCATAGCGATGGTTACACTTTTAAATTTTGCTGGGAGTGTCCCTTTATGTCCAAACACATTCATCACATGATCAAAAGCATTGGTATTTTTGCATATTCAGATACAAGTAAACATTTTAAACTTGACATTGTAATAAAAAACAGCAAAGAGCTGCAACAATCCATCTGTGGACTCTTTTGCTGCATAAACTAAAACCAGATTCAGCCTTTCAGCTCTGTTCTATGGACTCTTCCCCTTTTGGCCTTGGCTTCTGGAATTTTGCAGAGCTGTGTCAGTATTTGGCACAGCTGATGAGCTAAAAGGTGAAAGAATTCCACTGCTAGTTCCACTCACCACAGCCGGAGCTATTTCAAGGCTACAGTCAGTCTAGGACTGCTCTCAAGCCATTGTGTATTCAAATGTGATGGATTATGTTTTGTAGCGTTTTATGTTTTAGCACAGCAACTGAACTGACAACATGTATCTCAACAATAGTATCTCCATCTTTGTCATGCAATGATTTGGATCTTTTAATTCTGAAATCATTAAGGAGTAAGCTTCCGACGTCAACATACTCCTTTTACAGATGTAACAGAAGAATGACAAGAAAAACGTTCCATCGCTTTGTAAACAAAAGAGGTTTTAAATAAGAGTTTGATGTAGTGTATAAACACATGTTTATATGATGTATATAAACATCCAGCCTGTTTTTGGATTGAAGCACAATACAGAGCATCCAATCAGAGCAGAGATCATTTACATACATCAGTGTTATAGGCACTGCATCTGTTTCGTATTTACAGGAAAAAAAAATGGACTTGCGCCGTTTCAACCCTTTCACGTTAACCTAGCCTTCCTCCCTCACCTTCTCATAGTACTGGATGTTTTTGTCTGCCATGCCGGTCAGCAGCTGTCTGAAGTCCTGCCGTTTGTTGTTCTGCCAGCGGTCCCAGTCGGCCTTCAGGTCAGCGTTGAAGCACTCCGCCCGGTCCTGGCACTTCTCCACGTCTGTGGGCATCTGCAAGAGGGATGAACAGAGGAAGATTAGAATGGCCCACATACTACCAGTAACTCTGCCCTGCATTAACCCCTTGATCCTGGCAATGACCAAACAGCAAATACTAGCAAACTGTAAACCATTCACAACTCAGGCAGCAAAAGGAGCCTAAGAAGTTCTAAAATGTCCTAAAAAGCAGTGGTCAGTTGAGCGAGATATTACTTTTCAGTACGTGCAGAGGGGGCTGCAGCACCCCCAGATTTCAGGACTGCAACTACAAAAACAATTATAATACAGGGATCTGAGCTTTTTAATGATTTGAGCATCATAAAGACCCATGTGTGCTTGTAAAACATAGAAGTTCTTTTAAATGAACCGTTATATCTCCCGCTTAGGGTGCTTTCCAGCGTTAAATCTCACCGCGTGCCTGTGGATGTGACTTGTTACTTTACCACATATCAATAATCTGATCAGTTGCCACTTAGTTCATTTGCCTAAAGTTTATCCAGAATGAGACAGCAAAGAGAGGATGTGCATCAGCAGTCTGACGTGTCAGTTATATCTATGTATTGTCTCGCTCATTATAGTGCAGTATGACACATTCTGTTTGATGTAAATTATCAAAAAAATCAAATGAAAAAAATGCAGATAATTGTGCATTACATCACTGTTCACGTCACATATATGCTGCTTAAAATTTCAGCTCCCTAAACTTAAAACATCTTCCCATGTCCCTGAATGTGTGTTTCTAAGTAGATGTATGTAAACTTGTAATAGACTATGTAATTACATTTTAACAATAATGTAACATGACAAATGTAAAGCAAATTGACAACTATATACACTGTTTTTAAATCTTACTGGAGTCTTCTTGTCCTCACGGAATGCTACAGCCTCCAGCTTGGCCTCGTACTCCGCCTGGACTTGGTCCCTCTTCTTCAAAACATTCTGTAAACAGAGAGCAGCAGCATGACTCAAGCATCGTACATTAGTTCCGTGAACATCCTGCCAAGCATCCATCATTAAAATGCTACACAAATTCTGTTTTAATAATCTAAAGGCCATTATTTTTTGCCTTATTTAAAATCCCACTCACGGTTGGCTTTCTGAAATGAGTTCACGGCTCAGTGTTTAGCGTAATTGCACTCGCATAAAGAGTCGGCTTCAATATGGAAGCTATTTAAACAGCTTCTCGCCTTGTCCCATAAATCCAGGCCTGTAGACTCCCACTGAACTGTCTGCTGAGGCATTCCGGGTGGAAGAATGATGGCCCCCCGCGATTGGAAAAATTAACAACATCCAGTCAGCAACAGAGAAATGCTGAGGCACCCAATCTGTTCTCATTACAGCCCCACGGAAAAGACTGCCGTCAACACAAAGATAAGAGCACTCCAAACCCAAGCTGAGAAGTGATGTGTTTTTAGTCTCAACCTAAAATGAAAACAAAAAAAAAAATGCTGCAACTGTCCATTTTAGCACTGCAGTAAGGTTTTCAAACAATGACATCTCTACAATGCAATTATGCCAGAGGGGAACCCTCAGGGCCTTCTGTGAAGGCCTTATGATTTCTGGGAGAAAAAAAAAAAAAACTTTAATTTTGAGCTCTTTTTAAATTCAACAGTATCAAGCCTGTAGTTAAACTTTCATGTATTACAGTACTGCTCTTGTTCCATTTATATCAGAGACTGTTTTTCCTCCATGATACAGAAAATCTCCCTCGCCAATTGATTAGGACTTCAGGAGCTGAAGAGAAATCCTAATGCATTAGATTACCAACAACATAAAGTGACAGAGGACTCAACCAAACATGTTTTCATTTTCAATAGATCACTCTAGGCCTTCTGGAAGTCCTAGAAACAGCCTAATCATTGCATTGTTAGAAATGGAAAACAGTGGCGACAGCTCTATACCAGAAATCACTACTAAAAGAGGCACTGTGAAACTGTTACAAGTATATGTTAATATGTCTGTCACAAATTTCAATGACAAGTACAACATGTAGAAGCTTCAAATGTAGCGCAAAAAAAAGGTTTATGTAAATCCATGTTAGCACTAACAGACTACTAGAATCCCACAGGGGTGCTAGCAGTGAGCATTATCGCAAAAGTGAGTATTTTCCTCATGTTTTAATCAAGTTTTGACATTTAGCCTGAACTGGAGGCCTAGCTTTAACAGTTATTGAATTACACAGCATCCACTAAAAACCCATAACTGCATCTAATAAGGCCCAAGTCTTTTCCATACTGTTTAGCATCCAGCATGGTTATGAGATTATTACTGTAGCAAGTCAAACAGACTGCAGAAGTGATGACCACTGGTAAGATTCTATCTGGATAACAATGTCTGTTTACATTTTATTAGTTAATCTTCATAAGGTGATTATGTTAATTGAGTTTCTCTCCAAGTAGAGAGGCTCAATAAAAAAGGCTTCACAGTGCATATTAAAATGTTGTAACTGCACATAAAACATTGTTTAATGGATAAAGACAGGAACAGGATGTGTAGCTTGTGAAATCGGAATGAGAGAGAGATTTTCTGTACTGTTTTGAAGTACTCTGTGCTCTCTCTCTCTCGCGCTCTCTCACTCTCTCTCTCTCAGAGCTGTCAAGTAAAGGCAAGAGGAGGAAACATCAACTGCTGAGGTCCTCAATTTTTGAGCTTAAGATAGAGAAACGAGAGAGAGCAAAACAGAGAAGAAATAGGAAAAATAGGGCTAGCTCTAACATTTTAAAGGCTTTGAATACTCGTTGATATTTCTGAAGTACTTAAATACTCATTCTCAAATTCACCCCTAAAAAGCAATAATATTTGCAGTGTTTTCAGCTATTCTGTCTGATGGAAAACATACGATTAGATTTTGACTAAATGTTTAAGTCACAATGGCTGTGCTAGATACGTGTCTTTCAAGCTTATTTTACTTTGACGTGTGCGCTAATGAGACCCATAGAGATCCAGTCAAATCACTACCTTCCACTTTATATAGTGTTGCAAACTATATTTAAAATAGTAGTAAGCTAGAATGTGATTATATTTTTGGTGTAGTAGCTGCAAAGCAATTGCTCTGTTGAGGAAGCATCTCTGACACAGCAGTTAAAAACGGTCATGGTGATTCTGTCGCAATAAACAGATCTGTTTGTCATCAAGTTTTAAACCTGCTGTATAAGAGTAGAATTTGAGGCGGTGTAAACTGAATGTATTGGTGATCTCTACTTACAAATTTGAGATGACTCTACAAACTACAAGACTCTATAAACCAGCATCTTATCACAAAATTTCTCTCAATCAAATAATTTAAATGTACATAATTTAAAGCGCTTCCCCACATGGTTTCTTTCAGAGGCTAATTATTGTTCTTTTCAAAAGCTTTAGCTGACAACACTTATCTGTGGATTAAAAGAAGAAGCCTCAAAAATACTAAATATTAAAGTAATGAACAAATAAGAAAGAAAGAAAGAAAGAAAGAAAGATGCATGAAGTAGAGAGAGAAAAAAAAAATCAGGAAAGAGAAAGCGGGTGTGTGTGAGAGAAAGAAAGAAAAATCAAGGTAAAGAAAAAAGAAAGAAAGAAAAAAGAGCATGAGAGAAACAGCAGAAGAAAGAAAATCAAGACAAAAAGAGAGGTTAAGAAAGAGTTAGAGAGAGCCAGAGTGCAAGAAAGAAGGAAAAAAAAAATCAAGATAAAGAGACAAAGAGAGAAAGAGAGAGAGCCTGCAAGACAGATAGAGAAACCCAGTTAGAGTAAGACAGATGGAGGGAAAGAGTGAGAGAGAGAGAGAGAAAGACAAAGAGAGAGACACACATGCAAAGAGAGAGACAGAAAGAGAGAGAGAGACAGAAAGAAAGAGAGAGAGAGACAGAGAGAGAGAGAGAGAGAGAGAGAGAGAGACAGAGAGAGAGAGAGAGAGAGAGAGAGAGAGACTCTAGCAGGTTAAAGGGCAGAGGCTGTGTAGAAGCATCAGCACTCTGACAGGCTTTATCTACACACAGCAATGCCATGATCAGACACATGACAGGAGGAAAAGCTCTCCAGCTTTTACAACTCACTTATGTGCTCAGCCAGGACAGTGAGAGTGCAGACAGGGTGACTGTGGCACTAAAAACACTTACTAATACAGGACTAAAACTTGATGATGAAGATGGTATACAAAATCTGAAAGACTGTCTAGCTGGAACAATCTTTTTTTAAACTGCCATGAATTTGGTACGTTTTTTCCACACCACAACCCTAAAAAACTAACCATTTTGCAACAAATGCTATAATCTATGAGGCTCCCATGATATTTTGATTGGTTTTACAAGGACAGCTGCCCTAGCCCCACCACAATGCTAACCAATCTCACTGGCTGACTCTCAAAGGCCCCCTACTTCCTGTGCAGTGTGCTGCACAAGTCAGGAAACTAGTGCTCTAGATGTTAGATAGGGAGTCATGGATCTAATGACTGAAAATACACTATATGGCTAAATGTCTGTGGCCACCTCTTCTCATTAGTGAATACAGCTGCATCAAGATACACCCACTGCTGACACAAGAGTTCAAAAGCTGGTATAATATCCACAGAAGAGCACTGCCAATAGAATGGGACATGCTTGAGCAGCCGCATGAGCCAGAGGTCACCATGCAGAGTGCTAAGCATTGGCTAGAGGGGTATAAAGCCCCCCAACACTGGGCATTGAGCAGTGGAACTGCATTCTCTGGAATGATGGAGCTCCATCCAATACCTTTAAGAGGAATTGGAGCAGCATTTGTGATCCAGAACTAATTATCCAACATCAGTAGCCAAGCTCACTAATGCTCTTATGGCTGAATGCAATCAAATCCTCACAGCAATGTTCCAACATGTAGTTTTAAGCCCTCCCAGAGGTGTAGAGACAGTTACTGCAGCAGAAATGGAACAAACCTTTGGACATGCAGGGCAAATTAAATGTAATAAAGGCTGTTATTTCATGACCTACATAGTGCACTGCATAGGGAGTAGGTGGCCATTTGAGATTCAGCCATTAAGCGAAAAAACAGAAACAAAATTAAGTCCCGCCTTCTCCCTCAGAGAGCAGCACACAGTTTACCTTCATGGACTCGATGTAGAGGATGTACTCTCGTAGCACAGGCAGGAAGTCCTCGCTCATGTCCTCTGTCAGTTCCTCCAGAGCGCTGCTGCAGTTAGCCACACAGCCCGCCACTCCGTCCAGCGGCTCCTGAAGCGCCTCCTCTGAGGAGGCCCAGGAGGAGTAAACCGGGCCGTACTCCCTCAGCTCCACCAGGTACTCTGAGGAAAAACATACAGAGGAGGGACATTGCTTAAAGGTTTTTGTAGCTAAAACGAGCATAATTAACTTTTACATAACCATTTCCCAACATCTCATTCTTCCCCTTGGAATAAACAGACTGTGCCTTTAAGACTGATTTGTAAATGACCTCTGTTCTGATTGGCTGCCCTGCTGTATGCCTTGTTCAAAAAGTAATACATTGCATCATTGAACTGGACGTTTTAACTGCTTTAGGTAGAACAGATACCCATATATTTCCATATATGGGCTGTATGGACTAAAAAGTGAAAGATATGTTCTGAAACTTTAACAGTGTTTGAATAGTTCACCAAAAAAATCATCAAAAATGTAAAATTCAACATTATTCTCTGCTATATTGCTGTAAAAGAATAAAGGGCCCATATTCTATATTTCTCTTGCATTTTATTTTCCCTTGAGGTCAATTTCTGACAACATTTGTGTGGGTTTATGTACCAAAAACAGCCATAATTTACTTTTATCTGACCATTTTAACCCCTCTGTATCTGGCTTTGTTAATGTGTCTTTAACTATATGTAAATTACCTCTGTTTTGATTGGCTGCCCTGTATTGTGCCTCATTCAAAAAGCAGTCCAGACTGAAACACTCTGGCTTGCATGGAAAGGTGGGGCTACATCAAACTCTTATGCCATTAAAAGCTACAGAAATTAGGTTTTTGACACTAAAGTTATTTCAGCATGGAGTGCTTTTTAAATGAAGCGCAATACATGGCTGCCAATCAGAACAGAGCAATTTTGCATCCATTAGTCTTAAAGGCACAGTAACAAAACCAGTCTGTTTAATTGCATGGGATAAAGAGAGTTTGGAAAACGACAACGGGACATGAACCCACACAAACATCATACGTGGCCTTTTGGGGGGAAAACAATACAAAAAAAGGGCACAACACAATAGCTGCCATCAGGCCTTACCTGACTGCTCTTTGATGATCCTCTGTGCTATCCTGTCGATGGTGCCCAGCTTCTGTGTGAATACATCCAGATAGTCACCCATGGCCGCAAACTCCACCGGCCGCACTCTCAACTTGTAGCCGCCTGTCACGTATTTCACAGACTCTCCCATCTTAGACAGCAGAGCCAGGCCTTGCCTCTTATTTAGATCCTACACAAAACACACACACACATGAGACTCCTTTCCACAAAAGACTAAAGGCCTCATTCACCAACCGTTCTTAAGAAGACGTTTCTTCCTAAAATCCACTTACGCAGTTTTTACAAAGATTCTGACATCCACCAGTGTTTCCTTATTTGGGATTTGTTCTTAGGTAAGAACAGAATCCACACACACTCAAGAGCACAAAGGTGCTAACGATTCTGCAGTTTAGGAACACAAAATGAATCTGACATACTTTTTTTTGGAACTTTCCTCAAGAACAAATTTAAGAAAAAACTTAGGAAGACATTGGTGAATGAGGCCCATTGAGACAAAACCCCTGTAGTGGTGCTGGAACCTGCTTTCAGAGCTTGGAGGCACTGTATGAAACCTCTGCAGAAGGCAATATTTCACAGCACTGCAACATTAGTCTTATTAATAACCGCTGTTGGCCATCTTCAGAAAGTTCCTATAAGAGTAATTACACCTGACTTTCTTGTCACACAGTCGATAATGAAAAGCTATTAGTGGGTTTGATAAACTACACTAGTGGCCTTTGCATTCCTGACAAAGGCCGCAGCACAGTGAGAAAATTCAGCAACTACGAACGGCCGCAGACTTGAAATTGACAAAAGCAGCTCTGTGACTTATCCACAGAGGATCCCTAGAAAAAGGGACAATAGTATAGTAACCAGCACTATACTATTAAAAAAATTAAAATGTGTCAAAACTTACACAGAAAGAAAGTTTTTGGCTGTCAAAGTACTGTAAAATTTGTCAATACTAATTTGAAAATAGTGATAAATGATGTCACAACACAATACGCTTTTCTGAACATATTGTGTGCTTGTACAACACTGACCAACCACGTTTCATAATAAAGAGAGCAAAATTTGTCCAGTTTAACTGGATATAGTGCAACAAAGTATGCCAAAACTGAATAAAAATCATTGTAATGACAGATTTGTATTTTTTTTTTATGTAACACTAGTTGTTCTATTTTCTCTGTTCTAACCAATCAGATGTTTGAAAAAAATAAGTAACATGACATATTGTGCATTGTGAAAATCAAAGTTTTGCAGTATGTTTTTGCCATTTCACCCACATTTAGACTGTAATTTTACAAATTTTCACCATCATCACAAAAACATTTACAATACAATACTTTTTCTTTTTCTACGGTGTAGGACAACATTTCATTGGAGATGGCACCAAAACCAATACCAGGTTATTGAGGAAAATGTTTTATATCGGAAGGAAAAAAGGATGAATATGTTCTATTCCTGTATCTATGCTATCCTGCAATATTCACAATGCGAGATGTGATGTGACGTGATGCTCTTCCTGTGGGGTTAGTAAAGGGGTTAGTAGTTTGAACACACTAGTGCTCAAGTATAGAGCCTGATTTTTTTATTATTTTTTTACTCATGAAACTTTTTTCCACTTATTTTCTTTTGACTTTCTCTTTTTACACACATGGATCAACTTACATCAAATCTCCTCTGAAATATCTTAAAATTAAAAACGTGTATCTAATTGCGTTTTTGACTGGAATTTTACACAGTACTGTCTGTGAAGGCAGAATGGATCGGTATCAGTGATTTTCATACCGGTTGGAAAATGCTAACTGAGCAACTAAACATCTCTATGAACAAACATATCAATGACATGCCACTGATTAGTTATTTAATCAAATATGTGACCAACATATACTTAAGGTCAAGACAACCTTGCCCTACCATGGAATATTACTGTAGTCTCATTCCTAGAAGAACTTTAATCAAGGACACAAGCACAGTTATGTTGGAAGAAGGTCATGCAGCTCACTAATACCGAGTCAGCAATGCTTGATATATGTGCTAGCATTCAAACCAGCAACCTTCTGGTTCCCTGTATGAAGACACTAGAATTCTAGGGGCATTGCAGCCTGAAACTCGCATTTAATATCATATTTGTTATGTTATGTAATATTCAGAAGTGCAGAACTGTATTTCTCAGCCTCATCAGTCTGACAGAATTAATTATTCAGAGACCGTTTTGAGTTTTCGTTTATCAATGATTTCTTACTACAGTACCCAGCACGCATTACATAAATATGTTATACAACTATCCGCCTCACTGTGATAAAGAAATCCTGACTGCTAGCATAGCTACTGATATACTGGCTAATAAATATAGATGTGATATTCAGCTTGCTAGCAGTACCATTAGCCAGCAAATGAGGACCAAAACATTCCAAACAGCCCACCCTCAAGTGTCCACCCCAAAGCAGTTGTACCCCCCCACACCACCTTCAAGATACATAAACAAATGTGGGCCTTTGTGGTCTTTAAACCAGAAAATCTCACCGTAGAGTCTATTGTAGCACCAGTAGGCATTTTCCAACAGATGTTGAGTCATAGTAAAGTTTTCATTCAGGCCAGATTGTCCCTTTACAAGCCCAACAGTCAGGAATAAAGGGGTAAAATACTGGTCACTGGCATCATTACATGTTCTTCCTGGCTCAAGGTGATCTGATAGACACACATGTGCACTGACCTTGGCTGACAGGAAGACATTGAAATGCTCATTGAAAGAAAGAACAGGGTGGTCCGCAACCCGCTTCAGGAATTTATCCAGCGCTTTCCTTCTCGTCTCAACAAACTCCTCTGAAAAACGGTCCACCACTCCTTTCATCACAAACTTTTCAGGCAAGGGCTTTGGAGAAAGAAGAAAGAAGAAAGAACGACAGCAAAAAGAAAAGACATTTAGAGAAAACCCATGTTCTTTTCGAGTTGCAGATAACACAAAAACTCCACTACTTGTTTCATTATCATATAGGTTTCATAATTAATACTATTAATATAACATAAGTTAATATAATATAAGTTCATAAACAGGGAATACGATCATTAAGTGCGTCATATCAGCGCAAAGTAGGACAATGGCTGATAAAATTTGGTCAGAAATGCAATTCAGCTAGTCCTGTGATACGCAGTAAACTTATGACCACTTGATTACAGAGGAATTCCTCTGATATTTAAAAATTTCTGCATAATTAGATGAAAGCTCTGTCCTAGAGAAACTTACTCACAATTACTCAGCCAGGATTGTTCACAGTGGATAGGAACCATATGAAGCATTTTATGCCTCTAAAAGCTACATCAAAGAAAGTTAATATGAATACGCTACCTGATGTTTGAAACATTGTTTTATGACAGTTTTGAAAAAACATTTCAGCAATAAACGCATTTCTTTTTAAGTGCAGATTCACCACTTTTCAGATTTCAGATTTAACACTACTGTCATCATCTATATTACATATAAACATCAGAAGACATGTGTAGATTCACTGGCTACTTCGGATACTCAATACAATGGTCACACTTGTATTTTGCACTGTAGATACTGCCACCACTGTAAAGAAATCCAAGCCAGTAAGTTTCTCTATAACAAACCATCTTACATCAAATCACTCAGAATGAACTGGTTAAAATCTCAACTGAATTATGCAGAAATGTTTGAGGATCTACCTACTGGAATAAGGTGGGTTGGCTGGCTGTCCTCTAGCTTGTTTCTCAGCCAGTCAAAATCCTGGTAGCGCCGCCTCACAGAGTACTCAGGCAGGTCAAACTCTGTTCTGGTGGTCTATGGATCAGATGGAAACATATATTTGAGTATCAGAGACCACTGACAAGAAGAAAAGTTATACACTTTTTGCTTTAATTTAAAGCCACAATCAGCACATAATCTTTGTTTACATGACACGTATAGTATATTCTAAGTATATATTCTAAGTTATTTGGACCAAACACTAGTATTGTGCTCGTGTTGCTAAATATGATTGCAAGACACCTTGTAATATTTTAAAATGCATTGGCAAATGTATCATGTGACCTGGTACAAGACTCAAAGAATCATCGAATGTTTGTTATGTTGGATTACATGAATAACTTGATCCACCACAACACTCACTTACCTAGAACTGTGATTGGTCAGGATGCTCACAGCACGCAGTGTGATTGGCTAGATGGCTCATTTACTGCTATGCAATAGCGTTATTAATAAACAATATACTGTGCAGCCCCGGCATATCCGCCACTGCTACATATAACACTTTTTAGATGACTCATTTTCTAAATAATGTCTGACTGCGAGTTTTGCTTTAGAATTGTGGCGCATTTCCTTTCTTTTAGTTGTTGTTGTTCGCTGTGTAGCCTTTAGCTTGCAGACTAGCAAACTAGCAGAATAGATTAATGAAGTTAATTTCTCTGAGACCCAGTCACACAATCATTTTCACTGTGCGAAACTTTGTCCTTAAATTAACTTTGATGAATTTTGAAACACAAATCACATCTCTGACCAATAACGCTGCTGCTCTGCTGTGTTGACCTGAACCTCAAAAATTAAGGAAATGCTAATTTAACTAAGTGTCCAAGCACTGCAACTGACCCCAACAAGTTACTCCACTGCCACGCTAGTTCTCCATACTAATGTGCTACAGAACAGTGTATGCTGTGGTGAGTATATAGTTGTCTGAGATGATTATGTTAATCTTTGTTTTTACTATTTACGGCAGGTGAGGTAGCCAGCTTGCTAATTGCTATTTTGGTTCCATTCCTAACCACAGCTCTACACAATTCCCCTCACTGCCACCAACCATGCCACTTATCTACATACATTATCTACATTTTGGTACGACTCAATGTGCAGCACTCCCATGAGAATATAATTATCTGACATAATTATGTTCACTTTTGTGTCGTTACTGCCCAGATTGCAAGCACATATCAGTCCGTGGGCTCGATAAGGTCGGCACATTGCTGAATGTATGCCACTGCTGGTCAACCCTGAGACCACCCAGATTACTGTCCTGCATGCAGGTCCTCAACTAGTTTTTAATTTCCTAAAACATTTTTAAATGCACATAGTTTTACAAAATAAAAGGGTAAGTATTATTTTTATTTTGGTAAACTAAGACATATTACAAACAACTGAGATGGAAAAAAAAAAGATTAGACCTTACAGTGAATAGAAATGTTGCTGACACTGCTAAATTAAAATTCTGTACTAATCTAAAGTAAAAAGTGTATTGGAAAAATGAAATGAAGGAAAATAAGTAAATTGGACTGCAAGCGGAAAAGAGCAAAGAAAAGTGGCCTTTCGGCTTAACTACCAGTGGACCGCCTGGAAAATGCTGAGCAAAAAGACAGTGGGCCACCAGCTTTGCTGACAGCCCTCTATTCTCCTGCTAGCCGGATGTTTATGGTTAGCGAGTTAGCTAGCTTGCTAACTGCACAAACATGGAAAGTTTTTTTGCCACCAATCTGGACCAGCAAACTGCAAAGCTTTAACAGATGGAGTAGTTTGCTAGTACTTTATTGCCTATAAACAGATTTGTCTGTCACTTTTCACCCACTTTTTTTGCCATTTTGGGGGTTTGAAAAGGGAAATGAGTCAGGTCGATTTCAGGATAACTTCTGTGCAAAGTCTGCTGCTGAAATCAACACCTTGCAGAACCAAGGGCTCATCTAATAAACTTCACTTGCTAAAGTAATGAAATGCCCTTAAGATGACATCGGGAGAAATGGTGAGTTTTTCAGCACTGAGGTCATGTTGAAAGAAGAAATCCTGACCCATTTTCTACATTTTTCTTGATTAAAAAGGGAAACAGAAAGAATGAGAAAAGCTCTGTGCTTCTTCTGTTTCTTTCCGAACTAGGTGGGCTTCCTACGAAACATTTGTGCCACACACATAATGGACCAGTTATCCATTAACCACTGTAAAACATTTCCACTAAAGCTGCAGACCACAGTCACTCAGAACAGTCAGCAAACAATCATCGGGGGAAGATAAATGTACTGCTAATCATACCAATAACCCACCGGCAGCTCTTTGTTTTCTCTTCCATAAAAATTAAACACAAAAGCAGGAAAACAAGCCTCTGTAATGGAAGTCTTTTTATAGACTAATGAATCAAAAGTGTCAAGCACAGGACCTGAATTCTCTCATTACTGACAGTGTAGTCCTTCTCTAAGGCTCAGCTCAGCTCTCATTAGTGAGCATAAGAGACTGTTTTAACTGAGAAGCTATTACCAGAGCGCGTCTTATCAGTATTATCTGGTTGCCGTGATACATCATATTACTGCTGAACCGTGAGCACTGCCTCGCTATTTTTCTCAGCCTTGGAAACGGCTGTGACTGGTGAGGTAACCCAATATCAGGCTATTTCATTTAGCACCTGCCTGTCTCAAATGCTGAAGGCTGTTTCTCTTATCCTAATGAAACCAGGAAGAAAAACAAAGAATAAAACTACATCAGTGAGCACATTACATAATTCCACCAAAAAGCACATAAACAGAAAATCAAACCTGTGAAAAAAATACACCTACTGTTGAAGGGTGAGCTAAATGGCAAAGGAAATTTGAAGACATTTTCATGATACCCAACATGCATCACAACATTTAGTGTTTAATGTTTGAGAACAATTTGAATCAGACACACTGCACCAGTAAACAATAGAGGCACATTTAAAAAGGCTATGAAAAGGAGAGATGCATAATGACTGGAATCATTAGTATCAGCAGATAATTGCTGTAAAAAAATATCAGCATTGGACACAAAACAAAACAAAAAAACAAAACAAAACAAAAAAAACTAAAAGGGTTCATATCAGCTCACTTTTCTGTAAGAATGTAAACACTGTTCAAGTTTCAAACCATACCAGCCACTGGCCCAGTCCATACAGGCCACATAAAGCTTAAACATAAGCTACACAAACAGCCCATTCTGACTTCACTGTTTTTGTGACGTTATGAAAATGAACACATTTACATATCTGCTTATTTAGCCTGCAGGAGTTTAGCCCTAAGCATTCACATTTAAGTTTTAAGAAGTATTTCAGTGTGGACTGCTTTCTGAATGAGGCACAATACAGGACAGCCAACCAGAATAGAGATCATTTACATATATCAGTCTTAAAAGCAGTAACTAAAACAGTTACAGGGGATAAACAAAAGATAGGAAAATGGTCATGTTATGACTATTTTTGGTACATAAAGATTAAAAATACATTTTAAAAAAAGTGGACTTTAAAAAAAACAAAATACAAAAAATGTAGGATATGGGACCCTTAAAAAAAACAGCAGGATTAATTAATAATCGAACAACTTGTAAAAAATAAATGAATAAAATTGGTAAAACTGTGCAGTAAATTGTTAAATCTGTGCAATAAAAAGGTCATTCAGAGTGGTTTGTGTGAAATGCTCCATTCTAGAGAAATTTATAGATTTATATCTGAGTAAAGTTTCTCTACAGTGCACCATTTCACATCAAACGTCTCTGAATGACTTTGTTCAGTCGATGGCGAAAGTGGGGGAACTGAACTCCTGATGTGGCAGAAGTTTTCGCAACGGCTCCATTGAAAACAACAGAATAGCCGGTTTGACGTCGACCACCTACCACCAGCATGTGAAAGCAGCCTTACACCTCTTTTTATAATTGTTCCAAGTCTGAATTTTATGACACATGCACAATGAATTACATCACAGTTTTTTAGGTAAAAAAGGCTCAAGCCAAAACTTCATAAGTGGATTCCAAAGCAAGCGCTGTATTCACTGACCTTAGTAGACACTCTGTAAGTGATGTATGTCTCCATGGTGGACACGTGTTTCTTTGGATCGTCCACGGTCACAAAGAGGTCACGCGTCTCTCCGTCTAGGTCATCGTCCAGCTGCAACCGGTTTAGCAGAGAGGAGGAAGATGCGGGGCTTGATGTGTCCACTGCATTGCCATTGGGCAGACTCAAGTCCTAAAGATATTAAAGAATTTTTCTAAGCATTTGGGACATCAAAAACAGTCAGAAGCGAATATAGTGACATCTTTAACAAAAATATTAGAATATAAGCTCCCTGTATTGCATTAGACTGTACAAGTATATGGTGGAACACAGTAGCAAGGGCAGTGTCTTGAGCGTCACATCATGGCTTATGCTACAGCCTTTATGACCACATAAAAAGACTATTGAGGTGGAAGAACCTAGTCAGAATGCTAAGAATATTGCAAGAGAAGAAAAAAAGGTGATGCACTGAATTTACTTGAAAAATATTAAATGTGTACGTAATTTCCACATGAAATAAATAATATGACAACACAGGTACTGCCAAAAGTGAGTAAACTGTACTGTATATATTTTACTAAGATGGAAGGTAGATGCACATTTGAATTGAGTAAATTCAGTGCTTCACTTTTTTCAGTATAGCTGATTCTCTGTAGTACGCACTTTGATTCAGTGCGATTCAGTGGGACCCCTGACTTGAAAATGCTAGAAGGTGACTTGAGCGAATGAGAGACTCACTCTGAGCATCCAGCAACTCAAGAGACTCATGAAACAGTCACAGTCTATATCCGCAGTCTGTGTATTTAAGGCATTCAGAGCCAGCATGGGTTGGGTACATTACACAGGGCATCACAGAGGGCAGTGTCACCTTGTTATTACCACTAGATCTGGAGCAAGCTGAGTACTGCAGGCTGGGGCTGTACAACATGGACGAAATACCATAGTGCAACTAGAAAAGCATATTTCCTGAAGAAAATGCAGTGACTGCGCAGTTTAAGCAGTTTCCAGGCAGTTGCTAGGGTGCTTCCAAATGGTTACTATGGTATTTCAGGCGGTCTCAAAGGTACTGAAAACCAGTTACTACGGTATCCCAGGGGGTTGCTAGAGTGTTGCTATGTGGTTGCTATGGCATCCCTGGTGGGTGATAATGTGTTGCAAGCCTGTTGCTGTAGCATCTCTGATGGTTGCTAGTTTGTTACTGTGGTATTCTAGGTGGTTGCTAGGGTGTTGCTATGTTATCCCAGGTTGTTGCTAAGGTGTCGTTAGGTATTTGCTTCGTTATTCCAGGTGGTAACTAGGATGTTGCTAGGTGGTTGATATGGCATCCTAGCTGGCTGCTAGCGTGTTGGTTGGTTGTTACTATGGAATTCCAGGTGGTTTGTAGGGTGTGGCAATGTGGTTGCTAGTGTGTTGCTATGCCACTGGGTGCAATTTCATCCATCAAGATGAGGCAGTTAAATGTAAATACAGTAATTTGCAAAATTTTGGGCACCCCTGGTCAAATTACATGTTTTGTTCATTTTCCAAATCAAAACAAGTACACATTCTCTGCAGAGAATACACTCGCTGAATTTAACATAGTGAAGAAAATGTGGCCTGTACAAAAGTTATATATTGTATATATTTTTTCGACATGTGAAATTTAGCAAATAAAGAGAAATGGTGCACTAATATTCGCATAAAAATTACCATTTTAGAGTGTTTTCTTTGTAGATGTTGTGGTAACTTGTTTCCAATGAGGAACGAAAATAAATAAATAAATAAATAAATAAATAAATAAATAAATGCTGAACAGGTTTACAACAGAATCCACAACTCCAAAATATCTTTTAGACATACAAACAGCAAGTATCCATGATCTGTGCAGGCATTAATTACAACAGGTGAAGAAAACATGCAAGTTTCTAATTTAAAAGAAACCCTTTGAGGCTTATCTTGTCTCTGGACAAAATCAAATTCCTTTCATTCCTGGATTAAGAGCAGGCCAGTGTGTGAGCTGCAGGTGCTTTATGAAGAGGTGTGTTGTGTCACAGTGAGGGGTGAAGGACACAGTACGACAAGGCTGCTCCAGGGTGCTCCGACATTCCTCCTGCTCTGAACAGCCTCTGCCAGCTCTTCTCCCAGCAGCCAGGAGGCCATCCATCAACTAGAGCCGCAGCATCTGCACCCGAAGAGTTCAACCCCTAACCACTCCCGCACCGCAAAACCACCACTCTGTCTGCAGACTGCTACTCTCCTCTCTACATGTCAGTGAACTACAACTTCCACCTAGATATAGCACAGTAACACTTTTCTTAGCTGATAAGTGATACCAAAATCTTAAATACCAGTTGACAATATCAAACTGTTTTCTAACTACCAAGCTTTAAAATGAGCTATTTTTAGTTAAAGCACTGAAGCTAGTCATCTCTGCACTGACCTACAGGAGAAAATACAGAGGCATAACTTATAGAAAACAATCAAGCCACAAACTGTTTTAGGCAAAACCTCAAATTCCTTTCTGCCTAAAAAGTGCAGTTCGTAGGTCTTAAAATAACAACTACTGCATCTAAACAGTGAACAGTGTGTCTAACAAAGAACCGCTTTGGATTCAGCCATGTATGCACAATTCTATACTGGACATAAAGTGCAATATTTGGGTGTAAAAGCCAAAATTTCATAACACACAGTGCACTATATAGAGAGATTCAGTCTTAGAATTTCCCAAGGTACGATCTTATAGATGATTAATATTGCCTATTAATGGGCTGTTTTTGTTGCAATTTTTAGCAATTTACCTTATTAAAGAATGGTTAATATTATACTAAAAAGAAACTTGTATCCATTAAATGGCTTATACACACACACACACACACACACACACACACTCAAGGTGTTGTAAGGCAAAATAGTCCCCAAAGAAAACATCACAAGACGTTGGAAACACACCCTTGAGATTCTGGTCCATGTTGACATGACTGCATCATGCAGTTCCTGTAGTTTTTTCAGGTGCAATTTCCTGCCATGCATCTCCTGTTCTACCACATCTCAAAAGGTGTTCTACTGGATTCAGATCCAGTGACTGGGAAGGCCACTAAACTGATTTCTTGAACACCATGTCACAAGGCAAAAGTTGTCTCAAACTGCTTTCTTGAACACTGATCTCATTGTCATGTTCAAGAAAGCAGTTTGAGACAACTTTTGCCTTGTGACATGGTGCATCATCATGCTGGAAGTAGCCATGAAAGGTGGTAAACTGTGGCCATAAAGGGATGCACATGGTCAGCAACAATTCTCAAATTGCTGTGGCATTCAGGTGATGATTGATCAGTATTAACGGGCCTAGTGTGCTAAATAAACACTCCCCACACCATTACACCACCTCCACCAGCCTGGACTGTTGACACAAAGCAGGTTGGGTCCATGTAGGTACCGAATTCTGACCCTACCATCTGTGAGCCTGTGCCCATTGCAGCCTCAGCTTTCCGTTCTTGGCTGACAGAAGTGGAACCCAATGTGATTTTTTGCTGTTGTAGCCCATCCGCCTCAAGGTTTGACGTATTGTGCATCCTGATATGCTTTTCCGGACAACACAATTGTACAGAGTGGTTGTCTGAGTTACTGCAGCCTTCGTGTTAGCTCAAACCAGCCTTCTCATTCTCCACTGACCTCTCTCATCAACAAGGCATTTTTGTCAGCAGAACTGCTGCTCACTGGATGGTTCTTCTTTATTGCACAATTCTGCGTAAGCCTGTTGTGTGCAAAAATCCCAGGAGATCAGCGGATCAGCAAAGAAAATACTAGAACCAGGCCATCTGGCACCAACAATCATGCCATGGTCATAATCACAGACCACATATTCTTCCTATTCTGATGACTGAAGTGAACATAAGCTGAAGCTGGATTTTATGCACTGCACTGCTGCCACACGACTGGCTGATTAGACAACTGCATGAATGAGTAGAGTGGATGGACAAGTGTTCCTAATAAAGTGCTGGGTGAGTGTATAACCAAGAGAAAATGCTTAGTTAGCTTAGAGAACCTGCCTGATACTGTATTTCACTTCACTTATCACAGTGCAAATGAGTGAAAAATTAAACCACTGGCAATAAAAGAACTGTAATTCCTGTATAATACTTAGCTATCCAGTTGTTGTTTTTATGCTGACGTTAGGGTAGATGTGGCTACTGATGTCATCACATGACCTTGTTTACTTCACTTCACGTTATGTTGCACTACAAGCATTTCAGGCTAGATTTGTTACAGAGTCAAATCTGATTTTCTGCTGGTAATGGTCAGATACCAAAACTGAGCATCAGATCTCTACCTAAACCACTTTAATCCGGACATGAGCCATTTGCAATTAAAATAAAGGCAGTGGCAGTTTGCACTAATAACACTCCAGCAGAATAATCCCTGTAATAATATCCCAGAAACTGTCTAATTGTCTTGATGCCTCTGACAGGTGTAAGCCCTGAATGAGGCAGCATTTCATTCCTAATGATCAACTGTCTTAAATTTTTAATTAAAAGATCTTTACACTGTTCTGTAAAGCTGTTGCTGCAAATGAACTGGAGCTTGTGTGGCTTTAACTGGACGTTAAAAAATCGCTTGTGGCCACAAAGACGTGATGGATTTCGCAAAAAAAAAAAAATAAATAAATATATTACTCTAGCCAAAATCCTCAATTCAGATCCGGAACTTAGGAAACAGTGACAGTATTTTCCTGACTGCGTGCCCACATACAAGAGCTATTAAACAAGTTCAGACGCTGACACTGTCAAGATGCTGATTCACCAAAAAACCCGCAAAGCAGCACAGCAGAAGTGAAATTTACTATATACATTCAGTGGAACTGAGGACAGCACTGTTAGAATCTAGAAATCAACTCAAAGTGCTCACTGTTATAAGAACACTTGCAAACCACAAGTTGAGCAAACTTACAACACTCAGGGCAACGGTCCCCACCTTTTCTCTCAGGGACGCACGTGCAAATCATCGGTCAGTCGTTGCGTAAGGACTACCAATAAGGGCCCTCAGGATTAGTCTCAGTCAGAGCTGGGTGATGTCCCCTACTCTATTACGTTTTAAACATTTCCAAATAATACCATTGCATACACTACCAGGGGTGGGTGGGTTTTGGGCATGTGGCTGGTAGTCTGGTTAGCATTAGCTATTAGCTTAACTAGCATGATAACAGCTCTGCTCACCACAGAACATTTTCGATTGTGGCTAACTAAAGCATGGACAAATTTATTCAACTCTGAGGGAGTGAAATCGAGCAACTGGCCCTGAGTGACGAAACTAAACCTGTTCTGTGGTGTTTAGATCGGTAGCCTGATCGGCTAACTTAATGTTAGCTTAGCAAGCAAATGACAGACCCAAACAGTGCCACATATCACAGTACAGGTTTGATTGTGAATCACTGGTGCTCTGCAGAAACAGAGACAGACAAAACTGAACCTGTTCTGTGGTGTTTGGAACTGTAACGTTTTGGCTAAGCTAACAAGAGCTTAGTTAGCAGGCCAAACATGCCACACAGCACAGGCTTGGCTCCACCTAACTGATGCTAAAATGAAACCACTGTTTTTAATGAAGGTACACGGGTTCAACATTCTGCGTCAGCACGCGGCGGCTCTCAGCAACTCTGAGCACTGTTCAGTTTCTCAGCACGTCACTCAGCATTTTGCCTTTACTGCATTTGAGCCATAATGACACCACAGAAGGCCTCAGTAGATCACGTGTGACTTAAAGTTTACACAGAGAAAGAATTAGATAAACAGACAATGGCTACTGGTCTGTTACCTAAAGTTAACGCTTCTACTCTAGACCTTTTTTCTATACATGCATTAATTATGCTAGAATCTTTCAGTTCAAAAACAGCGAGCTGCTGGTGAAGTAGTAAACTGAGGCCAAGTATGATTAATGATGGTAAAAGTTTTCTTTAATTAAATTTATAGCAGTAGAGAGGGACAATGACCTGTGCTCTGCTACGTGATGTTACATAACGTGATCAGTGAGCGGTGGACTTTGGTTTTTGTCAGGTTTTTCCTGGCTTTGATTTTCCCCTCCTTCTATCAGTGCCACTTATTGATGAGCTCCTCTAAAATACAAAAGGGTGGAATGTTTTTACTTGGGCGTTCAGATGTGGAAAACTGCATAGGTCGTAATTTCTAAACAGTCATAAGCTTTAAAATACCTTAATTACCATAATACCTTTCAACCCTAGTCTTGAATTAGTGAATTGGCGATGGTTACGTGCAGATTTTCATGATTATAATGTTTATCGTAGCTGTAGGTATGGTGGCTGAGAAAACCCAGCAAACTGCAGAGAAAAAATGAGCTGCAAACACACAAACACGTTCATCAAAATGACGACACCGGCGCTACATTTTATGAATGCGCTGAAAATTTGTAGACACTCTGCAAACTCAAAAAACACTTTCATTAAAATGATACAGGTGCTACATTTCACAAAAGCACTGCAAACACAGAAAACACATGCAACATCAGAAACACTGATAAGCCAGTCACAACAGAACGGAGATGTTTCCAAAGGACATTCAAAGAGGATGGAGCCATTCAGATTTTTTAACTGTATGCAGTACAAACACTAACCGGTAAAAGTAAGTTAACTTTTATTTAAGCAGATTACTACTATCACTGCATCGTCATGGGAATAGAGTACAGTGTAACTGTAAAAGTTACAGTAATACCAGAGAACTATCACAGTACAGCTACGACATGTCAGACAGCAAACTACCCAGGCAGGTTAACCATGAGCTTGTGATCCATGTGTCCACGGTCTTATCCACTTCATCATATCTACTTTTCCATCATAGATACTCATCCTCTTTGAGTCTTCTAGAGACATTTCTGTTGTGCTGTAAAAGGCTTTGCAGTAGAGGTCTGCACTCCCGCCGATTCCTGCTGGACTAATTCTCAGAGATGTGCGTTGGAGCAGGTGGGAAACCAGCCCACTGCAGGCTGGAGCAGGATGAAGCACACATGAAAAGAAATCTCATAAATTGATGAACAGCCTAAATAAGGTAGAATGAGCACTAAATTATATATATGAACAATATAAAGAATAACGGTAAAACAATTCAAACTAAAGAAGTCATTCTGAAGAGTTGCGAAGCAACTGATCATGTGAACAACATGCAAATTCTTGTAGCTTCCAGAGATGGTGGAGCTTTCAGTCTGACAGCCACAGCTGCTGAGCCCAGCAAAATACCAAAAATAACCGCTGTATGGTTTAATTCCTGCTTTGTGTTTGCTAGGAATAAATGTCATTTGGTGAAGTTACTCACACTAAGCCTAACGACCATGACTGCCGTGTTAATTCTGCAGAGGACATTGTATTTGTGATTAGACTGTGTCAGATATTGGATGTCAGTTTGCCTTGATGGGACTGCATGGGCAGGCATGGGACAAAACGTTTCAGTTGCTGGTGGGAGCGGGACAAATGATTCTGATTTTCTGCAGGAGTGGGCAGGAGCGGGATGAAAAACAGTCCCACACAGACCTCTACTTTGCAGTGTTTCTGATGTTGCATGTGTTTTCTTTATTTGCAGGGTGTTTGTAAATTGTAGCTCCGATGTAGTCATGTTGATGAAAGTGTTTTCTTTATTTGCAGCATGTTTATGAGTTTGCAACGTTTTTAATTATGCTGAGAATGAGGTCTTGTTGGCCACCGTATGTAGACATACATTTATATATACATACACCCACACACACACATACACATACATATATATATATATATATATATATATATATTAGCAGTTACAACTGGAGTTGAGATCTCTGAGCACTCAGAGCGCTGAGACCTTTACCAAAAGCTGTGAAGCTGCTCCAACATAAATACAGCTTAGAACAAACTACTAGTACCTGTAATGAACCACAATGAAAATGGCACATACTGCGCTGTATCATAATCATCATGTACATGCTGTACCTGTCATTATATAACAGTGCTTAATGTTTAAAACTTTACTTTATTAGTAGCCTTCGTTTACCAAAAACACCTGCAATCAGAATGATTATTTCTGCTAGCAGGAATGCAGAGATGGTATTTCAAAGTGTTCATGTTACCATGCATGTTTAATAATGCGGTATACTAAATTACAGGGGTCACTAGCATAGTTTTTTTTTTCTCCACATAATTCAAAAAAGCCAGCACCTTTTTGCACTGTGAATATTTCATGATGAATGGATCAGTAGAAATGCTCCAAAATCACTAGTCAGAATTAAATCTTGTTAACATGCTCATGTTGTTAAAAGCAAAAATAGAGCACTGCATGCAAAAGGAACCATTCAAATGAAAATCTGATATAAATGCTGCACACTGAATGGACATGGCTGTTATCAGCTGTAATTAACTTAGCTATTATTCTAACTTTGATTGATAGTTAAATCTGCCTTTGTGGATTCATTCCTCACATGGAGGTAGACATACAGTGTTAGGACTAAGAAATGGACAGAATTATCAAACAAATCCACTGAGAACACAGAAAGAACATTCACTGGTCACCTTGCTAACACTTCACTAATCGCCCTTTACATTGTTTCAACATTTCATGATTAACTGAATTATAGAAATGCTACAAAATTACTTGGCATAAAACCTTGTTTCACTAACTTGCATTAAAAGTAAATGTTTTTTTTCTCTTCTCCTATAAGGTTACCATTTTGAAGACACAGGATTTGTTTCCTACAGCAAAAATAATATTAAACTTTTTTTTTTTTAACTCATTTTTGAGATTTTTTCAGAGGTTTGACATTTATGACCTGAACTGAAGGCCTGGCTTTAACAGTCACAGTTCACCACTAATGCTTATATACCTAATACTTTAACCAAGCAGGATTATGGTGATCTTGATGTCAGACAGTTGACGTCAGATTTGATCATGTGAAGGCTCACTAATTGCTTATTTTTTCACTGGACTGGGTTAAAATTTGTACTGAATATCCAAAAACCTGAGGGATAATCTGCAACATATAGTCATGTAAATATTGTTGCTGAATATTTCACAATAACCGATTTATAAAAATAAATATTTTCACCGGAAAAAAAGAATCTTTAAATTTTCAAAAACGATCTAAACTAGTTTCATTTTCTTGCAACAAAATTTTGATTCTGTGTAGTATTAATATAAGGTACTGCATAAAACCACAGACCTTTCTAAATATAACTTCGGAGCTGAAAACCCACTTTAAGATATTTTGTTGTATAATTTCCCATGAAGCATTTTTTGAATTTGCTGTAATCTTTTTTTTAAATAATTAATTGCAGATATAAAACAAATTAAAGTTGTTATATTACCCCATCAATTTAATAATTTATTGAAAATAGCTAATTTATTGTACTTTTAACTTGCTATAATATTACATTCAGTGGTTTTATTTCATAGGTGGACATTTGTACTATGTTGGTTTGAAGGTTTTCTATGCCTGTGTTGCATTGCGTTGGGGAACTCTGCAAGTTAGAGCTTGTAACGGCTTGATATGCTGCATACTAGATGATGTCATATTGTTCCATGTGTGTGGACATTTTTAGTTATACACAGGAAAAGATGTTAAATTCCTTGTGCTGTTGGTAGGGGACTTCCCACAGTGGCAAAACCTCTCCCTGTCAGATGTAAGTACCTAGCCAAGGCTCACACAACAGGGTGCACTATGACTATTTTACTGGTACTCGTCAACAACTAAAACAACGCCTTCATGGCCTTCACAGGTGTTGTCAACTGGTCACCTTCCTTTGACAGCATCATGTGGAGTTTAGCCCACGAAACTTCCAGAAAGCTTAACAGTGGTGTCTTGTGTCCCACTCCCACCCCCTTCATCCTGACTATGGATTACATCAATATCAGAGACAACAACAGAGACACCTCAAAATACACTCAAGTGTTATTGTGAGACTGTCCCACAACAAGCATGTTTGAATGCCAGTCTATCTGGGTTCTTTAGCTATAATAGGTCTATTTGCCGAAGGCTCTAAGTATGTCATCTTCAGTCATTCTTAAGTCCCATAGATTTAGCTGGCTTTAAGTATGGCCTCTTCAGCTATACTCCACTGATGCAGGCTCTGTGTATGCCAAAATCCAGAATATCTTTTAAAGCATGTCAAAGTACTCCAACATATCAACTTCCAAAACGTGTTGCAACAACAAGCTTCTTCACGTACTACGGGTTCATTCACATGTCCTCAAGTAGTGTGTAAACACCACACTGTTTAAGGGTAAAGAAATATTTATTTTTATACTTTGATTACTTGCATGCACATTGCAAAATGTCTTTATGGTTTATTGGATGTTCAGTACAAATTTGAACCCAATTCAGTGAAAAATAAGTAATAACTGGTGAGCCTTAGAGCGCAAATACAAGGAACCAGAAACATGGTGAAGAGACATACTTCAAAATTCCTAACTGAAATGTATTTGGAGTAGAACTAAACGATTTTTCCAAGGTCTAAAATCCACAACATGAACTAGGAGGGCTAGGTGAGATGGTATAGAATGACCCTCACGTAATACTGTTCAGAGCCACGTAAACGACATAAACTGGCCCAAGATCAGCATTTTACTATAAGAAGTTTAACAAATATGGGCCCAAATATGAATCCAAAGAACAGGGGAGATGCAAATCTGAAACCCATCCAGCTTTTTTTTTTTTAAACCAACACTAAATCATGAGCTACACCATAACGAGGAGTGTCCAAGTTTCATGAAATATCACTGTAAACTGTTATCTTCAAATCTATAATCATTCTCCTAGGATTACTCCTGTCATTTCAGCCCTCCTGTTCTTCGTCAGCATGGTTCACAAACCCATTTATTTCATGTAATTTAGGATACACATAACAGCTCAGCCACAGCTAGGAGCAGAAGAGAGGGTCTTGATGAATCTTCTTCTTTGTTACGAACCACGCACAATCAACAACGGGCTCCAAAAGCAACTCATTATGTGATGACCAGCTGAACACAGTGCTATTGTGAGAGCTATGACCATGAATCCAGTCCGTTTAGGCCTAGGTCTTACTCTTAACTTTTTTCTTAGATTTTAAAACAGTATTTTTAATTTCCATTACATCACATAAAAACAAGGCCTAGAAATGGTACCAAGTTGGCTAATTTTATATGTATTTTATATGTATATGTACCTTTACCATTCAAACACCATTCACTCCCCAGTCCTTACAGTCCATATACGGAAATTAAGCAGTATAAACAGCCTATTAAAAAAATTCTGGTTTTGTGATGTCACAAAAACCAATGCAGTTCTATCCGCTTATTTAGTCTACAGCAGTCTAGCCCTGCCTACTCATGCTGAAGTTGGAGTGTTGTGGTCCTGCTTTCTGAAAAAGGCACAATACAGGGCAGCCAATCATGACAGAGCTCATTTACATATGTCAGCTTTAAAAGCTCGTTAAAAAATAAAACAGCCTGTTTAAGTGTAAGGGATAAGAGAGGTTAGAAAATTGTCATGCAAACATGAATTATGGTGCACAAAGCCATTCGGTGGGGATACAAGCAAAATGAAGGGTATGTGCCCTTTAATAGCCCCTTCCAGTTACACAGCCACAGCTCACAAAACCAGTGGACAAAGGTCAGAGTCAGTTTAGCGATGTGCACTGTTTTAACATTAAACCCCTATCAGGCCGTGTAGGTAGCCAAACGGCTGACCAGCAGAAACGCAAAACAAGAACCGCAAAAAGTAACGGTTCATACAGCTCGTAACAGGAGAGCTCGGCAGCCACAAAACCCACAGAGTTTGAATTGATCCCGCTGCTTTCATTCAGGGCAAATCAGAGACGCTGTGATTTACACAAGGCTGAAGTTGGCTATCTATTCGCCAGGTCTCTGCTCTTATTTCCCCGTTCCACCTTAGATGGTCAGCAGTTACATTCTGGCGCCTGAGGCGTTATAATAATAACCGCTGCACCATTTAAGGTGGAACGGGAAAATTCGAACAAGACGCTGGCGAGTAAGACGCCGACTTCAGCCTCGCGCTTCGTATGATTTACCGAGCTGGTGAAGCAGCAGCCGCCCCGGCTGAGTCTGTGCGTATCTGCTCGCGTACCTTAGTGTTAGTGTTGCTCCCTCCATCAGGGCTCGGAGGGAGGACGGGCTCCTCGGCGGACAGAGGATGGCACATCTCTTGGATGGATTTCTGCCCCGACGAGGGCAGCGATTTCGGGGTGCCAGCACTCATTGTGCGAGCGGTAAGAAGGGGCTGAGGGAGCGCGCTGGAAAATCCCTAAATCCCCAGATCCTCCTCGGCTGGTTTAAAGCTCGCAGCGGCGTGGAAAGCAGCGCACATCTGTCAGCTGACTCCCAAAACGCAGGTCCGGAAACACAACAAGCCTCCACAGGAAATAGTACCACGCCACATGACATGATTCGAGATCTGGCACATCTCTGTGGTCCGTCCACGTTTTTATTAGGACTATAATGATATTTTTGGGTTCAATACGTTTTTTTTCCCCCCAAAAGGCGGTAAATGAAAAGACAGAATGGACATATCAGTGATACAGTTGTGCTTTTTATACTGCATTAAATAGTTTCTCTCTAATTTTTTGCAATCACTAAATGCAAAATAGCTTATAAGCGCTTAAGTAGGTTGTAAAATACCATATACGTGCTTAAGTAGGATATAAAATAGTGCTTAAGCAGCAAGATATGACCAATAAATGCTTAAGTAGAATATGAAATACCCTACAAATGCTTAAGTAGTATATAAAACACTCTGTTAGTGCTTAGGCAAGATATAAAATACCTTATAAGTGCTTAAGTAGGATTTAAAATAACCTGTTAGTGCTTAAGTAGGATTTAAATTAGCATATAAGTGCTTAAGTAGGATATAAAATACCCTATAAATGCTTAAGTGGTATATAAAATACCCCATAAATGCTTAAGTAGGATATAAAATACTAAAGTGCTTAGGCAGGTTATAAAATACCTTATAAATGCTTAAGTATGATTTAAAATAGCATATAAGTGCTTAAGTAGGATATAAAATACCCTATAAATACTTACGAAGTATACAAAAATCCTATAAGTGCTTAAGTAGTATATGGAATACCCTATACCTGCTTAAGTAGGATATAAAATAGCCTGTAAGTGCTTAACCATGATATTAAATACCTTATAAATGCTTAAGTTGGATTTAAAATAGCATGTAAGTGCTTAAGTAGGATTAAAAATACCCTATACGTGCTTAAGTATGATATAAAATAGCCTGTAAGTGCTTAGCCAGGATATTAAATAACTTATGAGTGTTTAAGTAGGATTATAAATAGCCTCTAAGTGCTTAAGTGGGATATTTTTTGTCATAGAGCAGGGGTGTCCAATACTATCCGCAAAGGGCCGGTATGGCTGCAGGTTTTCACTCCAAACAGGTGGTGCACACCTGATTCTACTTGTTTAATCAGTTGGTCTTAGTCTTAAAACGTTTCATCAGGTGACCTCCTGCTTTGTTGGAGTGAAAACCTGCAGCCGCCCCTATTCTAGAGTAAAGTGGGCGTTGACGTTCTTCTCAACGCAATGTCTGGAGAGTAATATATGTCTGTTATCTAAATATATATGCATGTTTTGCTCAGGAACCCTCTGCAAGACTGCTGTACATCTTCTATAACAGAGCCTTAAAACGAGGAGAATAAGTCATTGCAGATATGAAAGAGGGAATACGTAGGCAAAGATGTCCCCCCAGTGCCAGAAAGTTGATACTACTGTAGCTAGAAACGCGGCGCATTTTAGGCTTTCCTCTGTCAGTGACTGAAGCAGAAAAATGTCCGAGGTTAGAAATGCTTGAACATAGAATGCCTGTAAAACACCTGTAATAAATAAAGCATTTCTTGTGCTAGATGCGGTTTATCCAGTAGGTCTGCGTCGGACTTTTATTTTGAAGGGATTAAGGCTCAGTATAGCTCGGACTGCTGTAAGCTGTTTCCAGATGTCGTGCAGTCCTCCCGAGCGTCTTGAGAAACGAAGGTGCAGAAAGCTCCAGTAGCTGTAGATGAAGGTGAGTGTATGGAACACATTAAAAAAATATATATAAATAAAACAAGTAGCAGGGTATTATGTTTTCAGTAGATTATTTCAGATTTAAGACCGTTAAAGTAGCGCTGGAGCTGCTAAAGTAAAGCGTAGTGTTAAGTGAGTCGTAAGTGTAACGTTACTGTGTCAGCCAGTAGCTAATGTTAGCTAGCTCGCGACACGATTAGAGTGTCTGGTTTAAACAGTTGTATTTATTTATTTATTTATTTATTTATTTATTAGTGTGTGCAGCGAGGTTCTCTACCCAACGTACATTGTTTTTTCAGAGCACTAAATAAGAGTTCAGCGAATTATGAATCTTAAGGTTTCGCACATTGAGGCTGGACCACGTGGAAGCGACTTGGCCCCAGGTGGCTGAAGCTGGCTTCCTGTGCGTCAGCGTCTTTTTCAAATTTTGCCGTTCCACCTTAAATGATGTAGGTTAGTAGTTACTAAGGGCAGCAGCATGGAGCCTGAGGCCCCAAAAAGGGAATGTTGCACCATTTAAGGTCGAACGAGAAATTTCGAATAAGAAGCCAACTTCAGCTGCGCCTTGGCCCTCTAGCTCCTCCGTTAGTAGTTCTCGATGAATCGATGACTGACCCAATGATTAAACTCACTACCCATCTGACCCTGTTTATGGGAAGGATTATTAACTTTATTATGAGGGTTCAGTCTCAGAGTCCATGTGGGTGGGTGTGGTGGTTTGTAGTT
Source organism: Colossoma macropomum (assembly GCF_904425465.1). NCBI lineage: Eukaryota > Metazoa > Chordata > Actinopteri > Characiformes > Serrasalmidae > Colossoma > Colossoma macropomum. The sequence goes on from NW_023494804.1 coordinate 24,408,177, forward strand.
ACAGTAAAGGTTAGAGGTTTCCTCACTTCATATGACCCACTTTTTCTCTTTTGTATTGTTTAGAAGATCTTCAAGGACACAGCGGTGTGGACCGGACCTCAAGATCTGTTGGAAAATCCTTTGGGTGTTTTTTGGGGTATTTTTAGTATGTCTGAATTAAAGCTGTAGAGAGTGGTGAAATAAAGCTTTTGAATACACAACTGTCTCTTTTTTCTTGTGTGTTATGAGTTTGCCTCCAAAAGAAATGTTGGAAACAAAATGAAAACAGTTCAGAACATTAAGAACAGTGTTCAGGTGCTTTCTTTGCATTTTATTTTTGTTTATGAATAAATATGTACTATACTATTGTTAACCAAGGGTGTTGGGCTTTTTATTATCTCTTTTATTAGGCTATATTTGTGAACAGGTTAAGTGATCATACAGTAACATTACCACATAATGTGTGGTGAGAAGGTGATAACATTTATTATAAAATGTATTACATTTTCAAAGAGGTTTCCACATTTGTATGTAAGAATCAGTCACATTCTCAAATAATTTAGGCCCTTATTTTATCATACCATTTGTGCTTGGGGATAACACCATGTTTTGGTAGTGAGCAGTTTATTTTTTTAGCTAAATATTGCCTAACGGTAATTTACATTTTATATTCCATTAAGCCTGTTGCAGCACAAGGGGTGAACTGTTGCTTGGTAGTAACACAAAGAGGTAGCAAGGCTAACTAAATCCCAAATCTGGTGAATATAAGGAGACCGGTCGCTTCATAAAGTACACCTTGTTTCTACACTCATTGTCCATTTTGTCAGCTCCATTTGTCCCTTGGGCTTTTGTGTCCCTTTTGTGAACATTTACTCATTTTCATTGTAGAAATGACCTTTTTTTACATGCTCAAGAAGACTTCAAAGTATCTGTATCGTTATTGGCATTGATATCGAGGTACTAGCTTTGGTAGTACTTGGTGTTGGATCGCAAAGAAAATCAGCGCAATCACCCATCCCTACTTAGGCCCACGAGCTCCTGTAAAAATGGTATTGCGTAGGCAGTAGGAACGCACTGAGTGCACTACATAGGGAGTATGGAAGTATTTGGAATGCGGCCTCCTGCACTCACTGGCTGTCTGAAATGTAAACGCTGCTTACAGACAGTATTTTGAGCCACGGAGGTTCTCCGTCCTGTCCGAATCGAATGTTTCTAGTTATAAACCCCGTTTTGCGACGTAGATGGATCCTCTGTAACGCATACATATCCCATAATCCTCTGTGCAATGCGGTTAGGAAAGCAAAATAGCAGAAAACACGAGCATTGACTCAGTGGAGGAGAGAGAGGCTGATTTATTAACAAATACAATACAATACTTAATTTGGTCAAAAAAGTTCTGCATGTTAGCTTTCTTAAAATACCTTTTTTGGGGTGCAAAAGATGCTAACGTCTAACGCTAACAGCTAGCAGTCAGCTGTCGTAGCTTGGCAACGTCGTGACGCATCGCTGTGTTCGGAGCGCGTCTCAAACGCGATTCGGCTGCAGGTACGTTCATCACATCGCTAAGGCACTGACTAGAGACAGCACATGCAGCAAGGCATCGAGTCAGCCGTCTTCAGTTCAGGACACAGCCACTGCTGCCTCACCGGAAGTGCAGCGCTTTGGGGGAGGGCAGTATTGTGCCACGTTGATGGAGGCCAGTGGGGACGTGGAACTGTTCCTGTGTTGAACCGGGCCAGCCGCTAACTCTGTCTCATCACACAGTTTACACAGCCAAGGAAGGGCATTTTAAAAGTTGACCATTAAAGTTTCTCACCCTTTCATACTGCTTGGATGAGTTTGTGCATGCTGTATGCTTGTGACCAGTGCTAAGAGGGAAGGTAAGCACTTTTAAGACTCTTGCGGAAGCTTTTGTAGCTCCGTTAGCTTCTCAGCTACACTGCAGACAGGCTTCCATGCGTCGTATGAAGACAGTTATCAGTTATTATTGTTGTTATTATTATTAATATTGTTATGTAATGTTCATTTAATAACGAGGATAAAGTCGGCTTCCTGTTCGCCTCCTTCTCGTTTGTTTACCTCAAGCGCCAGAATGTAACTGCTGCACCATTTAAGGTGGAATGGAAAAATTCAAATAAGAAGCTGACCTCATTTAACACCTCTTAGACATCTTCTTTATTATACACAAACCACCTTAACTGAGTCATTGATGCCGTGTTGGCTGTATTTGTGCTCTGCTGCTGCAGTAACTCGATCAGGCTGCAGCCCAGCAGCCTTAATCCTAGTTAACGTTATTATTACCCATCTGCCTCGTTCCTTTGCTTTGCTTCCAGTGTGTCCAGCAATGTCCTGTTGATTCTGTCTGTCTCTGACTCTTTCATTCATTTAAAGTGCTTCAGTTGGGTTGTTTAATAGGTCCTCGGTCATGAACCTAAAATAGTCCACGTCATTTGTTAAGCCTGCAGCATCAGCGAAAGTCTTCTAAAGTGTGGCCAGATGTTGAGAGCCCTGCTGCTAAACCTACATTTGTAGTGTGTCAGCTGGTGTAACATACAGGCCACGTAACCTTCAGCATGATCAGCTCCAGCTTTGACGAGTTAGATCTCACACAATTACTTAGAAACCTGTTTCACCCTCTTCCTGAGGCTAGGTCTGGTCCATCAGAGCGTTCATAATCCAGTCTGTCACCAAAACATGTTCATGAACTCCTAGGAATGTGAGGCCTGTGTTATGAAACCTAACAGATATTTTTAGGGCCTACCTTAAAGGGGAATTCCACTGATTTTTCAAAATTTTATGCATCATCTAGTTGTTGAGTTGGAAACAAAGTCATTCAGAGTGTTCAAAGATTTCTTCACTGTGGTGGTGATATGAACCAGGGGTCACAATGTCTACAGCACTACAGCAATATAGCCATTTTATTTACTATCCAGAACCACCAGTGAATCCACACATCTGAATGTTTATTTTTATATGTAATGGTGATAATGGTAAAATAGTATTTAGGTTTTGTTTTGCTTTATAGCATCCTCCATATTCTTCTTTGGCATGAAAGGGTTTTAAAAATATGTTTTAAATCAAAACTTTATCTCTAAACTATCATAAAAGAATGTCTCAGACATTAGGCAGCGTATTCATACCCATTACATGTAATAATGTTCTGTGAGGGAGCTTTTAGAAACATCAAGCACTTCAGATGTCTGGTTTTTATCACCTTCACTGTGATGTTAGGACGTTTCTCTAGAATGGAGCATTTCAGATCAAACCACTCTGAATCACCAGGCTTACAACTTGACAATTTAATCATGCAGAAATTTTGAGTTCCACCTTAACACAAGTGCTGTAAGCTGAATGGGTGCCCATAGTACGAAATCACACTTGTGCATTGTTAATAAAGATTCTTGTACCTCATATTGTTGGTTGCTAACACCTCTGTGGTGGGGTCTTTGTTGTAGGATGAAGCTAAAAGAGATAAACCGCACTGCCATCCAGGCTTGGAGCCCAGCACAGCACCACCCGATATACTTGGCAGCAGGTAACTCATGTACACGCACCCCATTATTATCACAGCCCCTGAATTTAAAAACTCATATATAATGGTTGATGAGGAAATGCCCACCTATTCCTTTTAGTGTAAGCAACTAATAGCAACGTTGTTTGTTTGTTTGTTTTTCCTCATATGAGAAACACTGTTCTTTGCTAGTGTTGCCTGAGCTCATTTGCCTTTTCAAATGTCCTTGTGGTAACAAACAAATTTTTCTCACCTGCTATTCTGTACTCCTGTTCAGGTACCTCTGCCCAGCAGCTCGACGCTACCTTTAGCACCAATGCCTCACTGGAGATCTTTGAACTGGATCTGGCTGAGCCCACTTTGGCCATGAAGTCATGTGGGACTTTCTCCTCACCTCACAGGTCTCGTCTTACTTCTAATCTATGGCTGTTGTCATTGTCCTATCACTGAACCAATGCCCCATTTTAGCTGTTTTTTGGAAATATATATAGCGTTGAGCTGTTATACCAGTTTTTCAAAATTAGTAATTCAGCCATTAACATGTAAATGGTTATTCAGACTGGTTTGATGTAAAATGCTGTTCACATTGGTAGTGATAGGAACCAGATGTCCAACTATTTAATGCGTTTTGGATAGTAAAGAAAATGGTCATATTCGCATTATATAAACTCACCACTGTAATGGAAATCTGAGTCAGTGAGTTGTCATACAATTTACTATTCCATAGCAAACCACTCTGAATGACTATTTTACATTTCAAGTTGAATTATGCAGAAATGTTGAGACATCAGTGTAATTCTCCAGCTACTGCAGCTTCTTCCTTGCAGTTCAGACACTTCTCTGCTTAGCTCTGCTATCTTAGATTTTTTTTTTTATTTTTAGAAGTTTCTTATGTTTTTCTGAGCTACAGTGTTTGTGCTTGTTATATATAAACAAGTCAGGAGCACTTTGAAGCTAAAAGTGAATATTTATTGTTATTTTCTGTACTTTTTACAGAAGTGCTGTAGACACAGAAGTTAGAAAAGTTTCTGTGGACTACCAAAGAAGAAACTTACAAAATGCTTTTTCAGGTTTTAATACATGCCATCAGAATTGATAGTTCTATCTTTGTATTTTATCATTTTAAAGCGCTTTGAATGACCGCAATGCAAGACAGTGCACTTTGCTAAAGTAACTCTGCTGGTCACATTTGAGCTGGTTAACTGACTGTGCTTTTCTCATATTTATGACCAGTTTTTCCAAAAGAGGTCAAGCCTAATTTTGGACCGAAATGGAGTTCCAGAAACAAGTTGTCATTGAGCCTAAACTAAACAGGATTTTTCATAGTGAGACATATTTGGCATTGCAATTTAGTGCAAGACCAGATTTCATCTATGTCCAGTAAACTAGCCTTAATGTTTAGTGTCCTGTGCCTGGTGGTTCTGACTGACAAGTCACTGAAGTGTTAAGGGTATTAAGGGATTTGCTCTGGAATCTGCCTGTACTGTATTGATTATGAAAGGACATCACAGGACTTACTGCAGACAAAATTCCCATAATCCCTTCTGCTTATCTGTTGTTCTTCCAATCCTCCTTGTCTTACATTTCTTAACCATTTTATCTCATTTTAGTTATCTTATTTTAATAATATAAAACTCAAAATCTTTTCTCTTCAGATATCACAAACTAGTGTGGGGCCCAGAGGGGACTGATGAACAGGGTCTACCCTCTGGAGTGCTCATTGCTGGAGGAGAGACCGGCAACATCATTCTCTATGACCCTTCCAAGATCATTGCCGGTGACAGTGAAGTTGTCATTGCTCAGAGTGATAAACACACGGGGCCTGTTCGATCTCTCAGCGTCAACTTATTTCAGGTAGTATCCAAGCCTTGTTCTCCCCTTTTGCAACTGTTATGTCTTTGTCATCATATCAAAACTTTATAACGTCATTTAAAAAACACCACCTGACCATTTATGTTGTTTGAATGCTGCACGATGAATTGACCAACAGAAATGGTTCAAATTCACCTAGAACAAACTCTTGTTACGTTTACGTTTTTTTAAAGTTTAGTTGCTTAAAAACTGTGCTGTATTTCATAGACAAACCTGGTTGCTTCTGGTGGTAACGAATCAGAAATCTACATTTGGGATTTAAACAGTTTTGGCTCCCCGATGGTTCCAGGCCCAAAATCACAGGTAAACATTTTTTATTTAGCTCACCTGCATTATATTGGAATGGTCAGTGTTTGTTTTGTTTATTTGTTTTTCTTTCTTTTTTTTCCTTTTACCACTTAACATTTGTAGACCTACAGATTTGAACTTCTGAACTTCTGTTGAAGTTTAAGGGTTTAACCCTTATAATGTCTGGTGGGGTGTTTTACAGTGTAGGTTTTTCAGTAAAGCTGGAGGAGTTAAGCCCAAAGTGAGGAATGTCCATTATCTCGTCTGTTATTGAGTATGCTCAAGTTATCTTGCTGACTTTGTGAAACAAGCCCCTAGGACCTCCAGGCTTTCTTTACTCACTCCTGCAACTTCACAATAACTCATTTTGCTTTGTTTTCCAGGTTACTGATCATTAAGCCATAGGATGTGGACATTAATGAACTTGAAGTTAACTGAAATCGTGTTTAGCCAGTGCAGATTGTTGTATGTGTGGCATGTTTTGGCTTTGCTGATTGATGGGTTTGTTGGTAGTTACTGTTGTTTTTCCTGTTTTTGTTTGTTAGCCAGTGGAGGACATTAGCTGTGTGGCATGGAACTGCCAGGTGCAGCACATTCTAGCCTCAGCCAGTCCCAGCGGGAGAGCATCCATCTGGGACCTGAGGAAGAATGACCTCATCATCAAAGTCAGCGACCACAGCAACAGGGTCTGTCAGCTTTTTGTTCATCAAGTTATAAATGTGGTACATAATGCACATAATGGCACATTTGCAGAATTTTGTGGTTAATATGATGTTACATGTGTGTTCAGATGCATTGCTCTGGGCTGGCCTGGAACCCAGAGGTGGCCACTCAGCTGGCGTTAGCCTCTGAGGATGACCGCATGCCTGTCATCCAAATGTGGGACCTGCGCTTTGCCACTTCTCCTCTCAAAGTCCTGGAGAACCACACGAGGTATGAAAGAATGTTTGAAATATTGTGTGGAATATTTTTACGATTTTTTTCAAAAACATTCTGCATAATCTAGTAATTCAAGTGGTTTGATATACATATAGCCATTTTATTCACTATTCAAAAGTGAAGCTAAGTGTAATGTTGATGGTGGTAAAATAAGATCAGAAAATGTTTTCTTTGCCTTAAAAATGTCCTGCATATATGTCTCTGCCATGCATGTTTTAGAAAATATGTTTCAAAATCTCAGTCCTAAAACAATGTCTCAGACATCAGACATTTTCACAACCAATTCATCTAATAACTTTCTGTGAGGGAGGTTTTAGAGGCATTGGACAATCTGGTTCCTATCTCCACCAATGTAAACTATTCTGTCTGTAAGATTCCCTAAAATGGAGAACCACTCTGAATAACTTTGTTCACATCTTAACGATATAATCAAGTACAAATTTTGAAAATATGTGGAATTCCCCTGTAAGGCATTTGGCTCATGACTCAGTTCTGTTGTTTCCTTTTCATATTTTTCCAAAAGACTGCATGGATATTTTTTATTTAACAACAGGGATTTGTGTGTGTGTGTGTGTGTGTGTGTGTGTGTGTGTCTACATTATCAGGGGTGTTTTGGCCATTGCTTGGAGTCTTGCTGACCCTGAGTTGTTGCTGAGCTGTGGGAAAGATAATCGTATTCTCTGCTGGAACCCCAACACTGCCGAGGTTAGAGACTGTCAGAAAAAAGCTACCATAAGAACAGATGCCAGCTCTCTTAGGAAATCAGAACTACACCGTGTTCTGTGCACAGTGCTTCCTTATTTTAAACATTACTGAAACTGTGTAGTGCCTTTTTCACCTATACTACTGTTCCAAAAGTCAATGAGTCAGTTCATTCAATTCAGTATTATTTTGTATTTTAATTTAATAAGTCAGACAACTGTTTTTACTGTGTTCTATGAGAGAAACTGTGACATGAAGAAATCACACATGGATGTATAAACGTGTAAGAAGAACGTGGTGGACTGCAGTGGCTGTTAAGAGCTACTAATGACATTGGGCTTCATTAACCAATATTTCCCTAATTTTTTTCTCAAATTTGTTGCTGGGAAAGGTCCTAAGAAAAAGTCTACGTCAGATTGTTTTTTAAACTGCACAATTGTTCACACCTTTGTGTTCTTGAGTGTGTGTGGATTCTGTTCTTACCTAAGAACAATTCCCGAAAAAGAAAACCATGGTGTATGTCGGAGTCTTCATGAAAACTCTGTAAGTGGGTTTTAAGAAGAAATTTCTTTTTAAGAACAGTTGATGAATGAGGTCCATTGAGCCAAAACTAGCCCTGGTCATGGCATTTATGTTTTTAATTTGTGCTAGTGTATATATAACTTTTATATAGAATATAAAACTTTTCAGCATTCCATCTTTCTGTATTCCTATCATTTAATCAAGTGTTCCATTTTTGGTCATATATGAACTAAATACCCCCATACAGAATTCAGTTAATGTGAGCGCTCATAGGTGTGTATGTTATCATTTTTATACAGATATCATTAAAATCTTTGATTTTAAGCTTGTTGTTTTACAATTAATAGCCAGCTGATTTGCCAAAATTTACATCTTAACTTCGTTCAGATAGTTTGATACCTGATGCACAGGACTAGCATTTTAGAATCATTTTACACATTTATGTACAACCAAAAGGTTTGGCATGGTAAATGTTGATTGCAAACTTCTTATGGTACCACATAAGCTTTTGAAGTTCATATTTACTCTACTTGAGCCCTGTTTGGTCCTGTGTTATCTAATTTCGAAGGCCATGGAATCTGTCCTTCAATAAACTGTCCTATCATTGCTTTCGGCCAGGTCCTATATGAGCTGCCTACCAGCTCTCAGTGGTGCTTTGACATCCAGTGGTGCCCCAGGAACCCAGCTGTTCTGTCTGCGGCTTCCTTTGATGGACGTATCAGTATCTACTCCATCATGGGAGGCAGTAATGACGTTGCCAACAGCGCCCAGGCTGATCAGGTACTGAAAAGTGTCAGGAGTTTTAGTGTTAGCAATGTATCCAGTATATTATTCTGTATATTGGTGGCCATGTTTAGCCCATATCCCGAATTTTTGTGCTGTTTTGTATATATATATATGTTCATACAAATTGATGTGTTTCGGCCTGACAGATAAGTTCCTCATTTGGCAACATGGATCCGTTCGGCACGGGCCAGACGTTGCCTCCGCTGCAGCTGCCTCAACCCACCAGTACAAACAGTACCATCACACCGCTGAAGAAACCACCCAAGTGGATTCGTAGACCTGTGGGAGCTTCTTTTGCTGTGAGTATGAACCTGGTCCACCATTAAAACAGAACAGAATTCATCTTGTGATTTAGTAATATTAAAGCTGATGTTATGTGCATGTACTGTATTGACAGTTTGGTGGTAAACTCGTGTCTTGGGAGAATATCAAACCACCACCTCAGCAACCACAGCAGCCTGTGCCCCATGTTGTCCACGTTAGCCAAGTTGTCACTGAAACAGATTTCTTGGACCGCTCAAACCAACTTCAGGCCACCCTCACTGCAGGAACCTTTGTGGAATTCTGCCAGAAAAAGATTGAAGATGCTGAGAATGAGTTTGAGAAGACTGTTTGGGCTTTCCTCAAGGTAAGCCTTTGATATTGAAATTATGGCTATGATGAAGTCATAGCTGTTTGTAGAGATAAAGGAAGCAGAATCAGAGGAAGACAACATTTGGGTTTTTCACACTTAAATTATACAATAGGTATAAATTGCACAGCTGGTGGAGCAGTAGGTTGAATTGTCTTCAACTAAATTGCGGGAAAAAAGATTAAAAAACTAAAATGATATAGGAAAAATTAACATTATTATTATTATCATTATTATTATTCTCAGGTCCATTTTGAAGATGATACTCGGGGGAAATACTTGGAACTTCTGGGATACAAGAAGGAGGAACTAGCATTAAAGGTGATTCTTGTGCATGTCCACAGAACTTGGATGACTTCCTGTAACTTTCAATCATATCATATAATAGTTCTACCCTCCAAGAAGTAAAGATGTCAGAAGGGATTCTTTGGAGCAGTAAAGCAGAAAAACTACCTTTTTGGTTGCTTAAACAATCTTTCAGTGGATTGTTCTTTAAATAACTTCTTGAAAATTAGATGCATTCTTGTGGATAATCTTTTGTTTTGCATAAGTTTTAAATTTTTTTTTATTTACTAACTAGAAGCTTATATCTAAGCTAAGAAGCATTTAGGAACCTTTATTTTTGAGAGTGCACTGTCTTCCAGTGTGCCGAAGTTGTTTAAACCTGGCCCTTAGTTTCATGCAATTTCTGCAGACTTTCAGACGACAGGTCCTAAAACATGTTTGTGTGGTTTTCAGATTGCATCAGCTTTAGAAGGAAAAGACCACAAGTCAGATGAAAACATTGAGGTAAGAGCGTTCACACGAATGCTTTCAAGTTTTGCCTGACAAATGATTTTCTAGAATACCTGAAGTTTTGATTTGTTGGACTTAATCAGATAAATTGCTGTTTAATTAGATCAATTCTGGACTCAAGATCTGAGAGTTTCTTTGTAAGTCTTGGTGAAATTTACAAATCATGTGGTGCTAATAGTTAAGGGATAGGTATATTTCACTTCGTCTTACTGAAGATAGTTTTAATTTTGAGTGATCAGACAGCAGTGGCTGCCTCATTTTCCCATTTTCAGTTTCACAGACACTTCTGAGGAAGAAGTGAAAGTATTTCTGCAGTTAGAAAGGAAGTTAGTGTGACATCCTCTGGGTGGGACATGTTGAAACCTTAGGTCAGATTATTGTTGGATGCATTTTTATTAGTTTGTGGTGTTTTCATTTGGCATTACATTAAGATGCAATTGCAGTTTACGATAATAATTTTAATTTGTTAATTTTCATGTTCACTTGATGTTTCTTTGTACCAAATTCTTGCATTGGAAAGTCTGCTTATTGCATGATTTACTTAATCTACAGTGGGTTGAAAATGTTTGGTCTGTTGTGGAGTTTGCCTTCTTTCTAAAAAGTTTATTCTTCGTAATTCTGAGCTCCTGCTAGATTATCGGTTTCTTTAATTTGGAGGAATTTTCAATCTGTGATTGGCACTGTCACTTAGCCCTTTTGATTGTTGGAAAAGCCATATCTGATGTGCTTTCAGGGACATTTCAACAATTATCTGCATGCTTATAATGACAAATTGGTCATTGGGAATTTTGTTGTAATTGTTTTATTTGCTGAATCCTGTCTGAATGCCCACACATCTCATCCCTACCCCTGGTGTGCATGTATAGCCTTCCTCTGCATCTCAACTCGACCATGCTTCCGCACCCACTTGTGATCGTACCCCTGGGCCAGAGATTGCTCAATTGCCTGAGCTTGGGCCTCCTGCTGTAACCCAGCTTGGACATCCTGACACGTTCCTTGGAAAGCTTGCAAACCAAGCGCTAGTTGAACATAGCCTGGAAGCTGTAAAGGAACCATTGTTTGATCCTTTGCTTGATACAAGTACCGATCATGTTGAAGAGCTCAGAGCTGAATCTGAACCTTCCCTTCAGTCCTCCATTGATCTCATTCCACCATTGGAACCTGCTTTTAGCCCAGCACATCCTCCTGATTTAATGCACCTGCCTGATCAGCTCATGCTTGAGTTTACATCACAAGATCAACCAGATTCCACACCTCTGTTTGCACCTTGTAGTGCTTTACAGCAGTCGGAATGTGATTTGGCATCTCCAGATCTAGAGACTTTACCTCAGTCTACACCTGTAGTGGTTCCACAAGATTCTGAGGCAAATGCTGCCCCTCCAGCTGACTTTCAGCCATTTGCTCCAGTTTTAGGTGCAAATTGTAACCTTGAACCCATGGTAGTCCCATCAGGCATCCATGATGACCTTCCTGAATCACCACCTGCTGTACAACCTCTCATTGACCAACCACAGTCCATACCATTGTTAGCACCATTACCAGCTGACCCACAGGCAGCTCTGCCAATGCTAGCATCTCTTGATGATCTACAGCAGTCTCTTCCTGCTGCTGATCTTGTGACTCCTGTAGCCCTTCAACCTGTACCTGGCTTTTTACCCCAACTTGACCCACAGGATGTTTCCATGTTTACACCCCCCACTGTTGCTCAACAACCCGTGCCAGAGGTGGCCTTGACACCAACGGTTGATTTGGACACTACACCGCCGATAAACCTTGTGCCTCCTGTTAACGGTGAGCCAGAACCTGAGCTGGAGCTGAGTGCTGTACATTTGGATGAAGAGAAACCCAGAAATGTGGCCCTTAATGCTGACACATCTGAAGAGGAGGCAGCATTGGAGGAGGTACCTTCGCCCTGCCTGCCATAGTCTGGCCTCCTGCCACAGCATCCCTGTGTGATAGCATTGCTGTACCTGCTTTTGTGAATCTTCACCCTTTGCACAACAATAACTGCTCATTTTTACTCTTATTTTGGATTTGGTTTAAAGACTAAGGTTAAGATGTACTCTGAAACATCATTTAGAGTCTCACACAGGAATGCTGATAACATCATGGCCTTAGTAGACATAATTTCTTCTTTAATTGACTTTTTCCCAGCAGCTAGTTTTTTGTATCATTTTTCTAGCTCTTTGGGAGAGATATCGTGTAATATAGGTAATGCATGAAAATTGGTGGTCAACTGTGGTGCTTCAAGTTTTGTTTGGATCAAGAGGTAATATTGCTCTTTGGTGTATAATGTTAATCTGGAGATGCAACAACATGCTGTGACAGTCTTTTGTGTTTTTGGTCAATGACGTGATTGGATTTACATGAATGCTGAATCTTATCAATCTGAAAATGGCTAAGTTGATGGTAGTTATAAGAATTCAGCGATTGTGTTGATGTTTAGCAGTTTCTCACATGTTGGTGAACGTTATTGGTTAAATTGAGTGTGGTCATTGAAAGGGATTTTTTTTTCTTCATTATTGTAAACCAAAGTTAATATAATAATGTAAACAGTACTGTGCAAAAGGCAGAGACCACTATTTCTATTAAATTCCAGTTAAAATGACCATTAAGTACACATTATGTATTTTGTAGTGTAAAGAAAAAAAGCAGGAAGAGAAACTTACACAAAAGCCTCCAACACTGAGTATAATATCAAATCTATCTTTAGTTTGTCCACTCTTTACTTTTGTGCGCACCACTGCCACTTTCTCTTCCATCTTTTCAATCTTAAAACCAACCAGTCACAGCCGTGTCCACCCAACAAAAGCTGCTCCCAACAGAGCCAGTGACATCATGTTCCCCGTCGAAAAGACACTCATATTTGCAAAGCGACTAGCCAATCACACTTTCAGATTGTTTCTCATGTGCTTCTGCACTAGCTAAAAGAGATATTTTTGAGGGGATTAGATATAAGATAATTGTGTAATTGCATTAGGAAGGGCAAAGTCAAAGAAAAACAGGAGTTACCAAACCTGGAATTCAGGAAAGTATTAAAATACAGAGAAAAGACCTGGTAGACCACCAAAACTCTCACTATCAGTTAAACAGTACCTAAAGCTTTCATTTTTGAGAGATAAAAAATGAAGCTCCACTCTTGCTTCAGACCTGCAAAATCCACAGGTTTCTGTCGTTCCACTGTGTGAAGACAACTCAACTCTATGGGTCTTTCAAGGAGTTGTAACTGAGAAAAGAAATTAGAACACTAAAACTGGGTGAAGCAGAAAATGCAACCAACTTCTAAAACTGAGGTGTTTACAAGAAACATGAATAAAAAAACCTTAGAATCTCTTTCTGAATAGAAAGTAAACTGTAATAAAGTTTGGGCACATTTAATACTTACAAAATGATATGTTTAGTTGTTGAGACCTCTGTGTAACTTTCTGTCAAATATTGTATTGTATTCTGCTTTTTTTTCCCCTGACACTACAAAACGCATAAGTTGCACTTAAGGGCTGTTTTAACTGGAAATTAAATAAATGAGAAGGATTGTCTCTGACCTTTGCAAAGCACTGTATGTAAAATTATTGGGAGTAAATTCTGAAAATCAGGAAAAAATAATATTCTAGGTGTTGAGTAGGGTTTTTTTTTTTAAAACCCTCAGTGACCCTTCTGCTATGCTCCTAGGTGGAAAAGAATGGGCCTGTGGTAGAGGAGGAGGGTCCAGAACTTGAGGAGATCCCTGTGGTTGAAGAGGAACCTGTTGCTGATCAGATCCCTGTACTTGAAGAGACTCCGTCTCCATCCTCAGAAACTGTTAAAGCCAGCCAAGGCAAGTATCTTATACTGTGTTTGCCTGTTATCTAGAAATTCAGTATGCAGGTTTTTTTGGTAATAATAAATAAGTCACGTCTTAGCATTTTTGATGTTTTTGATGCTGCAGATGTAGATAGACTCATCACCCAAGCACTGCTTATTGGGGACTTTGAAGCTGCCGTCAACCTCTGTCTCCATGACAACCGAATGGCGGACAGCATCATCCTGGCCATTGCTGGTGGGCCAGAGCTGCTTGAAAAGACCCAGAAGAAGTACTTGGCCAAAACCCAAAGCAAAATTGGCAAGGTAAATTCATGGAGCACTATAAAAATTGAAGTTCTAGCTTAGTTCACCTGGTACATCTTGTCATTTTCTGACTATACCATCTTCTGACTGCATTATCTTAATTTTAACTCTACTTGAATGACCATGAAAGGACTTGGTACTGAGAAGTGCTGGGCTTAATAATAATGTTTTCTTTTCAACCTGTAGCTCATCAGTGCTGTGGTAATGAAAGACTGGCTGGATATTCTGGAGACATGTGATCTCCACAACTGGAAGGAGGCTCTGGCTGCAGTTATGACCTATGCCAAACCTGAGGAGTTCTCCTCCCTCTGTGGTGAGTAAGGAGTGGAGATCGGAGTCTTCTCCAGTATAAATCCAGAAAAACAACCGCTCAAATTTTAGATAATCATATACTTTTACATAACCAAATATGTTACATTTACACAATTTTTCCCTTAACCCAAAATTTTTCACCGAATGATCACTTTAAATGTCTTCAGCTTTGTGACAGTGTGAAAGAACACAAATGTAAAGTCTCAGCAGGTGGTAATTGTGTGTGGTTGTATCTGTGTTTAGGGCTGCTTGGTACCAGACTGGAGGCTGCTGAGGACTTGCCCCTGCAGGCACAGGCCTGTCTCTGTTACATCTGTGCAGGCAGCATGGAGCAGCTGGTGTCTTGCTGGTCCAAAGCACAGGACTCCAGCAGCCCTCTCTCACTGCAGGTGAGACTTCTCTACTACAACAAATCATATGCTCATTTACACCATTATATTCACACTAGTCTCTTTCAACAGGCTTTAACTGGCCTTGAAAATCTGTTCAGCACACTTTGTGGAAGTATAACACCGTATGGAGGGGCTAATTTTGTAGAAAAATGTAATGTAAAATCTTCACTAAAGTGGTGCTTGCTCATTTAGCTGTATGCCAAACACCCCTGGTCAAATATTAAATGAAGTATTTACTTGATCAGCAGCCTCTCCGACACTCTCTGAACTGGAGTTTTTGAGGTTAGCCTCCTATAGAAAAGCAGTGTCTGTAACATTTGTTAAAGATGAAACTCATTCACATTACTACTATGGACAGACACAAAGTACTGTGTATTTATCATTGATTGAAACATTAGTTTTTAGTTAGTTATTAGCCTACTACCAACTTAAAAAATGCTTCTGAGAAAATAGGCATACTTCCCAGTAAATGTCGGAATTTTTGGCACAATTTTTTACCTGCTGGCCTGCTGGGTGTCTGAATCCAGCTCTGCATCATTTTTATGTGTATATAGCATTCAGACGTTTTTGCGCCTGGAGTTTGTGGCTACTTTTAGACTGACTTGACTGATGACCCTTCTCTGTTTGCCTGTAGGACCTGGTTGAGAAGGTGGTGGTGCTGCGGCAGGCAGTGGAGAAGGCTCAGGGTGGTGTGGCCCCCGCCGTGGGCGCCATGCTGGCAGAGAAGATGAGTCAGTACGCCAGCCTGCTGGCCTCTCAGGGCAGCCTGCAGACCGCCATCTCCTACCTGCCCACCAACACTGAGCAGGCAAGTATAGTTCAGTTCTGCTTTATTGTCATTATGCACTACCATTCAAAAATTTGAAATCACTATGCATATTAATAATTTATTTCATATACAATGACTTGTACGAATTGGATTTAAATGTGTTATATTTCTGGAATTTTGTGATGTTATTAAATGATAGATAATCAACATTTATGCACAGTTTTTGTCAAAAAAATCTACCTTGATATTTGAACAGTATTTTTCAAATATGATGAATACTGAATATTCATTTTAGTCACTTTAATTCTCCATGCTGAACATATTTCTTAGTCATTTTAGAATCTTCTACAACTCTATGAAGTTGAGGTTTAACATTATTAGAACAATTCTATGTACTTTTCTGCAACCAAATTGGTTTCGCATTATTGAAACAGCGATTCCAAACTTCTAAACTTTAGAACCCCCACAGGGAACAAACTTAAATGTGGAATTTCTTACACATATTGCACAATTTCTGTTTACTTGCTGAGTTTAACATATTGGAAAAAATAAA
The DNA here is from genome assembly GCF_904425465.1 of Colossoma macropomum. NCBI lineage: Eukaryota > Metazoa > Chordata > Actinopteri > Characiformes > Serrasalmidae > Colossoma > Colossoma macropomum. The sequence goes on from NW_023494804.1 coordinate 24,424,332, forward strand.
ACCTAAAATATAAAATGTGCCATAATGTTTGCACAAACCACATTTTATTTTTTCCAGTTTGTTAGCAAAAAAAACAGTAATCATGCATTAAAATCTGCAGAAGTGTGTCTCAGTAGAGGATGTGTCAACTTATTTTCACTTAGAAGATCAACAAAACATCATTGGAACAAGGATACCCAAAATTTTGCACATGACTGTACATTACATGTGTACATGCAGTGATTTTTCATTCATTCAGTGTAGAAATCCATATGAATGCTGTCTGCTCATAGTGGTTTACAAGGCACATATTTATTCAAGATTCAAGATTGGTCAGTTGTTTTATTGTATTTATTGAGAATACAGGGCATTCAGAAAAAAATACATGGACAAAAGACCATAAATATTTTATGATTAGGTCCATTTTTACTAAATATTTCATCAGTTTGCAGTCATGCACTCTTACTCTAACTTATTACATGCAGGCCTTCACATTCTGTGTATACAACAGTCCCTTACTTTGAACAAGTTTTCATTAAAAGTGTTTTGGATGATGCAGTTTATGAAGTCTTCAGGCATCATCTGATTCAGATGATCAGAATCAGATGGGTCTGATTAGAGGAGTAAACATCTTCAGGCAGATCACATTAAGAATAAGTTTGTTGGACAATATTGCTGCAGACATTTAGTCAGATTGTCCGACTGTGTTAATAAACCCGTTACTGCCCATTACCTCTTGAAAATGTAATTTTTCTTTCATTTCTATTGTTACAAAGTTTTAGCTTGTAGTGTACAGTGGCACAAAGCTTATCTTATTAGCTCTGACAGCATAATGCAACAAACTGTAGCACGGTGCAGCACAGTAGGCTTACCTCACACAGCTAGCCTTGCCTCTTGGCTTATTATCTACTATATTGGCCAGAACAACAATGTCAGTGTCATGCCAAGTGTTTCACTGTTAGTCTTGGCACTGTCAGTGTTTTGGATTTGGATGCTTGGATTGCTCTGCCTGGCTCTGCACTGAAACCTGAAAACATGAGTAATCTGAGCTGTGAAACTGCTGCTGGAATCGTCTTTAGATGTTTTCATCTCGTGTACGTGGTTGAGGTCCTGTTTTTCTATTTTATTCTGTGTAGGTTGCAGTGCAGCTTTTGCGGGAGCGTCTGAGCCGAGCTCTGGGTCAGTATGCTGCGGCCCCTGCAGCCTCCACGGTGCCGCTGCAGAACAGACAGCCAGCAGTGCCTGCCGCCATTCCACCGCAGGCCTACGCTCCGGTCCAGCCTCAGCCTCAGCCTCAACAACTGCCCCCTCAGCCCACACCTACTGCCCCCACACAGCAGTACTACCAGCAGGTACTGATCTCTCTCACACGCATAGACATACAAAGCCACAGCAGTAGAGTTATATACTCAGTATACTCAATAAACATATCCAAATTCAAAATACTGGATATATACAGGGCTGTATACAGTACAAAGAATTTAAATAGTAAAGCAATTTTCTGGATAGTAAGCGTTTATTTGGTCAGGAAAAACACCATTAGAATAAATACAAATTACATCAATACCCTTAGTAGTGTTTTTACATATGTAGTGCGTTAATTTAACCATTTACAAACCTCACTTTGTGGCAACCCTCTATTAGGTTTGCGGCTGGTAGTTCTAATATTGTTTGACGTTTCCACAGGCACAAACACATTTTAAACTATTTGTTTACGTGCCTAAGACTCGCACAACACTGTATTCATGGATATACATTTTGCAACATAAGAATATTTGAAGGCTCACAGATATCTTCTTAAAATGCTACTCTTAAAAAAATATATTTATAAATAACGACCTTAACATTGATTTTCTGAAAATCTGTTTCTTTAAATCAGAGTTCTTGCAGGAAAGTCTGTCCACTCATTGTCTGTCTTATCAATGCCCCCAGTCAAGAATAGGATCCTGTTTACTTAAGTGAGGAGAGACCTATAAAGCTGAAACTGATAGCCAAGCTAACGTTTCAAAAGCATATTTGAGATCACTTGTAAAGTCTGGCAAATGCGCATAGATAATTTGTGGTTTTAGCTTAAGTGATGCTCAAAAATAAATATTTTTCTTTTTGTTTTGGCTGCTTCCGATGCGCAATGTCACAAGGGTGACCGTTTCCCTCTTAATGCCTTTACCAACAATTTGAGTGACTCCTTTTATAGCAGGACCCCTAAAATGTGAAAGATTAATGTACAGTAGAATGATTGTCCTTTTGAGCACTGGCATTGGCCTTAAGTAAGTAAGTATTTGGACAAAACATTGTGAGGCTTTCCTGTCATTCACTAATATTGGGAATGGACGATGATAGGATATTTGCCTAAAATATATTTCAGTGTCCAACAAGCTTTAATTTGACTAATATTTGATGATGTATCTATTGCGCTTAGGAAGAGTAAAAGGTTTTACTTCTGCTGGGTTACTGCCTGCATTTACTGCATTTTACCACAGTTATAACCCTCTGCAAATAAATACATTTCTGTGAAACGTTCATCAGGGTGTATTTAGTGTTTATGTATCAGCATCTGCATATATATATATATATATATATATATATATATATATACACACACATAAAAATATCGGATATCGACACCAGCCCACAATTCCTATACATCCTTAATAAATACCTAATTAAAAATACAGAGTGACACAGGAAGGGTGCAGGAATACCATCACAGCTACATTATGTAATTTCTCATACAGACATACAAACGCAATGTTGATTTGCATGCTTTTCACTTGGACATGGTGTAATCTGGGTTACTGGCTCATTTCTTGATTTACTAACACTGAGTCTAGCACCGTTATGAAGGTGAGGATTGTTATGAAACCAGTTGGCGCATTTCATCAGCAGTTTATCAGTGAACCTTAAGTGATAATAACCTCACAAACATAATCTTCAGAATTTACAGCATCCCCTAAAAATCATTGACCCCTCCACCCCCAAGTTTTCCTCCTCATCCAACAGCAGCGGCAGTGTGTGGGCGGTGTGTGAGTGTGTGTGTGTCTCTATTGTATTCAGGGTAGGGCTGCCTCTACTGTCACTTCCTGGAGTAACCAAACCCCAACAGTTCTGCCCAGTGTCCCTCGTCCGCTAGCCCCAGCAAAAGACCTGCAGGTACAGACAGAGCTGGGCCCACGCCACACTCACACACAAACACGCTCTCTGGCCCAGGAAACTGGAGTCTTATGGAGGGTCACACCAAAGGGACATTTAAGCCCCTTAAACACTACAAACAAAGAATTTTATCATTATTGCCAGTATTTTCTCTCTTCTGTGTGTATTTACTGTTAGTTAAATTGAGCTTTGATGCTGACTGGACACGAGTTATTCACCCAGAAAAATAACCAAGCATTATGTTTACAAATATTCTGTTTTGGTTTGTACTTTTTTGAGATGGCATGATACTACTATTAAGTGCTTTTCCAATATGATAGTGAAATCTTGAGTACTGGCTGATACAGATCTAATGTTAAGTTGTGTTTAAATGTTTCGAACCACTTTATTTCATATTAATAATTCTGTTTTATTTTAAATACAGTAACAACCTGAATAATACAGACTCAAGTTCTTTTAAACTAGACAACAACAGGTAGTTTTAGATATTCAAATAAAAATATACCGCAATATTTGGCAGAATATCTGCCTGGAGATGTCATTTTTGAAATATAGCACATTGTGTATATTAATTTTAGTGTAACAATAACTTCATACAGTTTTTAGCAGTCATTTGCAATCATCTGCAGCACTGTTAATTATTCTAGACACGTAATTATTTCATTTAGTTATTCATTTAATGCATTTATAAACATTTATCTGCCACCATACTGTTTTTATGTTAGTCAGAAGATTGATTCAGAGTTGTTTTTTTATACTTTATTATCAGGAATTTCACTTCCAAGAGAAATTTGTTTACAAAAAAGAGGATGAAAAAGAGAATCCAGGCTACACTGAAGCATTTAGACTTGCACTGATATTCCAAGGTTTTGAACAACACACACACACATGAACATACACATAGACACACACGTGTACATTATCTTTTTTTCCCTTGAGTGCTTTATTAATCTTTAATTGAAAGACTTCACTTAATCATTTATTTATTTATCTGATGTCCGATACAGCATTTTTTGCTTGTATCAGCCTGGTCCTGCTTATCAGATTGCCATTTCTAATAATAATAATAATAATAATAATAATAATAATAATAATGCAGTAATTCTTGTGCCATGCCTTTCACACTGTACTAGCTTGCTGTGATTGTATTCAAACAGTGCAGCACATTCTTATGACCTGAAGTCCTGCTAGTTACCCAGTATGCTTTTGATTGGGCAGCCATATAAAGTTAAAAAAGAAATGATTGTGGATACTGTATAGTGTAAAAGGGGCTTAAAAACTTGGTAAACCTTTTACATTGTTTCGTTTTTTTCTTTCATTCGAAAAAAAAAATCTTTCTTATATAACACATATAATATAATATAATATAATATAATATAATATAATATAATATAATATAATATAATATAATATAATATAATATCCAGCTATATATTATCTAAATAACATGCACTAATCTACTGATTTCTACACAGAATCCTTTCTCTCTTAGTCTGTCTTTGCTTGTTTGTTTACCCAGTTGCTAAAAGAAAGTTATTTCAGAGCTATTGACTCAAATTACCTGTGCTAATGTGGTAAACAGGTTATTCTCATGTACTGGACCAAGAATCTTTTCTACCTACTCTCACACGTCCCTTTTCCCGTGCAGTAACACAGACCCCTAAACACTCACGAGAATGCATGATCCCACTCCGTCCCACTACCCACCACACGCTGTGTATTGCATGTCTGCTTTTTTTTCCGGAACTGTCCCTGTTTTGACTTTTGCACAGCAGCACCCGCTGAGTTTTTCCAGTCTTTTTGCAGAGAAGCATTGATTGCTGTCCAGTCTGTCTCCCCTGCATGCTATATACACCCTCGCTTCTCATGTTATGCTATAAATATCCTGAGCAGCAATCGATACTTAACACCTGCACAGGTTTGTTTTTCAGGCTAGTGTGCCTTTTATGGAGAGCCTTGTGATAAACAAAGCAAACTGTGGATGAAACAGTACAGTGTTGCAAATCCGGGCATTGTGTCATTACAGCATATAAATAACTGCACTTTTTTAAAGTAAAAAAATTGTAAGTTTATGAAATTCCTAAGTTCTTTACACATTGTACATTAGTAGCTTAGATATTGGTTGAACTAGATCATATTATGTATTAGTATTATAGTATCACCTCATTAATTTGTGTTACAGTATCACTTTGATGTAACATCAAACCTTTGATGTCTTAAAGCACACAAAGATTTGACAACGAAGCCGGTTATATTGTCAAATATTTTCCAGCAAAAAAATTATGAATTACCGTCTAACTTGGTGTCTTGTTTGTAGGAGTGCTGATGTTAGCTGTGATTTGGAGAATAAATGATTTGATTACTTAAACTATGAAATGTTAACCTTCACCCCTTCATCCTTCTCTCGCTTTCTCTGTCTCTGTTTGTTCTTTCTCTATTTTTCTATTTCTTTTTCTTTCTCTTTTTGCCCCTTCTCTGTTTGTTTTTCTTTCTCTGTCACACCTTCATTCTTCTTTCCTACTTCTTTTTTTTATCTTCTTTATCCCTCTCTTTCTGTGTCTTCTGTGTCTGTCCCTGTCTTTTTCCGCCTTCCTCCACCACACCCACCATCCTTTGATTTCTCTCTCTCTCTCTCTCACTCGCTCTTTTTGTCTGTCTCTCTCCTTCTCCCCCTCTGTGTCTGTGTTGCTCTTTGTGTTCTCTCTTTCTCTCTCTGTCTCTGTTATTCTGTTCTCTCTCTCTCTCTCTCTCTCTCTCTCTCTCTCTCTCTCTCTCTCTCTCTCTCTCGCTCTTTCTCTCTTTCTCTTTCACACACAGGCTGAGCCTGTTCCAGGACCCTTTGGCCCACAGTCCCCAGTGAATGCTGGTCCTACTGCTCCCGGTGCATTCATGTATTCACAGCAGTATCAGAGTAAGTGTTTAAGTCCACTTCCACTTCTGTCTCTGTCTGTGTTTCTCACACACGCGCGCACGCACACACACACATATATATATATATATATATATATATATATATATATATATATATATATATATATATATACACACACTCACTCAGTGATCCTCAGGCTTATCCTCTGTAACTGTTCTCTTCTAAAACTGCAAACATTCTGGAATGTTTGTTTAACTCTGCCCACCTTTTACTTAGATACACACTAGTGTGGTACATACTATTGTGATGAACAAGAGCTGTATTCTCTTATCATTTTAACATGGCTGTTGGCTGTTTAATAGCTCCTGCATGATTTTGAAGATGTAAAAACTACACGTGTCTGAACTTTCATTAAATGCCGGTGCTAAATGCTGGGGATGGGATGGTATAAAATTGATGTCATAACTCTAAAAAGGCATTCAGTGTTTTTGCAATATTGTTAGAAAGTAGTGAAAAAGTATTGGTGCACATTTGAAATTGTCACCAGTACATAAAATTACTCCAAGTTCTGCTGTTAACTGTTCAGATTATAACTATAAAAAAAACATACAGTTGTATGCAAAAGTTGGGCCACACCGGTCGAAATGACAGGATGTTAACTTATTTTACTCAAATCAACAAGACACGTCATTTTGAGGGGTGGACAGACTTCTGTATATGTGACTGTATGAGGTCCTGGTGTGCTTTGCAGGGAGCAAAAAACTGCAACGGTAAGATTATCATTGAGTTTTATACCACAGTACATCTAGTGATAACCACCCCATCCCTTGTAATAATTACTAATTATGCTAGAGCTCTGTTACATATTTGAGGTAAACATCTTTGCATGTTTTATATTGAATGTATGCTGCTGATCCAGTGTGATGTGACTTTGTAATGTCCTCTGAGAATTTGTCTAACTGCATTTGCCTGCTCTCTCTGTTGTCTCTGTGAACCTCAGCCTACCCCCAGGTCCAGCAGTTCCCACCTGGTGCTGGGGGACCAACTATCTATCAGCCTCTCCAGTACTCTTCTTCTGCATCCTCTCCTCTTCCTCCTCCACCTTCATCCTCTGCTCCCGCTCCTTTCTACCCCCCTCATTTCATGCAACCTGCTTCATCTCAGCCTGCACCTCCGGTCTTCCCCGGACCTCTTCCTCCTCTTGCAGCAGGCCAGCCGGCTCCTTCTGCACCTCCTCCTCACTCCTCCACCTCTTCCTTCTCTCCTCCACCTTTCTCCTCCGGAGTCTCCTTTCAGCACGGCGGTCCGGGTTCTCCCACCGCTTATCTCCCACCTCCACCCACCGGAGCTTCAGGTACACAGGCTGAGCCCGCCCTCATCCCAGCCTCACAGAGAACAGGTCTGCACCACAGTGCCCTTTTACTAAAACGCCCTTAATCACAGACAGCCTCAGACTGCCACTGCCAGCAGTCGATTGTTGTGTACATTTTTTTTTTTAATAAATTTTTGATACAATAAAACTCACAATGTGGATTTAAACACACTGTTTGCCAAAAGGTACTTTCAGATGTTCTGTTAAATATATCAAGGATTCTGTGAACAAGAAGCAAGTAATATACTGTAAGTACAATCGTATGCAAAAGTTTGGGCATCCCTGGTTACATGACCTAGTTACATGATTTGCTTTGAAAAAAAAGTCAACACATCAAACACACTTCTGCACATTGTAATGCGTAGTTACTGTTTGCTGAATTTAACATATTAGGGAGAAAGATGTGGCCTGTGCAAAAGCATATTGTATGATATATTTTTTGTATTCGTTTTTTTTTTCCCAAAATATGTTAAACTCACTCTCTCATTGTATTTATATATTTATTTATATGTTATTATTTATTTTTTAATTGTGCAGGAAAATGGCATTTAGAACATTAGCATACGTTTGATCATTTTGTCAGATAAAAATTGGTTGTTGTAGATCCACACAGAATCAGCGCTAGTTAAATTTAACATATTGGAAAAGGAAAAATAAGAACAAAATGTGGCCTGTGGCACATGTTTGTTTTTTTTCCCAGTATTAAAAATTTAGAGACTGTACACTAAAATTTGTAGAAAGATGCCATATTTAAGTTTGTTCCCTGCCGAACATATGTTACCTTTTCACTTAGAAAATCAACAAAACATGTAATTTGACTGTGGGTCAAAACTCTTTACATTTAATATTACAGGAATATTTAATTCAGGCTTTAGAATCAGCTTTTATACACATTTAGATGGTCTACATATTGGTAGTGTTGCATAGATTCTTTTTAAATCATATCACTGAAGGACATGAGGGGGAGCTCTAGTTATGGATCTCCATGCTTCCTCTATAGTCAGTTGGGCAAACAGGAAATGGCCAAAGAGCAAACAGCTGCTTACCACAGGGATGATGTGAGCCAGAATGTAGTGTTACAACAGTAAAGGGGAGTGGACCCTCACTAATGATAAAAACACACTTAGCTACTGTTTTAATATACCTCTGTCTTTCCTAATGAATGAGGAAGTTGCTAAGGAAGGCAATGTGAGCAAAGCGCACTTACCCTGTAAGTAGTTGTTCTTAGGAAACAGATTTAGTCATTCATTAACGTGGCCGTCAGCGTCTGACAATAAGAATGAGTCAAAGGTCTTTCAGTGCCCTGTCGACAGGTTCATTATTTAGTTGTTAGAGAGTTTGTTAAATGGATGTCTGATGATGGTCCATAGAAAGAACGGTGTGATTCTGTCTTATCCACAGGGGGATTCACCCAAGATATCTGGTTTTTGGAAGGTGAATTTCCGTAGCAGCAGCATGATCTAATGGACCATAATCGTCCAGTTCAGATAATCATCATAATTAATAATGATTATTCAAATGAATAATTGTGCCAAATCTAATAGAAATCACACATTAAAGCTAACACGTTTGTAATATCCCAGCATTTGAGTGCCTTTAATCAGTTTACGGCTTAAATCGATGTATATACATTTTAAATCCATCATAAACCAGTTGCCCTAGATTCATTGTTGGCAAGAGCAGCAATCATTAGATGCCGAAGAGTGATCAGCGCTGTGCATGGTGAGCAATGTAGGTCAGCTATTACCCTGATGAGAATGGAGCTGTGGGTGCACAATTGGCAGTAGGTCAACAGCCAGGCTAGAGTGCTTCCATTCTTAGAGCCCTGTGGAAGCTCTCACTTTTATACACTTTGACTTGCTTCTAAATTTAGCTCACCATACAGTTCATTAACCACCACGTGTAGAGTTGGATCAGTTTTCCTGAAAGAGCAGTGTTGTTTAAGTATATGTTGATTGTAACAGCAGCATACAAAATCAATGGAACTTGTAATACTATGATTGTTAGAAATCCTCTGAGAACATTGATATGTGGTACTGTGCAAAAGTCACACAAATGTAACACTGTTTTTCTAGGCAGTAAACACTTGATTTTCAAAGATAAAACCACTAACATTAGAATAAAATAAATAAACAACACATCGTGTTTTTTACATGCGTCAGTGTTAGTCATTTTCAAAGCTGTCCTGGAAGCCCAGTATTTATAGTTACCATTCAATACCTCATTGATTTAATCAGTCCTTTGTTAAAGGGCACGTGATACATTTTTCTTAATTTTTTCCCCTGAGGTCCACTTTTGTACCAACACAAAACGCTCATAATCCATTATTAAATTACCATTTCCAAGCTCTTTTTTCATCACTTAGAATTAAACAGGCTCTTTTTGTTACTGTGCCTTGAAGACTGATATATGTAAATGCTGTTCTGACATGTAAATATGCTGGTTTTCATGACCACAGAAACAGGCTGTTTTTGTAGCTTAGTTTCTACATATGGACTGGGGAGTGAACCACATTTTTTGAAACTTTAGCAATATGCTACATCAAAGTGCATTACAAAAAAGTGAGAAATTCAGTTTTGTACAAAACGGGCCCTTTAAATTGAATCAGGCGGAATTTGACCTCCACACAATGGCAAGATTCTTTTAACCAGCTTACCAAAAATATTTTTAATGTATTATTGTACATCTGTTTATATGTATTTATACTAGTATTATATTGTATTTTACAGAAAAAAACACTTACTGCTGAGAGTTTTGAATATTTCCATTTTTTTAAATTATTTATGTATTTTTAGTTTTACTGCTTTTGAAGACTGTTGCACAGTACTGTATACCTCTATAACTGGATTTAGAGTATTCATTGTTTTACTGAATTTTCTATTCTAATCATTATCCTGATTTCTGTCATTAACTGGAGTGCTGCACTAATGAAATGCATATATGTAATTCTCCAGTATGGAACACTGATTGATAACCGACAGAGATGAGATGTCAGACAGTTTTGTGCTATTTATGGAAATGAATAATGACAGACTCTATTCTGCTCTGCTTCAGGACCTCAGAATGGCTGGAACGATCCTCCTGCTCTCAGCAGAGTGCCCAAGAAGAAGAAGGTGGGCTTGATGAAGCACTGTGCAAAGTTATTGCTGTGCCTAATGCACTACACTTCAGGCCAAAAGTTTGGAAAGTTGGAAAACCTCCCCCAAAGAAATAATGCACAGTCTTAGTTAGTAAAGAAAATGGCTATATTCTTGTTGCAGACATCATTGCTCCTGTTTCCCATCAGAAAGAATCTAACTTCGGACACATCTCAGTGATTTAAGTTATCTAAGTGATTTAAATATTTGAAAAACAGTGGAATTAATTGAAACAGTTACGGAAACAAGCCATTCTGGATCTTAATTTTATTATAACATCATTCTTGATGTTATACAGCTTTCTCAGTCACTTTAGAATGTTATACAGCTCGGTTCCTCATTCTGCTTACATATAAAAGGTCTTATTTTATTATACATCCTAGTGTCCTTCTAATTTTTAAAACTTATGAAGTGGCACATGATTCGCACATTATAGTCATTTTTTCTGCAACAAATTTGGATTTATTGTGTCAAAAATGCTCCAAATTTTTGAACAGTACTATGAAAAAAGTAGTGAAACCTAAATAATCACTGCTTGCTTCCTTACTTTTTGACTGGGGTCTGTGTAAATTCTTGCCTTGTTAATTACTATGAACAGATAGCATTTATATGAATTTCTGTTTCTCTGTTGCAAACATCTTCAGGTCCCAGAACACTACACTCCTCCTGCTCCCATCACAGCACCAATCATGGCTCCGCTGGGAGACCCACAACAGGTGGCCCCTATGCAGCCTCCCCAACAGCAGCAGCAGCAGCAGCAGCAGCTACCTGGACAGCCAGCTGGAGTTCCTGCCCCTTTCACCCCCATCCAGCAGCAGCCCCTGGGACCTGCTGTCAGAAACCCTGCTATGCCCAACATGACTGTAGAAGGGGCACCAGGGGCACCCACTGGAGATGTCATACAGGTACCCTAAATGCTCCAAAACACACACATTGGAGTAGTGAGAATGCCTTATGCTTTATATGCACCCAAATCAACGTTATGCAATGAAATGAAACAAATTAGAGTAAATCTGACTGAATGTCTTTGCCCCAAGCCGATGCAGTCTTTGCCTGCTGAGAAGATTATGAAGAAGCCCATCCCAGATGAGCACCTCATTCTGAAGACCACATTTGAGGGCCTAATCCAGAAGTGCTTAGCTGCCGCCACAGATCCAGTTAGTCAACTCAACTGTTAAACCATGTGTCATGATTTATGTTTAGTTGAATCAAATGGAATTTCATCTCATCATTTCATTTGTTGCCTTTCATCAATGTACTATGCCTCATTTTCTCTTCCCTGGGATCTACAGCTATAATTCATTATTTTTTTACTCTTTTACTCTTGTTTGCATGTCTAACAAAACACTTTCTGTCATCCCAACAGCAAACCAAGAGGAAGTTGGATGATGCCAACAAGAGGCTGGAATTCCTTTATGACAAACTGAGAGAGCAAACTGTGAGTATTTTTATCGGAAACAGCGTTGCACTCATTCTCTGCAGAGGAGAACAGCTCAGATTTAATTAATATTTAAATTAGCAAATGTTGTGGAATTAGCCCTTTTTTCAATGCAAAATCTGTTTGAGCAGCAGCAGATCAACAGTGAAAAAGTCAGCCACATTAAACTGTTTCACAGTGTCTGTCTAGGAGGGACATTAGACACCACCCATATCCTGCTCAATATGCAGGGTCCAGCTAAACAACAGAGGCAGAAGTTTTTTTTAAATGATGGGAAATTCACAACCAGCAGTGCACAAGTGCCAAGTATAATAATTAAAAAAAAAGAATCAAATTCATTGACTGACCAACCATTCTCTGTTGTTGAGGGTGTTAGATTTTTTGGTATATACTGTAGACTACGTACTGTAATAATTTTATCGGATGTACAGTTTTTGTTCATCAACCGTTTCTAATTCTGTTTTCGGTTTTTGGCCAAGTTTGGGTTTAGTTTCGGCTTTGTCATTGGCATTGGTAAGCTTGGAAGGCAGTCCGCTGGGTGTCTAGCATCTTAGATGACTGCATATTTATGCACTGCAGAAATGTGGAAAAACTGTTTCTTTTGTACAACTCTGTGGAGCTCTGGACAGCTCTGTTTCTGTATTTGAAGTGCGTTATTCTAGCATCTAGCATCTCTAATGTTTTTTTTTTTTTAATATTAACTTCACTGTTGTTTCTCTAGCTTTCTCCAGCCATTGTGACTGGTCTCCACAACATGGCCCGCAGCATTGAATCCCGCTCCTACACCGATGGCCTCAACATCCACACACACATTGTCAGCAACAGCAACTTCAGCGAGACCTCCGCCTTCATGCCAGTCCTGAAGGTGGTGCTAACACAGGCTAATAAGCTGGGTGTCTGATCTCATGTGCGCACACACTACTTGCCAGTATTCCCGCAACTCTGATACAAGCCATCAGTCATTAAGGACCAACTTACATTGACATATACCGCCAGTCTTACCGGAGCTGGAATAGGGCATTCCAGTTTACAGGCTTTTTTTCTTCTTTTGGTTAGTTTTTTTTTTTTTCTCCAGTTTTATGTATGTTTTATGTTGCCATTATTTTATATGTGTAATCATGGCAGAGCAGAGTGCAATGGGGGCGTTTTCCCCTTCTTTTCTGGAAATTTAATGGCATGTTTTGAAACAATGCAATTTTAGGCAACTGATGAGAAGTCTTAGGATAATGATATTTGGTCAGACAGGATTTGCTAGCCTGTGTTTATCATGTAATTGAGCTCTCAGTCATTTGCATTTTAAACTTTTTTTTTTGTTTCTTTATACCTTTTAGCCTATTGGTGTGTATGATTATCAGAAGCCTTGCCATTTCAGTGATGTTCAACGCAGTTCCTCGCAAAGCATTATTGCATTGTCTGTTGATCAGGATGGATATAAAGTCCAACAAGCAGAAATTTTCAATAAATGTTATTTATTTTAAGTATAAAGCTTTTAAGATTTGATTTAATATCAGCAACTAAACAGAGCTAGCAGATCAAGATTTGTTATGAGGCTGCCTAGTATTACTTTGTTTTATAGCATGATAGGATCTTGATGAAAAAGCCACAGTCTGTTGTGGACAAAAAGAGGCGCACTATACAAGAATTGGTGACGTTCACCATCAAAGGGAAAGTTGCTGTTGGTCTCCGTATCACCAACATCTGACAGAGTTTTGATATTGTATGTTGTATTCTCAACTTGCCTTATAATAATATGTTAGAGCCACTGCTGTTTTAAACACTAAGACAAAGTTTGTGGGAAAGTCTGAGAGAAGACAAACTCTAGCTGCTGGTCACTGAATCTGTCTCCACCTTCATTTGGTACGTGAAGGCTGTTTTGTTTCACGTGTGGCTGAATTGGGGGGTTTTTAGTGCACAATGTTTGAATGAATATTGTAAAAAATGGCGGCGGATGTTTCATTTAAAGCCAATTGTCTAATAAATTGATCAATATTTCTCAGAATCAGCGTTATCTGTAAATGTAAGTGTCATTGTAGCCCACCCCAAACTAGGGAAGAGGCAGAACCCAAAAGATCAGTATGTCTAATCTTGACGTTTCCTTCTGAGAATCAAACATTACATTTAGATATCAATACCAAGTGTATGTGATTTTTATAATTACTTTTATGAAATTGAATATGTACACCCCTGGTCAAATGACAATAAGTGAAAACAAGTTAACACATCCTTCACAGGGAACAAACTTAAATAAGGCATTAACTTATTTCCCACACAGAACATAAGATTTGACCAGGGCGTCCCAGATTTTTGCATACACCTGTACATACACACACAAACACTGACTGGTGACTTTATCAGGAACTGTACTCCTGCTCAGTCACGTTATCCAATCGGCCAATTGAGTGGCAGCAGCGTAATGTATTAAGTCATGCAGACACAAGTCAAGAGCTTCAGTTAATGAGGAAGGAGAAAATGACTTTGACAGTGACACAATTGTTGCTGCTAGACTGGTTTTTATGAGTATTTTAGGAACCTGGGATTTTCATGCACAACAGTTTCTAGAGTTTACACAGAAGGGTGTAAGAAACTAAAGAATGTTGTTGTTGAAGGTCAGTGGAGAATGGCCAGACTTGTTAAAGCGGACAGAAAGGCTCCAGTAATTTGAGTAATCGCTTTTTAGAACAGTGGTGATTGGATGGGGTACAACAGCAGAAGATTACATCAGGTTCTACTGCTGTCAACAGAATATTAATCTGAAGCTACAGTGGATACAGGCTCAGAATTTAGTGTAAACAGCATGAACCCAATTCAGTTAAAGCTGGTGGAGGTGGTGTAATGGTATGGGATTAAGTTTTTTTGCGAAATATTGGGCCCTGTAATGCCAACTGAGCATTGTTTGAATGTCACAGGCTATCTGAATACTGTTGCTGACCATGTGTTTGCCTTTATGACCACAATTTGCACTTTTTCTAATGGGTATGTCCAGCATGATAACTCATCTTATCACAAAGCAAACATGGTAATGAATTCAGTGTGCTTAAGTGGCCTCCCCAGCCGTATCAAAACCAAATAATTTAGTTTTTCATTATCAAAAATTATTAAAACACTGGGGACAAATGGAAATTGCCAAAAATTACTTGAAATAAAATCCTGTTACCTTAAGGTACATTATGAATATGTCTTTAAATGAGTAATCGTACTAAAAAGAACTGAAAAGGAAATGTTTATGACCAAAACCAGTACCATGTTGTGTTTTGGATTCTGGTATGCGCTGGTCAACCAGTAATGGAGGTTCTTAAGCTCAAACCAGCGTAGGTGGTAATTTTACAGGAGAAGGCAAAAACGTTCTTTACTTTAAAAGTAAGTTAATGTCATTTTAAACAATTTTTATTGGTGCATTCATCATGAAACATTGACCCAGGACAGCCACTGTGCCCAATGTGCGTAAAATAACAATTGAAAAAAATTGAAACTTTGTTTTTTGGTGGTACAGATATGGATGACGTAGTTCAGTGTAGCAATTACAAACTTGACCACACGTTTCTGAACGCATCGCTGTTGTTATCGGAATACTAACCGTGATATGGCTCGTTATCGGATCGACAAAAAAAAATCAATGGGATGTCGTCCGTCTCTACTGCAGACTCCAGGATAAGTCTTCCGTTGGCGCTGCTCTACCACAGCGCCCCCGCAGGCCTCGCCGCGCCACGGCAGCAGCTCCATCCTCCCTCCATCACCAGGCTGGCTGGCAGCTCCTGCACACAGCAGCCAGCTCTCGTGTGGATATAAACCCACTGAGTTTTTCTTTAATTCTTGTTTTGGAGCCCTGAAAATCCTGTTTTGTCGGTGAAGAGATGGTTTCTTTCCCGGATAGTGAGGTCCGCGATGCTGTCGGAGGGCGCTGCGAGCCTGAGGGAGCTGAAAGCCGAGAAGCCGAGGCTGAATGCGGGGCTGCTGAAGAGCAGCGCGGCCGCATCATCGTGTGGAGAAACGTTGTCCTCATGGCTCTGCTCCACACCGGCGCGCTGTACGCAGTCCTGCTCATCCCCAGGGCGCATCCTTTCACCTGGATATGGAGTAAGTCTGTGAATCAGGCAGGATATTACATAGTGTCTTAAAATTAGTGCTACAGTCTGGTCGTTGCGTCTGACTGTTGTTGTGTTGCAGGAGTTGTAAAGTATATTTAAAAAAAAAGACGATAATCTCAGCATTAAATTTTAAAGGCACTGTAAATGATGGCAATGATGCGTATAAAGAAAGGGTCATAATAATGCGCCTGTTTTGCGCATGTAGGCAGTAAGTGGATTATTTACATATCCTAAATAATTAATGCTTTAGAAATGTAAGACCATGCCCTTAAATGAAACCCACTAACAGAGCTCATTTTGGATAGGCTGTTTTTGGCTCATTATTTTAGGTGTGAAGTGATTTGGAAGTGATAGATATAGTTCCGAGTTGTAAATAAAGTTAGCAAATAAAAATTGCCATCACATCTGTTCAGAAGGTATTTAGCTGTAATCTACACATACAAGAAATATCACTGCCATATTATGATTAATACCACCTAAAAATGTGTTTTTTATTATAAATAAGCCTTTATTTTTTTCAAAAACTCATTATGTTTCATTATGTTATTATCTTCAAATATTACTGTCTCTGTGACTTTTGCATTGTAAGTAATTGTAGAATTTGATGTAAAGGCTATATTCTTTTCCAAACTAGGTGTAATATGCATTATTTTCATTATTGCCCACCTATTTTGGTGATATTCATGCTTTGTACTGAGTGACAGACACTTATTGTCAATCCTGCAAGCATCACCACCTGATTGTTGGACCTGAAAGTAGCTCCATCACCACAGGTAACACTCCAGAGTCGCAGTTAGTGTAGTTCTTGTCAGAAACATCCGTCGTGTGTGGATACGTGCGTGCAGGCATGTGTGCTAATGCCGAATCCCGCATAGGCAACTTAGAATATAGCAAGAGTCTAGTTTCCATGGAAACATGGGCCTTGTGGAGCCAGAGCTCATAAACACCCCACCCCGGACACACTCTCTCACCTCAAGATTTCTGCTCCTGTTTCTCTCCAGGCTCTCTGTCTCTATGATGGAAACAGCAATAACCCACTTGTTAGTCATTGACACATCCAGTAGCCTAAATTTATTCAAGTCAGTACAACCTAGATGTGGAAATTTACAAGAAGAGGAGATAGGAAAAAATAAAGCGAAAAAATAAAGTGAAACATTAATGAAGTCAAGTAGTGAAGAAGAAGATAAGAATAATGTGATGCACATCACTTTAGGCTATTTACCTGTGATTTGTTCCCCACTATAAAGTTCAGTGCTTCGGTTTGATGTTATTGACTTCTGCTGTGTCTGTTTACACAGTATCAGTGTTCAGCTACTGTAGCATTCAAATTTCCCCTAGGAGATCACTCCATCGATCCTTTTTTCCAATCTACCTGCCTATATATATATAGGCATTGAATTTTCAGCCAGTGCTCATATGATATACAGTTCTGTGCAAAATCCAGAGACCACCATTTACTTATTATATTTCCACTCAAAACGACACTAAGTACAAGTTATTCTTTTTTTTTTTTTCGTTTTTCACCTTAAAGGTTCAGTCTTAAAAGTTTTGTTTCTCATAATCAAATAACCTCAACACATTCAGCGAAGTTGACGGCTGGACTGGAGGTAGTCAGTTCTGAAAGCACCAGCAGCTTCTCCGTTTCTCAGTTGCAGTGCCTTGACAGCAACACGTCCCTTTAGACCCATTGTGTTGAGTTTTTGAGTCCTCTCACAGTAGAAGGATGGACAGAAACACCTGTGAATTTTTCAGATCTGAAGTAACAGTGGAGCTTGATTTTCTCTCGAAGATGAAAGCTTAAAGTGCTGTTTATCTGATGGGGGCACTGTTGGTGGTCTACCAGGTCTTACATGGTTGTGAGGAGTCCAGTTTTCTCTGTATCTTTCAGTCACTTTTTAAACTCTTATTTTGGAAACTCCTGATGTTTCACTTATTTTCCTTTGACTTTCCCATTTGTTATGTAAATGGATTATCTTATATCCAGTCTCCTCCGAAGCATCTGAAAAATTATTAACTTGGACTTTTATTGAATTGAACTAGAAATTAAATAAACCAAGGATGGTCCCTGTCTTTTGTACATTACTGTATGAATCAATTCGACATGGAATACTAATTGAGTTTGGTCATCTGCGTCACTTTACAAGTTCTCTCCTTGTTAACAGACTGACAGAGGACTACTTTAATTACTCTGTGTTAGATATAAGGTGGTTATTCCCAGTTATTTTGTAAACTGAGATATTTTAGAGTTTTGTTGAGAGTATCAGTCAACTAAACCAGTGTGTTCTGCTTTTTTTTCCCCAGCTTATGTGTGTTTCATAATCACAGCCCTTGGGGTTACAGCTGGAGCCCATCGCTTATGGAGTCACAGGTCTTACAAAGCCAAACTGCCTCTGAGGATCTTCCTGGCTGCTGCCAACTCCATGGCATTCCAGGTAAGAAGGAGTTCTTGACCTTTAAGGGTTAGAAGTGTTAGAAGTCAAGAGTTTTTAATTCGTTTTGCGTATGTCATTACATATTTAACTCCATATTGAGCTGTGCAGTGAATTACATTTACATTTGATTTACATTATCAACAACAATCAACATGTTCAAATCTGCGCTTTCAACTTTTTCCAGCTTGTTTCGATGTCAAAAAATGACAAAAACATGGCAAAATTAACTTTTGATAACTTTTCATCAGATTCAAATTATAATGTGATATCTCCTCTTCTACAAACCCCATTTCCTAAAAAGTTGGGTCAAAATTTGGGACTCAAAGGAGAAAGCCACACATCAATTTTTATGCAGAAACGCCACTGAGTTCTCTGGGCTCTAGCTAATCTCAGATGGTCTAAAGGACAATGGAAATGTGTACTGTGGTCAGATTCCACCTTTGAGCTAATTTTTTGGGAAAAACGGACTTTGTGTTCTCCATTCCGTCCATCACTTTTATCAGTGAAAGGTGCAAAAGCCAACATCTGTCATGGTATGGGGTGCATCAGTGCCCACAACATGGGTGACTTGCATATGTGTGAAGGTATGATTGACGTGAAGGCATACATTGGCATCAAGACAACTTCTTTTTCCAGGAAGTCTATGGCTATTTTAGCAAGACAATGCCAGGCCTCATTCTGTACATACTATAACAGCATGGCTTCGTAGACATTGAGTGTGTGTAAGTTAGACTGGCCTGCCTGCAGTCCAGACCTGTCTCCTATTGAAAATGTATGGTGCATCATGAAGAGGAGAATCGGACACTAACAATAATGGACTGTTGAACAACCTAAAGTCTTGTGTTAAGCAAGAATGGGCAATAATTCCACTTGCACAACTGCAGTAGATCCCAAATGACTGAAAAGTGTAGTTGAAGTTAAAGGTGAGATGAAACAGTGGTAAACATGCCTCTGTACCAACTTTATTTGAGTGTGTTGCTCAGAATGTCCCAACTTTTCTGGAAATGGGGTTTGTACCTACAACCGCATTTGCAACAGAGGTTAATCAAAGTTTCCACACTTCCAACAGTGTTCTTCACTTGTAGCTTATTGTTTTAATGAGCTATGAGTGAGAACCACTGAATATCAAATTACACCTAGGTTTTATCACTGGAGATAACTGTGAGATGGAAGGGTTAGAACGCGTTTTACAGTAATTCTTCTACAGCTTAGTTGTTATGAGTCCTGACTGCTGGATATAGATAATGGATTTTTGGGGAATAGGTAGTTTGATAGGTAAGAATTATTAGTTTATTCAAAAGCACTGAATCCTAACTGAAGGCATTCTATAAAACTGAAAAAGTTCTAAGCGTAAAAAAGAAATAGCAAGAAATACCTTGTAAGTATCGGAATGTTGTTTGAATTGAGTATAGTTTTTTGAGCATATGTCTTCTTGACTTCAAACAACAGTGTACTAAGGCACTCTAAAGGAGTTAATGGTTCATACAGCCTTATGTGCCTAATCATTTCCCCACAGCCCACATCACTTAAAGAAGAGTTAGAGTAATTAGTCCATTAGGGACTCACAGTGTTTTACAGCATACAGGCAATTTCCCATTGCTAAGCTCTACATTGTTAGACCATGTGCATGTATTTATAGGTCAAGGATTAATTCCATTTTTATTAATTCCATTAGGTTGCACTCGCCTCTTAGGCTAATTAGACAGAGTCACTGCTTTTGTAGACCTGGTTGGTGTTTTCTCATGGCAGCTATTGTCATAGGATAATAAAAATGAAAAACAAGAAAAGACTCACCGTGTTTTAGTGTTGAGTAAACTGTGCATATGAAAAAACACAATGCTATTTATTTTGCTTAGGTTAATTGGACAAGTTAATCTGCTGACCACAGGGCACTACTCATAGACCTCACAAATGAAATATTATTTTAATTTCAGCAATATATATTTGAATGACCTAGAAGTGTCCGAGATAATCCCAACTTGATTGCAGCAGAGGGCATCTGTCTTCTTTATAGGAGTAGAGTATGTAATTGTGTTTTTTCAAATCTCCTAAAGCAATTCAGATTTTTTTTTTACTTACTGTTGAGACAACACAGAAAGTGCAATGTTTCAACTCAAGCACAGACATATTAGAGTATAACTTTATGTTTATTCCATGGCATTTATCAGTGTATCTTGCTAATTCCTCAGGTTGTCATTAATTACATCCACCTCAGTTACTGTTTGAAACCATGTATTTAACAATTTCACAATATTGTATTTCTAAACCTCAATTATAGTGAAAAACATGTCAGCAATGTGTGTCATTTTTCTTTGTAGAATGATATCTTTGAGTGGTCCAGAGATCACAGGGCCCACCACAAGTACTCTGAGACGGATGCTGACCCCCACAATGCAAAGCGAGGCTTTTTCTTTGCTCACGTAGGCTGGCTGTTTGTGCGCAAACACAGTGATGTCATTGAGAAGGGCAAGAGGCTGGATCTCAGTGACCTGTTAGCTGACCCTGTTGTTATATTCCAGAGGAGGTAGGTTCACCCTACAGATACTTCTAGTAGGGCTTTAAGTCATATGCATGTTTGGCCACTGTCAATTTACATTTGACTTTTTGTATAAAAATCACTGATCCACTACAGGGGACTTAAATATGTCATTTTCCACAAATTTTAGTGCACAATTTCTTTTCATTTACTATGTTTACTTTTGCACAATTTATGTATTATTTTTTCCAATATCTTAAATTAATCAGATAAACAGTAATTGGGCATTAAAATGTGCAGAATTGTGTTCTCTGTAGAGGATGTGTTAAAGTATTTTCACTCACAAAATGAACCCAACAAACCTTTGCATACCACTGTATGTTTGTTAATCAATGTTGTGATATTGGCCTCTGCAGTACGGAATACCTGAAGAGCCTGAGCGGTCTCATACATTCTCGATGAATTTTGTGGATTGTGATAAATTATATTGATGTGATACAGTAGTAAAAAAAGTAAAACTAGAATAAAAGTTAATAAAATAATGCAAGCAAGTTTTCAACCATGTCACGGTTCACCAGTATGTTTTTATACACTACAAAATCACAATATTTAACAACGGAACTGGTCAAATATTTGGCCCATATCATGAAGCCTTGACCTTACCTTGTATCTACACAAAATCTTCTGCTTTATCCATTCCGTAATGGTAGTATGTGATAAAATCAAGGCAACTTCACCTCACGTCCTAATGCACTGTTTCATACAAGGTTGTATTTTGTTTTATTCAGACATTACAAAATTTCAGTTGTGGTGATGTGCTTCCTCCTGCCCACACTGGTGCCATGGTACTTCTGGGGTGAATGCATTTGGAACTCGTACTTTCTGGCCGCCATATTACGCTACACCATTTCTCTCAATGTCGCCTGGTTAGTCAACAGCGCTGCCCACATGTATGGAAACCGGCCATACGACAAGAACATCAACCCACGAGAAAACTGCCTCGTTAGTTTTGGAGCCATTGGTACATTCCATTTCTTTACTTGTATCATACTCGTATCTTTGAATTCATGTTCATTTAATTCAAAAGGGAATTTTTGCAAATTTCTGTATAATTAAATTGAAAACAAAGTTATTTGGATGTTGATTTGGATTTCTTTACCACGGGTTGTTTGACTACCATGACTACCATGATCGTAGTGTCCACAGTGCAAATTCAAAAATATGTCTTACGATTCATACAACATATTTTTAACCAATTTGGGTAATTACTGTATGTAAGGTAGCTTTTAAAGCTATTAAACTCTATTAAACTACCACTGTGAACAATTCTAACTTTCTAAGTTTCTCTAGAATGGAGCCTTTCAAATGAATAAACTCCAAATGACTTTATTGACTTTGGTAACAATTGAAATAAGCTTACATTTTACAAAATGTAACTGACCACAGTGTGACTTGTCTTATTACAAATAATAGTGTGCTGTATAAAATAAGGCATATTACAGACCTCAAATCACAAATGTGTTTTTCAGTTTTCTGTTTGCATTTGTGACTGTATATTCACTTATTATAAGTATACTGTACATTGTTCTTATTTTTAACCCCTAAGCTTACCATGCAGTTATTAATCTTAAGACTTAACATTCTTGAACTATTATAAATGAACGTTCAGGATTTAAAGTGTTAATCACTTTTATTATTGTTTTTGTCTCACAGGAGAAGGTTACCACAACTACCACCACACTTTTCCCTTTGACTACGCAGCCAGTGAGTTAGGTCTTCGTTTCAACCCCACCACTTGCTTCATCGATCTTATGTGCTGGTTCGGCCTCGCCAGCGACCGTAAAAAAGCCACGTCGGAGATGATCAAGGCTCGGAGGCTAAGGACAGGTGATGGGAGCGCTTGAGGAGCCAAAAGCATCGTACAGCTCTCGCAACAAATCAAAATGAGAACGTATATGAAAGGGAGAGGTGGTGTCAAGATCTGTTGATTTCAGTCTATATATATAAATATATATATATATATATATATATATATATATATATATGTATGTATATTTAAAATGTATTCATTTCTCTTCTGTCATATAATGTATTTTTGCAGTTAACTTTAAAAACAGGCTAATCATTGTGACAATTTAGATTTAGATGGAACAGACATATTTTTCAATAGGATTATGTTGTGAGCATTTTTTGCCTGTTCTTTATTATTTAGTGGTCACCTATTATCTATCATATTCCCTTGGTTAAGCAATCAGTGTAACTTTGGTGTTTTGCGAAGCATCAACATAATTTGTAGCATTCTTAAAAAGCATAGCACTTCTACTACTTTAAATAATCAGATAATAGTTTAACATTGCCCAGTAATACCCCAAGAAGTGATATCTTAAACTGTTTTTCACTGCAATTGATCAGCCCTGTGGAGGGCTTGCCTTAGATTTGCTGCTTTTGTAAATTACATTCTCCAAAAACGAGCACTTTAATGCAAGAAGGACCATGTTGTGCACATTTTTTACAGCACATGGCCTAGTTAATCCCAAATGATAACTAGTTAATTTGCACTATAGCCCCTTGAGCCAACATTTATATGAGAAGGATTATATGGGTGGCTGTGTCGTCTTGCATTAGCTGAAGATAAATCTGGCGAAAGATCACTCAAAATCCAAACCAAATTTCACTCTCTACTTTCTTCTCTTTCTAATATTAGAATGAATAATTGCTATCTAAATGATTAACACCATGAGGGCAGCACAGATGTTATAAGAGAGCAAGGAAAAATGTATTTCAGTCCATGCCAGCCATTTTTATACCTGAATTGTATTAGCTTGTTGTTGGTCATTTTAATGACTTGTGCTAACCTTTGTGTCTGTTTGTGTATAATTTGCATTTTAGACGTCTGGTAGATAAAAATAAGCTGAAAGAGAAGAAAGAGCATGTCAACAGAAAAGATTAGTTTGGAGTCTTTGAAAAGGAGGACTTTGTTTAAATGAACTGTTTACAGAATGCTTTAATGGGTCTGTAGTATGTAGATGCTCTTAAATGCCTTGATGTATGGTTATATAACAGTATCGCTCTGTGTATGTGACTGCATGTAACTATTTATGTCTGTAACAGATGCTATAAGAATGATATGATGTTACCAGTAGATTCCCAGCAAACCCACTTTTTTGTGCAGAATTTTTAATATTTTACTGCAGCATAGCTGAATATACTGATCACACTTGGTTACCCTTTCAGACACGGATGGTTCTGGCCTATAAAGTTATAGTCATTGGGTTACGAATATTAATTGACTATGTAATTGAGTAGACTTGGTGTGCGTCAGGAAAATCAGGCATAAGAGGCTGTATTACCAACTGATTTTTAAGCCATTAGGGATGCACTGACCCCATATTTTCTCTTCTGATACCTGAACTTAGAACATCAGCCGATACAAAGTACCGATCCAGTAACAGTGCTCCTGCTTCCTTCTTCAACTGTAAATAGGGGGGCACAGAAGGTTTTCATCCAAAAATAGTGGAAAGAGAAAATACTGGCAAAAACACAAAAACAGGCTTATGATAACGTCAAAATCTACGACTTTACAGAAAATCAGCAGTTAAATCAGTAGTGCTTCTTTTCTTCACTTTCTTGTGCTGGTGAGGGAAGATGCGTTCAAACAGTTTGAGCGACATTAGATTAACAGTGAACATGTCAGCTATGTGGAATTATTTCAGAGTTTCTACAAGGGACATTAGATGCGATTTGTAATGTCTGTTTATGCCAAGTATCAAGAGGGGGTACGACGCTCCACTACACCACTTGAAAACACAAAATCCCGCTTGATATATGCCATCTACGAAAAACAACCTCAAATCACAGAACCAAAGTATAAAGTAACTAAAAAATAATGGAATTCATTGCTTTCGATGACCTCCTGTTCTCTGTTGGTGAGGATGTTTGGATTTCATGGCACATTTTGTAGTCTACAGTAGTAAATTTGGTTTATGTGAACACTTATTTATTTTTTTTCAAACAAAATTCAATTGAATGAAATGAAAAAGTTTACATTTTTAGCCCAGGTTGTCCAGAATTTCAGGACAAGGATTTTCATTTTAGTGCATCATGAATTTTAAATCTGTATACCTCACTGTGTGGAACTTCTTGGGATAATTTATCTATGTATGTGGTATCATGATGCTGTAAATATACATCATATACTAACTTCAAAAGAAAAAATACTAAAATAAGATATAAGATGTAAAGTAAGCATATGTCAGAGTAGGCTATTGGATAATGTGCAAATAATAATGATCAGATGTGGATCAGTCATGTCTGGTAGATATTTATTTAATCATTTAATAAGGTCAGTATCAGTGATTGTCTGTATAACTTTACTGATTTTATCATACTTCTGGACAGTGATGAAAATGTTTTGATGATGTGAAGTCAGCACGAGAGCCAGTAATTGTCATTGATTTTAACACTGGAATTAACATGTGCGAACAATTTTACATGGTTCAAATGCTTTGCTGAATCCATCCAGAAAACACTGAGCTGGATGCTCAGTGTTTTCTCATTAGAATCAGCCGTGCTGCGGATATTCAGTCAGGCAGCAGAGCATTAGATCTAGACTGAGATCTATGCAGAGTTACTTGCAGTGCAGCTGCAAAAAGATTCACTACGTACCATCAAACCAAGGCTGATGTCACTCTATGAGAGGATATTAAAGGGACAATCTGTAGTCTTTGTAGAGAGTAACAGTGAGAGATCTCTGTTAGGAGTTATAGCTGTAACAATGCAGATGTTTCTTGGTTTGATTCATTTCTGAGGTCAAGATTTGATTTGATTTTCAAAGTAAGCCCCAAAAATTTCTCAGAGTTTATAAGTAACTTAAGAAAAAAAGCCCAGTCATTTGAATGTGGATATGTGCATAAGCCCCTGCCTCCTCTCCACCCTCTTTAATAGACCATCGAAATCATGCATCCATATTAGGAACTCTGGCTCTAAGCCAATTTCGTCATAAGAAAAATGAAAGGTGTTTTTGAAAATCGCTGCTCTGTGGTGGGCAAATATGTCTAGGACCTGATCTCTTTTTGTGTTTATTTTCCCCAAGTGTCACTGAATCATAATTGAATTACAAAGTTGTTTAGTAGTCAAAATACAATTAATGCAACATGCAAGCTACAAGAAAGGGAACGTTACATGAAAGAAAGTCTACTATTAACCTTCAACACTTACACCGATCAGGCATAACATTATGACCACCTCCTTGTTTCTACACTCATTGTCCATTTTATCAGCTCCACTTACTTTGTAGTTCTACACTTACAGACTGTAGTCCATCTGTTTCTCTGCATACTTTGTTAGCCCCCTTTTACCCTGTTCTTCAGTGGTCAGGACCCTTATGGACCCTCACAGAGCAGGTACTGTTTGGGTGATGAATCGTTCTCAGCACTGATGTGGTGGTGGTGTGTTAGTGTGTGTTGTGCTGGTACGAGTGGATCAGACACAGCAGTGCTGCTGGAGTTTTTAAACACCTCAGTGTCACTGCTGGACTGAGAATAGTCCACCAACCAAAAATATCCAGCCAACAGCGTCCTGTGGGCAGCATCCTGTGACCACTGATGAAGGACTAGAGGATGACCAACACAAACTGTGCAGCAGCAGATGAGCTATCATCTCTGACGATACATCTACAAGGTGGACTGACAAGGTAGGAGTGTTTAATAGAGTGGACAGTGAGTGGACACACTGTTTAAAAACTCCAGCAGCATTGCTGTGTCTGATCCACTCATACCAGCACAACACACACTAACACACCACCACCACATCAGTGTTACTGCAGTGCTGAGAATGATCCACCATCCAAATAGTACCTGCTCTGTGAGGGTCCATAAGGGTCCTGACCACTGTAGAACAGGGTAAAAGGGAGCTAACAAAGTATGCAGAGAAACAGATGGACTACAGTCTGTAATTGTCGAACTACAGAGTAAGTGGAGCTGATAAAATGGACAATGAGTGTAGAAACAAGGAGGTGGTCATAATGTTATGCCTTAAGATGTCAGTTCAATGTGCAGCAGTGTTAGCTTGCATGTATAGTCATATTTTGGCTTCTTAACGACCTCCTAATTTAAAGGTTTAGGTGATGTTTGGAGGAAAAATGTACCACAAAGCGTGTTGTCTTTCTGTTTGCCACATGGTGCAATAGCAGTGATTTCTAAAAAAACACCATTCTTTTTTCTCATACCGAAATCAGCTCAGACCCAGAGTTCCTAATACGGATATGACACAAACTGCAGCATGTTGACTTTGGAGGTCTACTGACTGTGGTTTCCATGTACATATTGGGGATACAGTTTTTTGATACTGTACTGAAATCATTGCCCCATTAATAAGACTATGATAACTCCACTCATCATTACAAATCATTCATTTTCCTCCTGATTCAGTTCTTTCTCTTATGTAACTTAAATATAATTAAAGCACATCCGATTACAATAATTACAATAATTAACCATCTGGTCAATGCAGTCTTACAGTTCAAGCTTTGAAGGGTGGCTGATTATTACACATGCTTTGTGGTTGATTTCCTTTTAGTGCTGTGCTCAGTGACTTTTATGCTAGATGTGATTCTGTGATTTAACATTAGACATGCTTTGTCTTAATTAGAGCTGCATCAGGCGTAAAATTCATAAAGAGCTGGGCTGGTTAAACACATTCTTCAGTATGTGAAAGTCATGGTCAGAAATAAAACCAAGAATTTTCTAAGAGGGTGAGATCATCCAAACATGGGGTGGTTCACAGTAAACCTCTGGTTCTCTGGTGCATGTATTACTGATATAAAGGTAAGTGTTTGATCATTGGTAAATTCAGTAGGTAAACCATTATATATAGGTGCTGTTATAACAAGTAGCATTCTGCTGCACAGAAATGTAATGATCATGTGTGGAGATGTTTATGTTTAATAAGTGTTCAATAAATGTGAATGCTACCACTGTATTCCTTTGTGATTAATCATGCATGGGACACTAGATAGATAGATAGATAGATAGATAGTAAGGACATAACCGTCATATTGTATTGAATTCTGTTGTGTTGTATTGTGGCTAGCATGTTAGCCTGTGGCTAGAATGTTAGAGGGTTAAATATTAGCCTGTGGCTGATTCACTAGATCTGGACATTTTATTACAAATATTGCTCATTTAAAATGTTAAATGCTCTAATAATGTAAGGCACATTTTCAGCACATAATGATCTTCATTTTACAGTTAATACTATAAGTAATAGTAAATTAGTACTTTCTAATGCTAGGGGGCGCTAAGAACTACAACACGGCCCTCATTGACCGTCATATGAAGATGAAGAAAAGCCACGCTTCCTATTATGACAGTGACTGTCTAAATCTTAAATGGCTCCCTACTCCCTACACAATGTACTACGCAGAAATGAAAATACCTTCTTTCGCACTTAAACCTAATGCGTCTAAGTGGGATTCAGCCACGTGTGCACAATTCCATACTGGACAAATAGTGCACAATTTGTCAGTAGAAGCCAGAATTACAGAACCTAGTGCACTACATAGGGAGCAGGGAGCCATTTGGGATTCAGCCTCTGTGTTTTGACTGCAGGTGAGTAGACTACCACTAGTTTTTATTTACGATTATGTATTACAGAGTGCTAACATCGGTTTATGGAAATATGTAAGACAGGTTGTTGTCAGTGTAAGAGTGGGGATTTATGCCGTGTTGACCTGATTCTCGCAGGCACAACTTCTTACACGTCGAACTGTAGATGTTAAAGGTTGACGCCGTACAAAGTTCTTTCCGCGTTACTATAGTTACACCTCAACGTTTAGCCAAAGTCCTCCTTAACGTCTCCGCGGTCAGCCTAACAAACCTACTGGGTACTTTATTCAGCGATTAGTAACGTTAAGTGTACCAGATAAAAATGGCCAGTGAGTGTAGTTTGTCGCAGGTGTAGCTAATAAACTGGCAACCTGGTGCCACATTAGGACGAACCGACCCTTCTCACAGAGTAGTGTCTTACAGCTGGCGTAGGTACCCCTGTTATCGTATATATATATGTAGCTATATAGCTTTACTTATGCTACTGCCAGCTACGACCGCCTTACCGTGTCACAGACCTGACCGAGAAGCCTGCGGTAGTGCGGCTAGGCTAACTGTGATGGTTTTAATTTTGATAGCTAATTAAGATAAGTTAAAAAGGTTTCTCTGTTCTCACTGTTTCCTCGACAAGCCAGCGCGTATCCGCATAATCCACCTAACAGAAAGTAAACGAGAGGACTGCCCCTCATCGGACGTTAAAGCTCTTATATTAATAAGTTTATAAGATAAGTTTGTAGTTTGTATAGCTTTTTTAACCAACGGTGGCTAAACGATTACCCTTTGCTTTTGAATGCGATCGAGGCAGTTAAATAATTTTTTAAAAATCATGTTTAGAATGCGGTTTAGATGATGGATGGATGTTTAGAATGGACTCCTCTGCCTTCTGCTACTTAATTTGCTTAATAAAATACGTGTAGTGATAGAGAGTCGATTCCAAAAGAATCGATTCCTCGACTCCAGCGCGTCTGGAAAGGGGGGAGACTCTTGGCCAATGACTCTCAGAGTCGAAGCTCTTGAAGACGACTCCTGTTTTTAATGGTAATTGGCTCAAGGGACGTTTTGACGGAGGCGAATGTGAATCAGGACAGAGTCTGAGTCGTGTGGGTTTGTTTAATTAGCAGCTGTGAGAGCAAACTCTGCTCACAGAAAGCTTTTCGATCTGTCCTGCACCGCAGCTGTTCGTTTTCTTCAGGATTGCTCACAATAAACAATTATTAGAAACGGTACAAGGAACGAGGAACAACAGTACAAGGAACGAGGAAACAAAAACCAAAAACATTTTTAACAGAAGCTTGTGTAAAAGAGATTGAAGCTGAGATTTGTTCCTTGTTTCCCAGCCTCTTATTCAAATTTCCGTTCCACCTTAAATAGCGCTGCAGGTACATTCTGTTACATTCTATTAAGGTAACTGCTGCGTCACTTTAAGGTGGACTGGAAAAGTCGAATAAAAAGAAAACTGCAAAGAATTTAAAAAGACTTAAAAATGGTTACTTTAAATAATTCTGACCACAGTCATGATTCTCTCGGTACATCACTCCGAGTTCACCCTCGCTGTGGAATAAACTGAATTTTCATCATATAATCTGTAGTTACTTTAAAACTGGGTAAACTACGTTTAGAATGGTTTAATCTCTGCTGTATCCCTTTATCACCGGCTCTCTTGGTTATACAATAAAGTGGAGTCGAAGATTCGAGAACATCGATTCCAGCGGCAGGAGTCCACAGTCGGGGTCCTGCATCACTAAATAAGTGTACAGCCCTGTTGGTCTCCTTCAGTTAGTGTTCACTGTAATTTAAAGCGGACACGAAGTTTCTGTAAAACACATCTACATACATTCTAGCCATAAATATGACAGTTTAATGCAGAAACATTTAAAATTTTAAAATCACCTATTTCATATTATGTTATATATT
This sequence comes from Colossoma macropomum, assembly GCF_904425465.1. Classification (NCBI taxonomy): domain Eukaryota; kingdom Metazoa; phylum Chordata; class Actinopteri; order Characiformes; family Serrasalmidae; genus Colossoma; species Colossoma macropomum. The sequence continues at coordinate 24,454,791 of NW_023494804.1, forward strand.
CCCATAAGGGGTGGGTGATACAGCAGAAATACTTATGATACTTATAAAACATCTTCACACTGACACAACATTCAAACTTACTATAAAAATATTTTGTTTCAGTTATTTAGTTTTAAGGGTTTATGCTGTTTATTTCATTGGAGAAATTTTAGTTTGCACTGATTAACTAATTATATAATTTTTAAAAAAAATTAATAATAAAAAATTATAATCAGCCAAATGATCAGCTTTCAGCATTTTTAACTCCTTATGGTGCTAAAACTGGTGACATTTCATATCGATCACACATAGATAGATAGATAGATAGATAGATAGATAGATAGACTGTTACTGCTTTTACCACTAAAGGTGCTAAAAGCGGTTCTTTGGAGCAGCAGCACAGACAAACCACTCTGGTTCCCTAAAGAATCTTTTTATTGTCACAACAGCAAATCAAGGCACAAAAACAACAAGAAAGATTTACGAACTTTAAGTTGGCTTAAAAAAGCCAGCTAATTATGTTAAAGCGTTAAAATGATGGAAGACTGTTAATGGTTGTTAAATTGCTGCTTAGATGTTGCAGCAGCTGCTATGGTATCTAAGGTGGTTGATAAGGTGTTGCTAGGTGGTTGCTATGCTATTAAATACACTGGCACCTTAAATCAAATGCCTCCTTAAATCCACTGCTACCTTAAATCCACTGCTCCCTTAAATTCAATGTTTACTTAATTCCAGTGCTACTTTCAATCAACTGCCACCTTACATTCACTTCCACCTTGAATTTGCTATTATTGTAAATCCACTGCTACCTTAAATTCACTGCCACCTTAAATTTAATGATAGCTTAAATCTACTGCTACCTTAAATCCAGAGCCATCTTAAATCTCATGCTACCTTAAATTCATTGCTACCCTAAATCCACTGTTCCTTTAAATTCAATGTCTCCTTAATTCCACTGTTACCTTAAATCCATTGATACCTTAAATGTACTGCCACCTTGAACTTAATGTCACCTTAAATATCCTTCTAGCTTAAATTCATTGCTACTTTAAATACACTGCTATCTTAAAACCACTGCTCGCTTAAAGCCACTGTTACCTTAAATCCACTGCCTCCTTAAATTCACTAACTCAAATGCACTGGCACCTTAAATTCATTATTTGTCCTGTTATTGCTGTGCATTAGGCTGTAAGCGTGTGAATCTGTGTGGACTGTGTATGAGTGTCTGTGTGAGAGATGTGCATTGTGAAATCAGTTGTGGCAGTTAGTTTGAATGTCCCAAATTCCTTTCCTATGGGGAAAAAAAATCTTTGAAAATTTTTTTTTTCCAAAAAAATGTAGCTACGTCGGATCACTTAGAAAAGCGCAAGCAACCTAATCAGGTATAGGTCCTATGATCCAGCAAGGTTTTATTGTTCTAGCTCAAAAACTACAGGAGAGAAAACATTTTATACTTTGAGCATATAATAATAAGAAGAAGAGATTAAGAAGAACAGCAAAAGAAAAGCAACCAAGCCAATATAATAATAATTAACAGGTATAACAAAACCAAATGGGGTGCAGAAAAAAAAAATCAGTAAAACTGAAATAAAATAAACACAAATATGGGAATGCAGAAATGGAGTATATTCCAGAACTGTGAAAGTACATAGTCCCAAACACTTATTCCAAACATGGTAAATGCGTTGTTAAGATAAAAAATATACAAGGAAAAACACACACCCAGCAAATATCAGGAATAGCTTTGGATATTCTACATAATATTGTTCATAAATTCATATTCACTTATACTCTGCAGTTTAAAGTCGATTCCATTCTCCAACCTGAGGCTGGCTTCCGTTCCACCTTAAACGATGCAGCAGTTACATCTGAGGCGCCTTTGACGTGCACCACTTAAGGTGGAACGGAAAATCGATTAAGAAGCCAACTAGGTGCAAAAATCCTCTTGATAAATCCCCACTGCTGCTAACAGAGAGAAGAAACGAACGGGCACAGGCATGTTGGCTAAAGGCTAATCCCAATCCCACCGGGGTCGCCCCCCGTGTTCCACACATTGAGGGAATCTGCACGACGGGGCTTTTTTCTTCAGCAACACGGAGAGGAGGTCTTCATGAAATGAGGAGGGTACGAAGAATACAGACCAGACAGGAGCGGGCCGAAAACGAGGTACAGATTTTCCGTGTTAAGAGTTCGGGAAGTAGCTTAGTTTAGATGGGAAACCGATTCAAATGGGAGAGACGTGCATGGCGAGCCTCCATTTTAAGACCTATTGCAAACAATGAAACATCCGGAGGAGCCTGACTGAGACTTCCTTGTCTTGGCTTGTCTGGCAGCTTCACTGAGAAATGATTATGCTTATTTCAGTAGGCTGTAAGGTTAACATTGCATTGGCGTCTATACTATATTCTATAGAGGCAACGTTATGTCTGTTCATGGCAGCGCTTTATTTTAAACATGAATAATGATGGGATGTTAGTCACTTAAAATAGGATTTAGCTCTTTATCGGGAGTCGATTTAGGGCTTAAGAAAATTAAAGGAAGCCGTTATGGTAAGGAATGAATAGCCAGAGGTTTTAAGCTCTATTCAGGAATAATTCCCACAGCTAAGTGAAACAATCTAGTGAAAGTTGCATCTGGCAAAATGATAACGAACCCATGCTTGTTTTATTTACCACAGCTGTAGGCAGTAATGCTAAAAGCACAGTGCTAATTTATTTGGAAGCATATCCAATATGTGTAGAAGATCCAATACACAAGCAAAAACGTGCCATTCATACATTTGGGTTCATTGTAGCTTCACTGGAGCTGTCCAGCCTAGAGGTGCTGAATTCCCCCACTGTTTTCCTAAAGGACTCTTATTGGCAGAGTGGTGGATGTGAGAATAGAAAACATTTCTTAGAAAAATATAAAGCCAATGCAACAAGTGCAGCATCTCTAAACACAATACAGAAATGGCAAGACACCCTCAGACACCCCATTTCTTTGTCTTTCCAGACTGATCCCACCCTAAGCACAGGGGACCCTCGACTATCTTGAGGCTTGGCAGGTATTTTCATTACTATTTCTCTTATTCTTTGTGCTGGTGCTGCTTTTAAGGTCAGTTTATTACAGTAACAATGTAAGAGTAGCCTCCAAAATTACCATGCATTATGTTTCAGAGAAAGATTCATTAGGAGACATGAGGAAGTGCAGCCCATGGACGTTTCTCCCTATTATGTTTTCATTCTTCACAGCAGCAGGCTTGTGGGTTGTGTGAGTACATAAAACCTTTTACTCTCTATCAGGGATGTAATTACAGCCTGCACTGCTGAGATAAACTGCTGTGCAAAAGTCAGAGACCACCCTTTGTTTATTTAATTTACAGTCAAAAGCGGCCAGTAAGTACATTTTAAGCATCAGGAAAACATATGTTTAACAAAAAATGTTTAATATCCAACTTTTCAGTATTTAGCATGTCCACTCTTTGCCTTTATTACAGCTTCCTGAGGAAAGTTCAGTCTTAGAAGTTGGTTGCATTTTCTGCTTCTTGCTACCCAAATAATCCCAAACACATTGTGATATTGGTGTCTGGACTCTGGGGTGGTCAGTCCATTGTTCTGATGTCATCAGCTGCTTATTTGTTTGAATTATAGATATGCCTCTATTTTATCTGTTTCCTTTTCTCAGTGAGGGCTTCTTTACAGCAACACATCCTCTCAGACCTGTAGTATTGAGTTGTCTTCTCAGAGTTGAAAGATGGACAGAAACACTTGTGAATTTTCTCAGATCTGAAGCAAGAGTGGAGCTTTATTTTCTCTCAGTGATTAAAGCTTTAGGTGCTGTTTATCTGATAGCGACAGTTTGGTGGTCCACCAAGTCTTGCGTGATTGTTAGGAGTTACATCTTCCTGTATCTTTTAATCCTTTTTTTTCACTTAATTTCCTTTGATTTTCCTCCTACATATACAAGTGTAGTGTATTTCATCTCACCTACTCAGAAATATCTCCTGAAAAACTAATGACTTGTACTTATTGGCTGTTTTGAGTAGAAATTAAATACAGGAGGGTGCTCTCTGACATCTGGCGATACTGTATACTGATTAATAAATCATTCTTTTATGTTGAAAACAGGTATTTCATAGCAGTGGAGGATGAGAAAATCACCCCACTCAGCTCTGAATACAAGTAAGTCACATGTTGTTTTATATCAGTTGTTATATCTTACATCAGTCATTTTATATTACAGTATTATCCATCTGCTTCAAATGGATTTGTTTTTTTCTCAGGAGATCAGTGTCAAAGTCTCCTCCATATATCAGGTGCAGCTAAATAACACACTGTCACGAATAACAACTATTTATTGATGTTTAGGTTGAATTCTGATGGGAAGCCAAGACTTAACACCTTAATTTTGTATCCTTTAGCATTGCAGGCGATGCTCCGCCCGCCAGCTGTGTGTTTAGCCAAGTCATGAACATGGCAGCTTTTGTGGGTATGTTTAATGAATTGTGAATAATTATATGTATTAATATTTGTAATGTGGTGCCAAAGTGAATGAGAATGAATAGTTCTAAGGCCCACTATTACGCATTAGCAAACGTGGTTCTATGCAGTACCATAAAAAAGTTTCTATGGCTTGTAACAATATTGGAACTTTTTTGGTGCTGTATTGAATCATAGAACATAAAATATTCTTAAACAGACCAAAAGTGGTTCTTTTATAGCACCACTCCAAAGATCCTTTGTGGCACCTTCAATTTTAAGAGTGGTCAGAGCATTAAAAAATACTACTACTACCAATAATAATAATAATAATAATAATAATAAGTTTAAATTATATAGCCCCTTTCTCGAATCCAAGGACGCTCTACAACAGTAACAAAATACATGGTTAATAATAAATAGAACAATCCACAGCACACACACACAGTTCCCCAGCTTGCAGGAGGAAATCTCCACACACCACAGTGTAGAGTCACTTTGCTGGCTTGGAAAAAATCGTAGGCATGGGGGAAAGCCCCTCGCATGGGAGGCCTCATGGCCACAATGTAGAGTTTCTTAGGCGTCTAGCCCAAGGGGACTCTGAGCCAAGAGGTAGAATCACTCATGTGGCAAGGTCAGGAAGCCTTGCCAGGAAGTTGCAGGAAGCCAGAATTGCTCAGGCGGATGGCCCGGGGAGCCTCCTTTGTAGATTTGCTCAGGGAGCCGGACTGGGGAGCCTTGCAGCTGCAATGCAGTCCCTCAGACAGCCAACCCAAGAAGCCTTGTAGCCACAATGTCGAGTCGTTCAGGTGGCCCACCTGGGGGAACCTCTGAGCCACAATGTAGACTCACTCAGGCAGCCGCCTGGGGAGCCTCCAGGCCACAATGTAAAGTTGCTCAGCCAGCCAACCAGGGGAACCTCATAGCTGCGGTGTAGAATCATCCATGGCCAGAGCAGAAGCATCAAAAACATAAACACAAACAAAACCAACATAAAGCAGCAGCCATTTTGTGCGAGTAAGATGGATTCTGCACCCATCAAAGTAAAGTGCGTGGACTATGTACATTAAGAAAACAGTGTTTGCCTATAACCATTGCTGTAATTATGGTATTTACTTAACATTATGCAGCATCATTGCTTTTCCAGGCTTCATCCTTGGAGTCCTCCGGTACCTGCAGCTTAAGCCAAGGGTGCACAAACCCTGGCTCAACATCGGCAGTCTGGTAGCTCTGTCCTTGGCCTGCTTTGGTATGACTTTGGTTGGGAATTTCCAGGTATGAGTTATCTGAACAATTACTTGAGCTTTGGTTATTGTACTGTTTCTGTGCCTCACTGTTAAGTCAGATTTGTTAAGCCAAAGTAATCAGCCATGCAGTGTTTATTGAAAACTATGGCTTTGTTAGAGTTTAGACTTTTTATGCTCTGGATGATTCTGCTCACTATTATCTAGCTGTCAAATGATGAGGAGCTCCACAATATTGGCACCTCCATGACCTTTGGACTAGGCACACTATTCTGTTGGGTCCAGTCTTTCATGACCCTAAAGGTCAACTTGCGCAATGAAGGCAGACGAGCTGGCATCCCTCGTTTCCTGTTGTCTGGAGCAGTCACGTCCTGCATGCTGCTTTGTATCCTTAACACGTCCAGCATGCCTGTGCGAGACACAACACCACTGTGCCCTTGGAAGTGTTAAACAAAACTAAAGGTCATTTTGCTGATTTCACAGTACACCTACAATCATAAAAAAAGATGGTTCTTCAAGGGTTTTTTAGTAAAGAAAATGGTTCTCTATAGAACCACAAACATTCACAGAACCCTTTGCATTATTAAAGGGTGCTTTGAGTTGTGAAAGGTTTCTTCAGATTGATGGAGAATGTGCTGTAGATGGTTCTGTATAGAACTTTTTTAAAAAGGTTCTATATAGCACCAACAAGGGTTCTTTTATTGTCACAAGCTTCATATTGTTACCATAGAAGAACCCTGTTTGGTGCTCTATAGAAGTTTTTTTTAAAAAGGTTTTATATAGAACCATAGAACCATTTAATCATGCAAAGTGTTCTTTGAGTGTTCATGTTCTGTATAGAAGCATTTTTTTTACTAAAGAACCCTTGAAGAACCATCTTTTTTTAGTGTGTACTTAAAAAATAGATAAAAGTGGTTTTTGAGCAGTGTCATTAGATGACCACCTATGGTTCCCTAATGAGATGTGCGAGTTTGAAGAACCTTTCAAGGTTTAAAAAATACCTTCACAAATGTAAAAGTTCTGCACCAATTTAAGGGTTCTTTCTAGAACCTTTACATTATCTAGAGGTTTATTAAACTTTAAAATACTTCTTCATGCTCACACATCTCTTTTCAAAAATCGTTCTCCAAAGAACCATCCGCTGAAAGTTTTTTTGGAAACTAAAGGTGGATCTGTGGCAGGGGTGCACAACTCCAGTCCTGGAGGGCCAGTATCTAACAGAGTTTGGTTATTTACCTGCTCAAACACGCAGGAGTCAAGTCATCTGTTAATTGTCATGTTTCGTGGGTGTGTTTCAGGAGGGAAACCTCCAAACTGTGTTGGACACTGACCCTCTAGGACCAGAGTTGTACACACTTGTTCTATTGCATTGTGCAAAGAACCCTTTTGGGCACCTTTATTTTTAATAGCCAAGCTTAATTTAAGTCTGGAAAAGTGGCCATTAGAGTCAGAAAAGCAGCAACTGAATGTGTGAACTTTTTAGTGCTTTGTAACATGCATGTCTTTTCATAAAAGGCCATTCAGTATTTATACAGGCTCTGAGACATGTACAGATATATACAGATACATTCAGGCAGCAGTGTATTGTGTCAGAAAGAGCTGTAAATGTGCTTTAATGCAGCTTCTTCACTCTTACCCCACATTAGCCCTCAGATTTTTTGTTTATGTAGTCAGCACCTTACAAAACATATGCACTCGTAAAGATAAAGCGTTATTAGCTTGGATGTACAGAAAAAAAACTGTACAATACAGGAAGGCTAAAGGACCATATTTTTAAGATCAATAGGTAAATCAGTAAGTAAATGTCATCCCCTGCTAACTGCCTGCTGTATGAGTTCTGGTATAGAACCTTGACGCAGTACCACAGACTTTGCCCTAATGGCACAACGCCTGCACATGCATGCTGCCCGGGCACAATGGGCACTGGTCATGTTCTTTCTGGCATTTCTGGGCACCTTTGCTATTGAGTTCCGCCACTACCACTTTGAGATTGTGTGCAGTGATGACCAGGACCCTCCGCTGAGCCTGTCTGAAAGCTTCTCTGAGGTTTCAGAGTACCAATCTGACCAACTATAGGACTATTTCCAGATTTAGTCCTACAACTTCCAATATTCATCAGTTTCCACTAATGCATGTATGTGTATGTTGAATGTAATGTCTCCGGAGTGCTCTGTGAGTGTTCTTTTTTATTACGACAATGTATAGGTAGACTTTGCAACAAAAAGCACAAGAGGTGAATAGACACCATTTCTGAGTCACAGTGAGTTTTTTGTATTCCAGGAGTCAAGTAATGTGAAGTGATATACATGAGTATATATACATTATATGGTCAAAAGTATGTGGACACCCCTGCTAATCACTGAGCTCAAGTACTTTATACACTTGTTAAAAATCTCTATAAACAAGCAGTGGCAGGAGAATGGGTGATACTGAAGAGCTCAGTGACTTTAAACATGGCACTGTCATAGGATGCCACTTTTGCCACAAGTTCATGAAATTTCTGCCCTGCTAGATCTGCCCAGGTCAACTGTAAGTGCTATTATTGTGAAATGGAAGCATCTAGGAACAACAACAGCTCAGCCACGAAGAACATAACAGGGTTGCCAAATGCTGCAGTACATAGAGCATAAAAATTGCCTGTTCTCTGCTGCATCACTCACTACACAGTTTCAGACTGCCTCTGAAAGCATCATCAACACGAGAACAATGTGTCAGGAGCTTCATGAAATGGGTTTTCCTGGCCGAGCAGCTGCACACAAGCCTGAGATCACTATGCCCAGTGCGAAGCATCGGCTGTACGCCACTTGACTCTGAAGCAGTGGAAACGTGTTCTCTGGAGTGATGAATCATGCTGCACCATTTTCCAGTCTGATGGATGTATCTGGCTTTGGTGGATGCAAGAACGCTACCTACCCGGAACACAAAGTGCCAACAGTAAAGTTTGGTGGAGGAGGGATAATGGGCCGGGTCTGTTCTTCAGGTTTTGGGCTCAGCCCTTAGTTACAATGAAAAGTAAGTTAATTCTACAGCATGCAAAGACAATGATATTGCTTCCACATTTGAGGCCTTTTCCTGTCCCAACATGACTGTCCTCCTGTGCACAAAGCAGGGTCCATAAAGACAAGGTGTGATAAGTTTAGTGTGGAGGAACTCCAGGTGGGAGGATAAGGGCAATTTCAGATTAATGTCCATGCTTTTGGAATGGGATGTCCAACAAGCTCATACAAGTATGATGGTCAAGCGTCAACATACTTCTGACCATATACTGCAGGTAAAGATTATTAAGCATGTGAATAGACAAAAAAATACTGTAAAGGACATGAGAGCAGATTGGACTAAGGCTGCCTTCAAGTGCTCCTCTTGGAAGCTCTTATGATTTTAGAGGTCGTAAGTATGACCTATGTATTCAAGTGATCAGAAACAAGATGGACTGTGTATTATTTTGCTTTATTGTCAAATACGTTTTTCATCCAGTTGAAGCTTTGAATCACAGCTTATGTTTATATCTGTCTTTCTGAATATAGATGAGAGTAAAAAGATCTGCAGTGTTCACACGTGGCTGCTGAATACCTGAAACAGAACCAGTTTACAGCGGCTGCTAAGAATTTTTAACGCCACCCATAAACTCAAAGTTATGGCTTACAGAAAAGTCCTACTACATTGTGGTGGCATTCATGTGAGCACAATTTGTAATCCCAGTATTTCCAACAGCACTTGAAGGCAGCGTATATGAAGTCCAACTAGTGCACCTAGTAAAGAGACTCAGAATAACGGCTTAGGAGGCAAAGTAGGTTCTGTACTCTGTATTGAATTGTTTGTCCGAAACGTCAACTCACTTTTCAGTATACAATATCAAACAATCCTAATTCTTTCCACAAATGGCACATTTTATATCTAGATGAAAAAATGTTCAATCATAACAATGCAGAATATATCTGACATAACTGATCATTTACAGTGTTTTTCAAGGTATGAACTGTGTTTCATTAAAGCTGCATTCTGTTAGACTTAACCTGTGTCTTCTTTTTGATATCTTTATGACTTTTTTCTGTTTACTGTTGGAGGACAGGTGACACAAATCAGTTCAAGCTTAAGATGTCATGCCATGGTGGATCACAATGACTCCAAATACATGGATTGTTCTATTAGTGTTACACTCAGTTGAGACCTTCTGATAGGTGGTTACATGCATTCATAAAGCTGTTATTTGCTTCAGCTTCACTCAACTGTGGCCTCATCCAAAAGTCTTTTTTATATCACATATTTACTGTGTTTGTTGTATCATTCTATACCCCCTTAATTAATGAGGCTACGTCTTGTTTTGGCAAAGTTTAGCTGTCTTTGGGGGGAAGGAAATAAAAAAAAAAACAAATTCCCCAGTTTGAACATTAGCAATGCTTAATACCTAGTTTTCCTCCTTCAGTATGATCTAGGTTGCAGTTACAATGTGATAGAACTGATGTATATACAGTTGTATGCAAAAGTTTGGGCACCCCAGGTCAAATTACATGTTTTGTTGATTTTGCTGAAGCGAAGATAAGCACACATAACCTACAGAGAACACACTTCTGCACATTATAATGCACAATTACTGTTTCTTTGCTGAATTTAACGTATTATAAATAAATATAAAATGTAACCTGTGTAAAAGTTATGGCATATTTTACATTTTCTTAAAATTTTAATATATCAAACTCAGCTAATAAACAGACACTGTGCACTACGATTTGTAGAAAAATGTCATATGTAAGTATTTTCACATAGAAAATCAACAAAACTTTTGCATATGACTGTATGGGGCATGTACAAATACAACAGAAACACCGTATGAAATGCTCATAGGCCATTTTATCAGAAACACCCTCCATATAGTTACACTAACAGTAACTAGGTTTACAGTAGACTGTAGCTCATTAGTTGCTGCATAATCAGCTGCCCTCTAAGCCCTCCATCAAAGAAAAAGGACAACCATATGACCACCTCTGGTCACCATTTAGATGCTGAATCATGCTCAGCAGAGCAGTGACACCGACATGGTAGTAAGAGTTGCAGTGGTATCAGACACAGCAGTGTTGCTAGAGATTTTAAACGCCTCAGTGTCACTGCTGGGTTGAGAATAGTCCACCAACCAAAAATAACTAGCCAACATTGGAGCTAAAGGACTAGAGGATGGCTAACATAAACTATACAGCAACAGATGAGCTATCTTCTCTAATTTACATCTACAAAGTACACTAACAAGATGTATAAAACAGAGTAGAAAGTAAGTGTAGACAGTGTTTAAAAACTCTAGTAACACTGCTGTGTCTACAGTCAAGCCAGCATCTCACTAGTATGTCAGCATTACCACTGTGCTGAGAATGGTCCATTACCCAATTATATCTGGTCAGTGGTGGTCTGTTGCCACTGATAGATGGGGTAGAGGGGGTTGGTAAATTGTGCAGCAACAGATGGACACCTGGGAGTAACTGTAAACGTGAAAAGCGCCCCTATATAGTGAACGAACCCGATAAACTGGCCGATGAGTATGAGTGGTGTTTTCAATTATTTTGTACACCCTCTCTAAATCTAAAAGCACGTGTGAATTTTTCCACATTGCCCCCCTTTCTAATAAAAAGTTTCATGTAAGTATGGAATAACACTTGAGTATGGTGGGATAGATGCAGTTACTATAATTTGAATGGCTACTGACAAATACTAACACTGTTGAAAATACAACATGATCCATGTGCCCATTCATAATTAATAAACATAAATTACACTTACACATCAACACTGCTTTACTGCATACGAAACACCCACATGAAATAATGGAATATTATATACCAACTTCAATGTGTTTGTTGTGTAAAAACAAAACAAAAAAAACACATGCAAGCACCTTAGAAGTTCAGTCAGTAAAATGATAATGCACTTGGTACTTGCTGCATAACATCTTGATTTAGCACATGTGGCGGGCTACAACACTGGTGTAGGGCCACACCTCCTGTTCTCCTGAAGTCCACTAGAGGAGTGCTGCTGACAAACACTCTTCTGTCCTGGTCCGTCAAGCGCTTCCAGTGAGTTCCAGTTGGCTAAAAGTCGTGACGATTCTATAATGGCTCCTCTCCTCTTCAGTCAGCTCCATGTTGCCTGGCCGCACCACCACGACCACATTCAGCCCGGCATCCTCTGCTGCCTTTGCCTCTGCAACATGGAGAATATCAACACTCAGTCATGTGCTCAGCTGCTGCCCTCAGGCTCTCATATGACACGGTGCGCTGGGTACAGATTACACAGTAGTTTGGTATTGGAATGTTCTCCTAGGATCAGAAAACCAGGTGAAATGAGAATTTGGATGTGATTTTTAGGCCCCAAAATAAGGACATGTCCTCATAAAGAGAATGTGTGGTCACGTTAGTTTAGTCACCAGTAGCAAGTTGCCAGCATAGGCACAAAGAATCCATTACTAACTATCTGATATAAGAATATTGATCTTAACTTCAAGTGCAGTCCATATATGTTTCCTATTGCTCTGGATTGCTAGCTAGCTCTCAGTATGAATGTTCTCAGTTGTATTTATGTCTAAAGGGAAAGGGGGTGTGTTAGCTAGTTAGCTATCCGGAGCAGCAGAAAAACTTAAGACTGCACCGGGTGATAGAGCTGACGTAGCTAAGTTTATGAAGTGCTCTGGTAAAAAGCATTTCTAGTAGCTTAAAGATCTTCGCCAATCACCCGTTCACTAACTGGAGTTTAACAAAAATGTCGTCTTTATTTTTAAGATGATAGCTAAAAAGTTCTCTGCTCTCCTGCTCTGCTCATCACTGACTTACCAGTGCAGCCAGACAGGGCAGGATCCCCTGTATTTATGATACTTGCTATGAAAATGAAAGTTTATCAGTAATGTTTTCATTACCTTTTAGTTTAATTAAAAGTCATCAAAAAATCTACATAAATACACACAATTTAATATTTGAATTAAGTTCTTTATACCATTATCCAATTCAAACATGTCTTAATCTATTCCTATTCCTATTATAGAATATTGGAAAATTATTCAAATCAAATATGATAGTATTTTGGTATGATTTAAGAGTTATTTTTGACAATGCATAAACATCCACAAAAGTAGAAAATTAAAAACTTCTACTTGCAGCCCTTTTCACTGAGGATAAAAAAAGGTTTTAAACTGACTTGCAGTGTAAACATAAAACATGTTGGTTAGGTCACGCATTTTACCAGACCAATCAAGGAGCTTTACCTAAATATTTTTTTCCCAGTAACTAATGACATGAATAATCTGTCATATTTAAAAGTATGTTTCATTAAATACCTCTCTTTTGTAACAAAGTTTTGAGATTAAAAAAAGGACTGCAAACGGTCTCCTAGCAGTACCACCACGGCCCAATGGTTCAAAACCATTAAATTTACATACTAGTGGAACACAAACAATAAAAACAACAGCCTCAGAATTTTATTTTTAGCCAAAAAACACTTCACTAATTATTGTTTTACCTTAATTAATACTATTCTGATCAACTACAGGGAGATTCACTTGAATAAGCCCCAAACATTCTGTTATAACTCTCGCCAGGACAAAGCAATCTGAACTTAACAACGTGGAATGTGCTCCTCAGTATATGGAGCTTCAAACAAGCCGAGATGACCCTGCGCCAGAGTGATGAGGTAGGTGCCGGACAGCCATCACAACATTCGATTGCAACTTCCATGTGCATACCACCGTACCCCTTTATTTGTCTGGCAGAAAACACAGATCACTTCCAGCATCACATGTAATGCAATCGATTACACATGCGTCAAGGTATGTAGCGTATTTTTTTTCTTTAGATTGCTTCGTCCTAACGGGAGTTACAACAGAATATTCGGGGCCTCTTTCGAGTGAATCTCCCTGTATAATAGATTCTAAGCTTCCAAAGTTAATGCAGTTGAATCGAGATCTTTAGCGTCACAGTGAATCGATGCATTTTTAAACCCTCAGCATTTAGATTCTAATGCACTGTGAATGATAGATGTTTTGCATATAAAATGTCTGTGTCTCTTAAATCCCAAACTAATCATGTAAAACACTAAAGAGCGGCATCACTAATTAAATTATAGGATGCCTCCTTTCCTTGTTTATGCAGTATTTATTGGACCTTATTAGCAGTAGACAATAAACAGCCAGCTGACAAACTGGTATAACATACAACCAGTTCAGCCAGTGCATACCCACCTCGTGTGACATCTGTTAAGAACATAATGTCTTCTGGTGAGCAGCCAATCCTCTCTGCAATCCTTTCATAGCTTTTACTCTCCACTTTGGCACCAACATTCGTGTCAAAGTGACCATCAAATAGCTGTAGGAAAGATTTAAAAAGATGTTTAAATACTAGGAACTAACAGCCTTTTTGTAACACTTTACAAATTATCTTAAAAGCCGTGGAATCAAAACTTACATCTAAAAGATCACCTTCAACCGAATAACCAAACAGCAGCTTCTGAGCTTCTATGCTTCCTGAGGAGTAGATGTAGACTTTAAGACCATGTCGCCTCCATCTTCTGATAGCAGGAACCACATCTTGGTACACTCTGAAGACACAGGCGCAGGAGTTGGTATTTAATCCACTTACACAATCTCTTATCTACAAAACAACCATGCATGGAAGATCATGGCCTATATGATAATCATTTTCTCATATAGGCCATATAGCATCACGTGAGTCCAGTCAGAGTGAGACGAGCAGCAGTGAGCAGAGCAAGACGTCGTGTTCTGAGACATATAAGCTGGACACCTCTCCCACCGCTGTCTTTTAAAGTTCAAAGCATAAACTTTGTCTCCTCTGCAGACCAGTTTCTGCTCTCGCCATGTTGGACATTAGAAACTTACGCTATGACACGAACAGATATTGCAGAATGTACTTAAACTTTCCGACTGGGAACGTAATCAGATACAGACCTTTACATGGCTTTTATTCTTTTATTTAACAGATTATTTACAGGATTACCCACCTCGTACAATCGGACAGAAATTGTATTCCGAAAGGTCTCAATCTGACTAGTCTATTCCGAATGAGGTGTGTACGTGGACGTATTCTATTCCGATTGAGCTATTAGTCAGATATGATGGATTATTAGGCTGTATGTAAATGTGGCTAATGATATGACAGAATACACCACAATTTGATGCAATACGATTTTCTTAAATGTAATTTTACGGAAAAGAAAAGATTGCTTTAAATTTACATGATTCAAATGTGAACAGTGGCTCCACGTGAATAAAAAGAATGGAACAACATATTTACTACGTGTTAAGTACTTAATTAACCTACTTAATTTAAGTTGATGTGGCATATTTTATATTTGTGGAACTGATGTACACATTTTATATATGCAAATTCAACTTTTTTTCCCCAATGCAGCCCAAACTGTAGTTAGTAATGTACAGGTTTGCACAGAGTAGTAGTACCCGGCATGGGTTCATTAACTTTGTCAATGCTTAAATTTTATCTTTGGACATATTGACGTATTTGGGCGATATCATGACAATGAACTAGATCAATACCAGTAATACGATCAATTTCTATGTGTTGTGCATTTCAGTCTAAATTTTCTTAATGTTACTAATTTGTAAGCAGTTTGTAAACATTAGTAAAGAACTGGATCCTCTGTACTTACTCTCCTTTGATCTTCCCTGCAGCATAAGCTGCTCTCCACATGTGGCCTTGCAACTGTTTCAGTGCAGTGGTTTTCCTGTCCGCAGCCATCTGCCATAGGACGTTATCCACAACCTCCCGGATAGCTTTCTCTTCATCTGTGTGCACAGTCTGGTCCACAGTATGAACTGGGCATGCTCTGTTCTGCTTTAAGTCTTCCTCAGCCTGGAGACAGGGGCACATGCTTCAGTGAAATGAAGCTGAATCAGGTGACTGCATGATGGCAGCCTAATCTCTGAATAATAATGCATCAGCGTCAGCATGGTAGAGGCTCTAGGGTGTAACGGATGAACTAGCCAGGTTCTCTTATGAAAATGACCTGCTATAGAGGTACTACAGGGATTTCTGCATTTCTTTGAGTACATCTGAACAATTACTATAGTTTACAACAGAATTCTGCACCACTACTATAGGTTACTATAAGACAATACTACGGAAATGTGATGTGAGGCAAAAGTATTACAAATTATTAAGGAAGTAGTGTACAACACTATATATAATAGAAAAATGCAGACCATCTGGAACCCCCAAAGACAGTTTCAGAACCATGGGAATAGTGTAACCCTAACTTACAAAGTTCCTTATAAAGTTAATAAACCTTTAATTCATAGGTAACTGACAGGTTCTGCACTTTTCCAGTTCAACTTGGTTTCAGGCAAAAAAACATACTGGAAAATATACACCACACGTTACACTGTGCAATAATCATGTTAAAGGGGAATTTCACTGATGTTTCAAAATTTCTGCATAATTAAACCATTAAGATGTAAACAGTCCCTCAGAGTTGTTTTGATGAAAACTGTTCTGTTCTAGAGAAATGTACTGAGTCAGGATTGTTCATAGTGGCGGTGATAGCAACCAGACGTCCGAAGAGTTTATTATCTCTAAAAGCTACCTCGTGGTTATTATATGAAATAGTTGCAAATATGATACCATATGAAATAGTTACGAATATGAGGCCAAATGCCTGAGACCTTGTTTGTCGAAGATGTTATGAAGGTTTTGGCCTAAAAGGCATTTTCTATCATTAATCTGAGGCGAACTCATGCATGCAGAGCATTGTTAGGCAAAACAGTACTGAAAGAAATCTTATTTTGGGACATTTTTGATAGTGAATAAAACGGCCATATCTGTTATGTGTACCTGTCACTATGCCTGTCAACACCACTGTGAGTTAGCAAGTTTCTCTGCCATGCACCATTTCACATCAGACCACCCTGAACGACTTTGTTTACATCTTAAACACTGAACTATGCAGGTATTCTAAAAAGCCCATTTAACAAAGTATTAAATATAAGCTGTCTAGAAATTACACCATTTAACAGCCTTAGAGAAAGCTGCAGTGCAGACCATACTGCTGTAGGCTAAGTGACCTGTTTCTTTAGGAGATGCACATCCTGCTTGCACTCATCCTCCTCCCAGTGCGCTGACAGGTAGTCCTCCAAATGCTCTCGGATGTATGGAAATAACACGTCCTGCATGTAAAAGCAACGTTGGCAAGTGATTTTCTCATACTTACTCAGCAACTACCTTAATGAAAGTCTAAAAGCGGTTTTACCAGCGGATGTACACACACACTCCTACCTTCACGAATGTGATAGGGGTCGTGGTTCCTTCTATATCCAGCAGAAAGACGCTGACGTTCTCTGGGACTGAAATCGTTGCCATTTTTTCAAATGGCAAATAATACGTTTCAGCAGTTTTCAGTAGCAAATCGGTACACGGGGATGTTGTTTAGGTTACTAACCGTCAGAGAAGTGAAAACAGTTTAAACAAAAACAGCCCAGTCAACGCACACTAGCCAGCTAGCGAAGCGCTGCTAACACATGGCTCAGTCAACGGGTTGCCAGATATTCGCTAGAAAACTCTCTAACGCTCACTCTAACTACTGATTTCTCTAGTGGTCTAGTTGCCACAGTAAATGAGCCCGAATGATACAGTATCGTGCCGACAAGAGAAAAACTGAACTGGACAGATTCAGGTTTGAATTTGTTCCTTTCAAAACATTATTCAAATCATTCATTCAATTACAGTTTTTATTTACATCACAATTTTAGATCATTTCACTTATATACCATATTGTGAATCACATAGCGTCCATTAATGTCTATTTGTGTATTTGTTTATTTATTTATTTATTTACTTACTTACTTACTTACTTACTTACAGATGTTGCTTTAAATTTCCCAACACGTAGTGCATGTTCAACTACATGCTTCAACTATAACCGAAAAAAAATATTTATTTATTTAAATATGCATTTCAAACGTAAACAAATTTGCCTTTCTAACTTAATGTTTACGAAAATCAGCAAATCTGATAAACTGAATTTTAAGGAGAGTTTATTAATTACAAATCTGGCAACCGTAAGCAACCGTTGTGGTGCAACCAGGTTGCGCAGATATTGCGCAGGCCCATAAGATCTATATGCCACGTTCACGCTGAACATGTGGCGAAAGAATGATTTTAGGATCAGTGAATTTCCCTCTGTGGAAAGCACAGTACATGCGCATCTGCGAAGATCCCCTGATTTTCAAGCAATCGGTTTCCAGAAATTTCGCGCGTGTGATGCGCACTACACAGTTGTCTGAAAGCAGCTTATAACACATTGGCTAACTCTGCTTTAACCTGTTATGCAACATTTTCCATCGACATAACAGTGTGTAGAAAGGCTTTCTCAGCCATATTCATAATCTTTATTGTTTATTATTATTCTGTAATTTGTCAGTCTGTGTACAGACACACAATACACTGAAAACAGAGCATTGAATGACCACCGTGCTGAACAGCGAAACAACACTTGAGAGTAAATAAATAGAACAAATGAACATCATGATCTGATAATCGAATCGTAATAGAAAGTCTCTTTTTCATCACCAATTTAATTAAAATACACTTGAATGCCAATCAGAGAAATGGACACGACTACCCTTGTCCATACACAGGCATTGATCTTGATTATGCGCGTCCTGTTGTAGTTTAGTTTATGTTTATAAGGGGTCGCTGCGGTGCTATTGGGACGCGGCCCTTTAATCCCTCTTTACGCCCCGCCCACTTCTCCTCCCGCCTTTACTCTGCGTCACTGGATACCGTCGGCCATTTTAGCAGCCGCGACAGTGTTTGTGTGAGTGCGTGTGTGTTGTTGTCGTCGAGGTCTTTTTATACATTATCATAGCTGTACCGGCTCTGTAGAGGTCATCACCGCAGGCTTACATACCCGAAAATGCAGGCAGAACAGGAAAATATTGACTTCAGCACCGATGAATTTCCAGAAGGGTCCAAAATAAACGCGAGCAGAAATCAACAGGATGACGGGTAAGTTAGCCGAGACGGTCGCTAATAGGCCAGAGCACACCGGGCCGAGCTCAGAAACGGGGCTATCAGAAACTCAAGGAGGATGGCAATAAAACGGCGTTTAGGTCAGCCCTTTTCTAGCTAAAAAACCCCTCAGTGTGGGCAGAGGTTTCGAAATTGTATTTTGAGCTTAACTATTCGTCAATAATTGGTCGATATGCGTCAAACTAAAGGTACGCTATGAGTCTCAAGTCAGCCAACTTAAGCCTCGTAGCTCCGCTCGCGCCGTAGTCGAAGTCGCCGACTCTTTTAGCGAGTAGCTAACGCTAGCTAGCTAACTCGATTAACGCCAGGGTTCAAATTTAGCTTTGTGAATGGGAGGGGAACCCCACCAATTTTTAGAAAAATTTGCGCCGTTCAGTCATTAAGATGTAAACGAAGTCGTTCAGACTGATTTGATGTGAAATTGCGCATTGTGGACTCTGATTTCTTTACAGTGGTGATGGTACTGTGTGCAACTCAAGTGCAGCCTTTTTATTGGGTGTCCCGTACAACCAACGAACCTACACGTGTTTTTTTTTTTTTTCGATAAGGGTAAAACAATGGTAAACCTTTAAAAAAAAATTGGTAATTTTTTGAGGACTATTTTGCCTGGCAACACCCTGCAATGAACATGTTCACGAAATAGATTTAAAAATTAAGGCAAAATTTTGCCTTAAAACTAATGTAGAACTTGTAAAAATTATGTTTTTTCTGTTTGCAGGAAAATGTTTATTGGAGGTCTGAGTTGGGACACCAGCAAGAAAGACCTTACAGACTATCTGTCCAAGTTTGGAGAAGTGTTGGACTGCACTATCAAAACGGACCCCATGACTGGCCGTTCCAGAGGCTTTGGGTTTGTGCTTTTCAAGGATGCAGAGAGTGTGGACAGGGTGAGTTGTTTTCACGTTAATGCATTTTTAACTTGCTCTCACACACATACTATTGTAGATTGAACTTTGAGTACTTTTTATGTTTATGTATGTATTTTATTTATTGATCCTCTGTGGGATCCTTCCTTTTTAACACTCCAAAAACATTTGTGTGTTCAGGTTCTGGAACTGAAGGAGCACAAACTGGATGGTAAACTGATTGATCCAAAAAGAGCCAAGGCCATGAAGGGGAAGGAACCTCCCAAAAAGGTTTTTGTTGGAGGTCTCCATCCTGAAACGACAGAGGACCAAGTTCGGGAATACTTTGGAGCTTTTGGAGATGTAGGTCATGTGAATTGGGTGATTGCTTAAAATTAAGGAGTAAATGTGAATGCAAGTGTGAGATTGCTCTATAATCATCAAAACACATGAGAGTTGCCTGCATGGTTACAAGCCCCCTGCTTGTAGTTTCTCTGTTACCTTTAAAATGATAGATAATTCTTGAGCAGTTCATAACCGGTATGCTTCTTTTCAATAGATTGAAAACATTGAACTCCCCGTGGACAGTAAAACAAATGAGAGGAGAGGGTTCTGCTTTGTAACTTATGTGGAAGAAGAGCCTGTTCAGAAGCTTTTGGAAAACCGATACCACCAAATTGGAAGTGGAAAGGTTGGTTTCCCATTTGTTCATGTTTAATGCTGAGAACAAACAATAAGTCAATTTTCAGCATACATTTGTTTCTGCATTTATTTCAAACTGACACTTGTTTTGTTTTTTCTTGTGTTTTTGTTTTTACTTTGTGTGCATTTTTATCAGTGTGAAATTAAAGTTGCCCAGCCTAAAGAAGTCTACAGACAGCAGCAGAATAGAGGCGACAGGGGCTTTGGAGGAAGAGGTGGATTCAGGGGTCGTGGAAGAGGAGGTATTTGTATATGGTGTTTAGAGACCACTTGTGAGAAACCTGACTGAACCAATAGGTTTTTGCAGAGAGCCTTCTTTTGCCTCTTAACTTTCTGTTAGAAATGTTGGGAGCCCCTCTTTGATTTTGACCATTTACATCCCTGTTTGCAGGACAAGGTCAAGGCTATAACCAAGGTTACAATAGTTACTATGGACAGAACTATGGGGGCTATGGCAATGGATACAACCAGGGATATAATGGCTATTCTGGGTATGACTATTCAGGCTACAACTATCAGAATTATGGATATGGACAAGGATATGATGATTACAATAGTAAGTCCAAGCTTAGTTTATTTTTTTTTCTAAATTGTTTCCAGATGATAATTTTACTCATTTAATTAACCTGCAGCTGTCTAATTCAAATGTCTGTATTCTTCATAGCTCAACCGAGCAGTTATGGCAAGGCCTCTAGAGAGGGTGGAAACCATCAGAACCATTACCAGCCATATTGACAAAATGACTTGACCTGCCAAGACTTATGGTAAGACTATAGCTTGACCTTTCCATTTGGCCTCATATATCAATTTAAAGATCAATAGACAACACTGACTATTATAAAACAAACAAGTGCTTTGCAATTTCGTGCACCCCATTTTGAGAGAATTTGAGAATGTCTATAGATCTTTAATTGCTAATGCTTGTGTAGTGGTGTGCCTTTTCCTTTTTTTAAGCTCTCCAGAAAAACGTAAGCGTTTTTCTGTAGGTTTTGTTTTTCCATTTTCCTCCCTGCTTTTTAACAGGTGATCATAAGGAAATAACATAGAGTTGATAGCAATACTAACAGGTAAAGTACTGCTAAAGGGTACAGAGTAAGGGCACCTCTCCTTATTTTTTTCCATTCTTTCCCTAATTCTGATTATTGTACCTTGTTTGTACCTGCCAGCGGGGGACTTCATTGCAGGCCGTGTGTCACCTGACCACGAAATTCTCTGGGCGTCGCACATAGCGGGCAGAGAGCACGGCATGCACAAGAAAACGCTGTCCTGTGGTATGGTCTCTTGAAACTTCCTGTACCAGCGTTAAAACAAAGAAACATTAAAAAAGGAGATCACTCGTTTTCCCTTAAGTTGTCAATGTTTTCTTTAACAGTTTTTAAAATGGGTTTTTTACAGGTATTTAGCAGTGAAACCTAAGTGATTTTGACTGTTTGTTGTATTCTCTTTTTATTAATTTTAGTGTTCTTGTATTTCAGTTCTGGAGCTTCAGTGATTTTTCTTTTTGTTCTCCTATAAACGGTCTCCAACCCCTGTAAACTGCAGAAACTCATAATGCTTGCTTTTTCTTTAGAATCCATAGAGAACTTCAAATGGTACACCTCAAATCCTTTCCTTAAAAACCTAGCTGATAAAGATCATATGTAAACCAGTCTTATGAAGCCATGAAAAGCTGACACAATTGGTCATCTTGAAAATAGTTACGGACTGGCTGGAAATTATTAAATTTGATAGTGAAAATCGTATTTGGAAGCGCTCCGATTTGGTGAGATTGTCCACCAACCCAGTGGAGCTGAAGCTTTTGCTGGCTGACGAGCTGCTTTGTGAAAGTGTTAAAGTTGTACATATGATCTTTAATCTTGAATGGTGAACTTAATAGCTTAAAGTCGACAGCTCACGAAGTTAAACAGAGAAACATGGAGGTTCAGTTAAGTGCTTGTCTTGTAAAAGTGAGTAATGGCCATCTTGTCTCCTCTCTTCTAGGTAAGCAGGCTGACTGACAGTTTGTACCCCGGAGGCAGCTTGTGGATACCCTGTCCTTCTTAATCAGAGAGCGTCTTGATTTTAAAAATACCTTTATTTGGTTTTCCTCTAAAGATGAAGACATGTAGTGTGTCTGACCTTGTAAATATTTTGTCCCCAAATTTCTTATCCTGTGCGTTGTTGAGGTAGAGCCTATAGGTTTCGTGCTGGTGTGTTCTTAAATCTTTATTTGGAAATGTATTTTTTTTTCCTATCTTTTTTTTTTTATTATTATTTTTCTCCTTCAGTTTTGGATAAAGGGAATATTAAAATATTGGGGTATCAAAACATGCTTGTGTTTGGGTTTTTCTTTTCCTTTCTTTAAATAAAGAAGTTTTCTATATAATAAAACTGTCAAAGTCCTTCTGCTTGTCTACCTGTGATTGGGAGAAGGTGGGAAACCTTATAGAAGCAGGATAGGATGGATTGTAAGGTCTAATAGGTGTTATTTAACACTCGATAAATTACTTGTCTCCATTTTACACTAAAATGCCGTTCAATGAAAAGGCAGAATTTGACGGCTGTCGACAGCTTTAAACACTTGAATCAGCTTTATGTTTAAGGAACTTTAAAATTATCGCTGTATAAATGTGTTGAGTCTGATAGTGACGCGGCTGTAATCATCGTTCACTGGCTGCCACCATTTTGTGCGAGAGCGCCGGTGTGTGGCAACGGAGAGTTGATAGCAGCCGAAAGCGGGCAGAACTTGTTTCCTGCATCATATCTGCTACCTAAAGGAGTGTTTTTACATATCGATACAAATATCGATCATTCACGCCTGCTTGTGTGGCTAAGGTAATTCAGTATTTGCGAATTTCCAGTGAAGCCAGCTCGCACCGCAGGCGACCAAAAATGTCGGAGGACCTGTTAAGCGCAGACGACCCGACGATGAAGATGGAGGAAGACGGGGAGGGGAGCGCTGAAGATACAGCTGCTTGTGGGGATGGTGGGCCGGGAGAGGCCGAAGGCTCCAAGATAGATGCGAGTAAAAATGAGGAAGACGAAGGGTAAGTGGATGCTTATTGTGTTAGCTAGCTAGGTTAGCCAGTTAACGTTAGCTGGGGAGAGGCAGCCTACGCCTGCTTGGAACCTAGCTTCGCTGGCTAGCGTTAACGTTAGCTGCTTGGTTGCATCTTTCTACAAAACCTGATCACGTAAACCCAAATTTACGTTACCTAACGTATAACAGAACCAGGGAACAGTCTTTATCTGCCGTCTGTTAACCCCATACGTTGTTTAACGTCAGCGTTTTTGGCAAAGTTTTCATCTCGACCAAGCTGGCAGCGTTAACGTTAACTCGTACTAGCTGGTAGTAATGCTAAGCTAGCTCATTTTCAGTTACTATCTCCTTAACGTTAGTTCTGCCCATGCTAACGAATTAACGTTATGTTCTTGATATCTGACAAGCAAGAACTCAAACTCTGTAGTTGCTCCTTACATTCCTTACACCGCTTTTGAACGCACAATAGCAACGTTTGTTTGAGCTTAGCGGTTGAGGATGAATGTTAGACGGTTGCGCAGCTGCTCTGTTTTCATATGTTGTTGTGGCAACGCCAGCAGAGATGTTGCTAACAAAGACGTTACCTAGCCTTGTGTAACATTAGTTTAAACGTTTTTTTTTATCACATGCTGTGGCGTAAAGGCTCTGCTAATAGTTTGGAGCTTTGCGCGTAACATCACGGAACCGATCTGGATATTCCCGGTCTATTCCATAAAAAGATATAACAGAAAATCGCTTTCCAGTCATTATTTAATGTCCAGAGTTGTAGACATGTAGCCCAGTAAGTTCCTCTCTGGTGGTCAAAAGCAAAGGCATCTTCTTTTTGACACTAGTGGCAGAATGATTAACAGGACTGCATCTCATCATTATATAAGGGAAACATCAGCAGTGTTGTGACGAAATTTTCGACCTAAACACATATTTATAGGTAGCCCCTCACATAAAACTGATGAATATTTTGATAGCCTAAATCACCGTGTCAGAAAATAATACCAGCATTAAAACTACACTCCTCGAGGGCTCTTAGTAAAGACAGTGATTCTGCATAGAATAGTAAACACAAAACACCATTTGCATGGTTGAATGGTTCTTCATTGATGGAGAACGTGTTGTGTATATGGTTCTATGTAGAACTTTGTTGAAAAGGGTTCTTCCGTTTTTACAATGTCAGGCTTGTAACAATAGAGAACCCTTTTTGGAACTATATAGAAAAAAACGTTATATATAGAACCATATACAGCACATTCTCCATCAGTGTGCAGAACCATTTCACCATGTAAAGAACTCTTCAAGCAAGCATATGGTTCTTCATCAAACCATTACATTTACTTAAGAACCCTTGAAGAACTATCATGCAGTGATTAATGCAGATGGGGTTCTGTATTTTTGGGGGAAAGAAGGCGTTTAGGTAATTTCCACATGCATACATGAATATGACCAGCGTATCTGAAAGGCTCTCCCTCATGTAAGGGAAGAGGGATATCTATATTTCAGTAGGATCTAAAGTCATAGTCTGAAATATAGTTTACAAGTCCAGTTCCTGAAGACAGAGTAAAGAAGTTTTAAATTAAAATGATTTAAAGTAATCTGACTTTATGATTTAAAGTCACCTAGAGCAATCACTCTGTTCTCTCTTTGTTTTTCCACAGGAAAATGTTCATTGGAGGGTTGAGCTGGGACACAACAAAGAAGGACTTAAAAGATTACTTCTCCAAGTTTGGGGAGGTTGTAGACTGCACTTTAAAACTGGATCCTATGACAGGCCGATCCAGAGGCTTTGGCTTCGTGCTGTTTAAAGATGCTGAAAGTGTGGAAAAGGTAGTGACCTTTAATGCAGTGCAGTCTCAACTCTTTGCTGAATGTGCTCATATGTTGGTCATTCTAGGCCAGCCATGTCCAACTCGAGTTCTGTAGCACTTCAGAGTGTAATATATTTGCTGCTTAAACACCCCCAGTTCAACACACAAAGGGTTTAGTAATTATCAGTTAAATCTGGTGTTTAAATTGGGGGTATGTGTTGTGGTATGTAAGAGTATGTTGCTACCAATTCTTTTACTTGTATTATTACTATTTGCATATTTGAACAGTATGTTTTTCTTCTGCTGGTGTAAGATGTTAAACCTAGCCTTGTGATGTCTTGTCATCTGCTGATCACAGGTCATTCAACAGAAAGAACACAAACTTAATGGTAAAGTGATTGACCCCAAAAAAGCAAAAGCCATGAAGTCCAAAGAGCCTGTGAAGAAGATCTTTGTTGGTGGCCTTTCACCAGATACTCCTGAAGAGAAGATCAGAGAGTACTTTGATGCTTTTGGAGAGGTGTGTAAAGAGAACAACTAAACGTGATGGATGTTATAGCCTAGTTTTGAAAAGGAACATCAGTTACCTGTTGAATTCATTACCTGTAACAATGAATATGAACAATTTTGATGTTGCCCTTTCAGTATTCACTATTAAAGTGATGGTGAGGATTGGTATACCTGTTTTTAAGGTGGAGTCTATTGAGTTGCCAATGGAAAACAAGACAAATAAAAGGCGAGGTTTCTGTTTCATCACCTTCAAAGAGGAGGAACCAGTAAAGAAGATCATGGAAAAGAAGTATCATAACATTGGCCTAAGCAAGGTAGAGTCTAATGTTACAGTTACCATGATGTCATGATAATTCGTATTCGAGTCTTTGATGCAGATGTTAATATTTTACTTTATTTATTTTTGTACACAGTGTGAAATCAAGGTAGCCATGTCAAAGGAGCAGTACCAGCAGCAGCAGTGGGGTGGCAGAGGTGGCTACCCTTCTAGATCTCGAGGGAGAGGAGGTGAGTCCTGTCTTTAGGAAGATCTTACTGTGGCAACCTGGCACACAGAACTAACGCTACAATGCAGTCATTGCATGCTTGACTTAAAGTAGTACTGTTATTGTCACCATTCTGATTGTCTGTGGTGTGATGAATTTTGTGACTTGCTGTTTCAGGGCCTAATCAGAATTGGAACCAGGGTTACGGAAATTACTGGAATCAAGGTTATGGAAATTATGGAAACTACGGCTACAACAATCAAGGCTATGGTGGATACGGGGGCTATGATTACTCGGGTTACAACAACTACTACGGATATGGTGACTACAGCAGTATGTAATACTGTTTGTGAAAACACTGAAAGAAACTCTAAGGAAATAACGTATCATGGATTATTTTGGTACCTGTACTATGAAAACTGTGCACTAAATTACCTAGGCAAAATTCACTCATGCATTATATGCATTAAGCTTTAAACATAGACATCTAGATCATTCATGCATTTGTTTTTTTCTGTCTTGCAGGGGAATCTTGTTTTAACTTAATGTATAACACATATTTATTGTATGAAATGTGACGATACATGGGATGGGAAAGGGATGTCTTGCCTTCATAACTTTGTCACAAGTGCCTTGAGACCCTTAAAGAGCAATTCAAACTGTACTTCTGTAGGTCATGGGAAAATGACCACTAGCCAATGGCCATTTTTTAGAACAAAATAAACTATTTTTAAAAATTTCTCCAATTTACTGTAAATGTGTTTGTCTCCCTGTATAATTGAAATAAAGTATGTTTGAATACAGTTTAAAGTAAGTATCCAATAAGTTATCACATAATTATCATATTGGTTTCCTTTATATAACCAGATACATTTATTTGCATTAATAAAGTGTGCAATGTTAAGTTTATATTGAAAGATGAAAATAGCTGCAATCTTGACATAGAGAT
This sequence comes from Colossoma macropomum, assembly GCF_904425465.1. Lineage (NCBI taxonomy): Eukaryota > Metazoa > Chordata > Actinopteri > Characiformes > Serrasalmidae > Colossoma > Colossoma macropomum. Next base: position 24,481,814 of record NW_023494804.1, read on the forward strand.
CATATTTTTCTTTTTTTAATTTTGACCCCTCAGTTACTGTCAGTTGACTGTTTCCACTGATTTAACAGCAGCTATGCTTTTTTCTCTGTTCTCTGCTCAACCTGCAGACCAGCAGAGTGGTTACGGCAAATCTCCAAGGCGAGGTGGCCATCAAAACAGTTACAAGCCATACTAGTACATAAACTACAAAAAGTAGATACAGGTATGTCATTGCATTACTTATCACAAGCTGTCCTTAGAAAATAATGTATACTACATTGACCTTTCTATTTAATGTACTTTGCTTAATTTTTTGTTTGTTTTTTTAAGTTTTTTACAGCACCCTCAAGTGCTTTACTGTAGTGGTAACATAGAGACTTCAGTCTTTTGGCAATAATGTAACAGCTGGCTTTTGGCTGTTTCTTGCCATTTTGTAACAGTAAAAAAATAACAGGTACAGTACTGCTAAATGGGTACCAGAAAATAAGGATTTACAACGAAAGAGAAAAAAAGAAGAATGTTGTCTCCTAACTCTGACCTTGTTTGTACCTGCCAGCGGGGACTTCCTTGCAGGCCATGAGCTGACTTCCCGATTCTCTCAGGCCCGCTCAATGCGGACAGGGTACGAGAGGCGTACGCTCTCGAATGCTCCCATTTGGTATGGTCTTCCAACATCCTGTATATGGTCCTGTATATTTGTCAAACAAAAAAAGACAGAAAGAAAAAAAAAACGGATACTTCCAGCTTTTATCTCCAGCTTTTTTGTGTTCCTTTTTAAACTTCATTGGATTTGTTTTATGTAATACAGTCTATTTCTGTAATTTTGTAATGGCATTTTTTACAGGCACCTCAAGTAATGGTTAAATACGACAACAGTCTTAAAAAATAATAACTGTTTACTTTTCAAAGGATACAGCCTTCTCTGGACTTTCCAGTGTTTAATATTATGCACTTCTAATCTTACCTGTAATGCTTGCTTTTCCTTATTTATAGCTCGTGTAGCAGTAATAGCCAGTAGTCCATGAGCTAAAACCTGGTTTGTACTTGGACACCACGTCGGAGAAGTGCTTAATTTTCATATTTGTATTGTGTGTTGTTCTACTGACAGCGGTGGAAAAGTTTCACTTGTAAACGATGTTAATTCTAACAAATCTAACAAATTCTCTTTTTTTAACCATTGCAAAACTTGGAAAAAGTGTATGTCACCAGAAATTTGCATGCAATGTTTCTTTTATTGTAAACAGTTGAAGACTTTATGTGTATGGGCTTAATCTTATCAATTAAGCTTACTTCAAGATTTTCAAATTATGAATTTTTCGAAGGGGATTTCTAGACTATTGTACCATATTCGAAGTATGAAGTATGTTTTTCTCTGCATAATGAAATACTTTAGATTTGGGAGTTCTTGTACATTTTAGAGGACATCTCCTTTTTGTGTGCTTGTGAGAAATTGATTCATATTTTTCTTTCCTGTCTTTCAGGTGGCAGTGTGGTTCGGAGGTAACGTCAGAAGAGAATACCATTGAGTCAAGGCAATTGTTTATTATGGAGTGTTAATGAAAGGACAAAAAGAGAGTCTTCATTTCAACTACAGCTACTGGTCATGTACAGTAGAGCTTGTTTTTTTGCCAGATGATTGATGAAGGTGGATATTCTGATCTACATTGAACTCACCCTAAGACACAGTGTAACACTCTTTGCCCCAGTCAAAAACCTTTCTTGTTTTGTGTTGAATTTATATGCTTACTTCCGTTCAAGTTTGTAGTTATAATTTAGTCGAATCCTCTCTTGTGCCAGTGTTGTGCTTCAGCTTCATGAAATCATTTGTAATTTTCTATGATGAGTATTTATTAGTTAAAATTAGGAAAGAGTACAAATGTTAGCCATTTAATATTCATTTCCTATAGGCCTAGCAAAGTTTTTGCTACAAAATCACATAAACCTTTGAAAGATGCAATGGATGAAATAAAGTGTATAAACTCTGCATCAGGTTTCTTCCTTGTGAGTATTCCAGAGTCTCATTTTATTACGAGCAATCTGTTTTCTTACACAATAAGCAGTATTTACATGCCAGTCAGTACTTCCTGGGTTGAACATCGGTCTGGTTAAAGTGTACGTTATTTTGCCATGTTGTCCAATAAAGGGTACAGTAAAGAAAGAAAAGCTTTCATATTCTAAGTTAAACATGAACACAACATACATGGTATAAAACACAGTCAAGAAATAAAAATACAATCGAATACCTTTCTACTTTTCCCGTCATATAGACTGACTCAGATTCAATCACTCATTTGCAAAAATAAATTACGGCTATAAAGGTTTCAAAGGTCTGGAGGAGGCTATAGGTAACAATTAACTTTAACATTCTTCAGTTTTGTAGTGTTTGATGGACCTTGAGAACGAAACATTGATTTGTGATTTATCTCTAAGATAGAAGTAATATAAACTCACAGTGCTTAGTCTCAAACTAAAGCCTTTCAGCTGGAGTGGATATACAAATGTCTTATTTGTCTTATATATATACACACACACACACACACATATATGTACAACCATTTCGTTATCTGCTAAAAGACAATTGAAAATTTAAAATGTGAAAATGAAACTAATACAAAATTAAAACCGTTAAAAAAAAACAATATTTAAGACGGATTAGGGTCTGCTTCACATGTTTGCACTTCATAAAGAATCAGGAAGGTACTGATTACATTATGAGGGAATGACTCCTGTTGCCAAAAGAATGATCAGCACAAGAATGACAAGAACTATCACTCCAATTATAATCATCATTTTCATATTCTTCCACCAGAACTTTCTGGAAACTCTCGTGGAAGTCCTTTGAAATGAGTCAGCCTGGTAGAGAGGGCATGCATTAAAGAAGAGGAGTAAGTGACAATGTGACAAACATTTTCCACTGATCATTCAGAATGACCAGCCACTTACTAATAAAACGAAACTTTAATGCTGTAACTAGAATGAACAGTATGTTGAATTTCTATTTACTATTCAGGCATAAGTATTACATTACAGTGTGTTGCTATGTCTTTAAAAATGGCATAAGTAACTTACAGTTGCCTGCAGATCATCTGTTTTTCCAATCAGGTCATCTAATCTTTCTCCTCTTTCCAGCACTTTGTTAATGTTGTCTTTGAGGATAACTTTGACATCATTAACCTGCTCCTGCACTTGATTGAGCTTACTGGGAGCTTGAGGTTGTGTACTGTTGTCAGCCTGCACACAGAGAAGCACACAGAGAACGCAAACATAACATACGCACTCAAAATGATGTCTCTGTTATGATGTCTCTTCATGTCTTCATACAGTTTTGTATAAAATTTTTGTTTCATTTTAATGGGGCCCATTAATTTTCAGTTGCGAATTGACATATTTAGTTACAGTTATTACCAATACTCCAGTTTCACTTACTATGTTACAGTATATTGCTCATCACAGGCAGCCAGCATTACATGAAACCACACTGGAGTAAAAATGTTGTGCAATATTCCTTGTAACTGCCTTTGCTAGCAAAAACATCCTCGTTTTTTGCAAACTGTGACATTCCTTTACTGACACTGCTGACATGTTGCCTTTACTTCCCTCCATTGCGAACCATTGACTTCCTCCTTAACAGCCACTTGTCAAGAGCTACATCATAAACTCTAGTGTGCTTTAGAATTCACAGCTCTTTATAAAATAAAGACCTTAAAGAAATGTTTTTCATACTTTTTAAAACTTTGATCCCCTTCTGGTACATTTATGTCACTCTGCCTTTAAGGACTTGTACTATCAACAAAGCTGACAGGTTGGTTTTAACCTTAAGCAAATAACTGTATACTCACCAAGCAAACAGGATGAGAAAGCAGTTTCACTCACCATGTTGGTACTTTCCGGTTGCCTATTCAAGCCTTATGTTCTCAGCAGTTTGCTAAATCCGAAGCCTGTGTTTCACACCAAACTCTCTACCATTGCTTAAAACATACAGTGTACAGTGTTTCTCGAGGCTGCTGCGAGCTACAACATGCGCCTGAATAAACAGGCAGAAAGGCTTTAGAACTCATTTGCACACAAGGCTGCCCCTCCCAGTTGGCTTGTACATTAACCACTGCCAGATAACTGGAGACTGCCCATTGGCTTCTAGTCAGCCAATCATTTAAGCTGGACCTACCATCTGTTGGGCAAGCACCTGATGAAGATCTGCACTGTACTCATAGCTGGGCGAAGGCCACTGTTCTTATCAAAGGACTGGTAACAAAGGTGCTGCAGAACTGGAAAGCAATAAAAGAATGAGGCCATCCGCCACCTGTTTTGTCAAAAAGTATTTTTGTGTGAGTTTGTCTTAATTTGCTTTTACACAACCATTGTAAAGTATCTTCAGCAGTTTTTCATCTGAGTAGGCTAGTACTTCCTCTCACTTTTTGTTCACAATATTCTTTCCAGGAAAAGCCAAAGTACTCTGGAGTCATCATTCAGTCATGTGAACTCTGTTGCAGGGATTTAATCACTTATCGCTTAGTGTCTGTTTAGAACCTTTATAACCTTAGTCCAATCATATCTTTTAAGTGCTATTTAGGCACACACTTCATATAAAAATTTCTCTTCTTTCATGAATGCAGGATGTTTCACAACTGTTAGTCGTCGCAAGGCCAAGACAACAGATATTAGTCAAAGGTCACGTGAAAAATGTATTACCTTATTGAGAAATTCATAGGCCCTCCGGGCATCAAGGCTGGGCTCTGTAACACAGATGTAAGTAATGCCATCTTGTGACAGAATATGATATCTCAAACTGACATTCGATATGGACTCACACTAAAATAATTGCAAACACTTAGAAGTAAATGACAAATGTTTTCCTATTCCTATTCCATTTTCTAGATTAATTTGAAAGTGTGGAATTTAACTCACCATTCCTTGAGAACTGATCTTTTGTGTAGTAGCCCTCCAGTGTGTGGCCTAATTAAACTTGTTTTGTGTTGTTTTCTATAAGAGAAAATATAATTAAGGAAAAAAGTAATTACTAAGCAGAAGCCAACAAAGTCACAAATTGCCTCAAATTGCCCTTTATTGATGGTGCAGTACTAATGAACAGCGAAACCATTCATATTCAAAACCAAGATTGGGTTTAAGTGAACATTTTACAGCAAGCAATATGTTTAACTCTAATGATTATATTGGTGAAAAAAACCTGCAAATTTATAACTGAAAATCATCTCTTCCCATCACTATGTGGCCTCTTGCTTTACAGGAGTTCACTGTAGAACTAAGAAATATAAGAAGTTTGAGGTATATTGACACCTGTTGTTTGATGAAAACCTGTAAACTTGAACTGTCGAAAAAGGGAGACTGGAGCTGCAAATTAAAACAGAAAAAAATGATATGCAACATAATCTGTTAAGCACTGTTTACAAACATGCTAAGATATCCAGATGATTATGCAAAGAGTCTGCATGACCTGTTGGCTTCTTAAGTAACATATTCACCCTATTTACTTCAACTCTGCGAAGCAAGTTATAAATTGTTAACCCATTTGTGCCCAAATTTTCCTGTGAATTTTACACTTATTGATGTTCTACCAGTGACCTGTATAGACAGGGTCAAAAACAATTTTGTGGTAAAGTGGTTAACACTTTACCATTTTCTTTAATAAAAAAGAAAGAGGAACATACACTGTGGCAACTCTAGTCACCAGTGGGCTTAAAGAGGTGTTCTGGCCTAAAATAAGTTTTTAAAATGTTATTATTCATTATATTATTGAATGTGTTATGTAGTGTTCTGTAGGGCAGAATTTCATCACTCAGCCTCATTGGTTTGACCTGATTTAAGGTTTTGTATCGGTCAATCTTGTCTCACTACAGTACCCAGAATGCATTACACAAAAACATTACACAACATTTCAAAATTCCCACAGCTCTGACAAAACCTGGCTGCTGGCATAGCTTCTGATCTAGAGGCTAAATAATACCTCTGTGGTGCTAGCTAAACTCTTAAAAAAGATGGTTCTTCAAGGGTTCTTTGATAAAGAAAGTGGTTCTTTATAGAACCATGAACACTCAAAGAACTATTTGCATGCGTAAATGATTCTTTGCATGGTGAAATGATTCTTCAGATTGATGGAGAATGTGTTGTAGATGGTTCTATGTAGAACTTTTTGAAAATTATTCTATAGTGAACCATATATAACACATTCTCCATGGGTTAATCAAAGTGGTAGTCAAAGATCTAAATCCTAATCTTTCAAATTTAATCTTACAAATGTTTTGGAAAATATTAGCCTAATGATTCAAGCTATGTTTTTTATGTTTTTTCAAAAAATAGAAGCATTACTTACATAAATATTGAAATGAAAGGGCTGCTTTATAATATATTGCATAGTGCTACCCTATTAATGGTGCTTTGAGTAAATTTTTCCATGCAAGTGATGCATATGTTTTTTGTAAAGAGACAAAATCCAGCTGGAAATCCACTGAACGTTTGTTTTTCTATTGTGTATTTTCTTACTCTTTTTGGGTTGATTTTCTAGATTTGAAAAGAAAGGCTGGTAAAGAAATTCTCATCAAAAGCCACAATGTTTTATTTTTTAGTATTGTAGTATTTTTTGATGTTTCATAATAAACTTAATCATTTATCTTTATTTAATCATAATAGCTTCATTTTTTATACATGAGACGAAATTTGTCTGACAAATGCCTTAACGTGTGACAGATCTATGTGATTCATGCTTCAAATCAAAAATATTTGTGAATTTACTTCTGCAGCAAAACAAGAAATACTGTAAACCTAAAGCTTTTCAGTTCTATTCAAATCCAAATGGGATATTCTTTTGTTTTTATTTATTTTTTTTTTGTTTTGTTTTGTTTTTGTTTTGTTTTTATTTTATTTTTTCTTTCCTCATCTTTTCTTTTTTTATCTATTCTTTTTTTCCTCTGTTGATATTTCACAAAGAAATAAAGTTTGATATGCGAATGTTGAGCTTCAGTGTAACCTGCTGTTATTCTGTTAAACAGAAGAAGAAAAGCCTCGTAACAATAATAGATCCATAAGAACTTTGTTCCAAAATGATATTGTTACACCACCCCATGTTATTTTGTACTGGAATCGGTTTCTCTAAGAAATTCAATGGAAGAAAGTCTGGCTAATTCCAAACAGAATTACTAATTAAGTTAAAGAAGTGTCATTAAACCTACCCAGCTAAAAATTACTTTATAAAATTGAAACATAACATTGAAATGATTTGTTCATTCTAACTATCCAGACACAGCCATTCACTTATTCAGGCATTGTCAATATGTAAAAATAGTAAAGTAATACAGCCCTCTTTAAAACAAAAAGCTATTAGAAGTGTTAAAACATGCATTTACTGAAAGATTTTTATGTAGTTACGTAAAGCCGCCGAGCAAATTTAATCATGTACACTGTTATATGAATATTTTTGTATGCATATGATGATGAGGAACTAGAAGAAGAAGAAGAAAAAGAAGAAGAAGAAAGAAGAGGAGGAGGAGGAGGAGGGGAAAAGAACGGAATCAGGCTTCGCCGCTGGATTGGTGTCCATGGTTACGACTTCCGAGTAAGCCACGCCCACTGCTCAGACCTCCGAGTTGAGCGCTTCTCCACAGTAGGTCCGTACAGACTCTGCGAGCGCTGAAGAAGAAGAAGAAGAAGAAGGCTTTTAAGTTTTGCTGCTGTTGTCTTCGTGTCCTCTGTATCCATAATGAACAGTACCGGCTACACCAAACCAGGAAAGACATTCCTCTTCACCTCGGAGTCTGTCGGTGAAGGACACTCTGGTGAGGCTCTGCTTTTCTCATAGGCACAAAGTGCACAGGCCACAGAAATCAACATGAGGTGCTGTATCGACTTTATTAGAGTTATCGGGTAGACTTTACATGCATTTCTTTCTTAAACACCCACACTGGACTTTATCGACTTTATTAGAGTTATCGGGTAGACTTTACATACATTTCTTTCTTAAACACCCACACTGGACTTTATTGACTTCATTGAAGTAATATTTTACTATACAGCAGTGTAGCTCGATCAAGTCCAGGCATGTTATCCAAATGAACTCGAGCTGCACTTTCCCACCAGTTATTGATTATCTAATCGTGTTTGTAGATAGCGACGTTGATTTAATGGCCATTGTAAAGCTATTGTCTTTTTTTTACAAAGTCAGTGGTGAAAAACCGTTACTGATGAAAGTATTTTTTCTTTTTGACTCACAGATAAAATGTGTGATCAAATAAGTGATGCTGTTTTGGATGCATATCTCTCTCAAGACCCTGACTCCAAAGTGGCGTGTGGTATGTGCTTTAATATTCCTCTACTGTTTCAGCCTCAGGCTTCTGATTGTATTTCTTTTTGAATTTTTATAATCGTTTACAGAGCCCTGCTGGTGACATACTGTATAAATAATTATAATGCGTGGCCATGACTTAGTAAAGCATGGGAACAAGATAATGAAGTTGTGGCCACGTCTTAGTAAGGCATGGAAACGAGATCCTAATGCGTGGCCGTGACTTAATAAGGTGTGGGAATTTGAAAATTAAGCCATGGCCACGGCTCAATAAGGCATGTCTTAAGTCGTGGCCATGACTTAATTATCTCGTTCCCATGCCTTACGTAGTCGTGGTCACACATTAGTATCTTGTTCCCATGCGTTAATACAGCGTGGCCTCACATTGTTTTTGTTTATACAGGGTGTCACCAGCTGGGCTCCATAATAGTTATACATACTAGACATGTAATTTGATATCAGTTATTTTAGCTGTACTGTTTTGGGAACCCATCATTCCAGAGATGGAAAATCCTTGTAGTTTTACTGTACTTAAGTATTTTTTTTTTTAAGATTTCTAATTTACATACTATTGTAACTGAATACATGTACTTTTGCTCAATAACATTTCTAAGTGAAAAAGCATATTTTTATTGCTTACTTTTTTAGACCTTCAGTGTACTGTCAAAGGCAGTCGAGTTGCACGTTTTGATTAGTTAAAAGAATTCGTCTTAGTATAAAATTAAACTGCCCATGTTTATGCTAATTCATCTTCGTACATGGATTGGTACTGCGCATTAGTTGCTGTAACACACAAAAAGTTTTTGGCAAAAAACTTTGTTGCAAAGGATTAAGACTGTAGTTTTGCATATTAGAGGCCTAACATGTACAATCGTAAGCAAAAATCTGGGCGCCCCTGGACAAATGGCATGTTTTGTTGAATTTTCTAAGTGAAAAGAAGTTGACACATCCTCTACAGAGAACACACTTCTGCACTATTTAATGTACAATAACTGTTCATATGTTGAATTTAACATATTGAACAAAGTAAAACAGTTAGGTATGTTATGGTTTATTTTTTGCCATTATGTTAAACTTAGCAAATAAACAGAAATTGTGCCCTGATATGTATTCAAGTGTGTTCTCTGTAGAGGATATGTTATCTAATTTTCAGTAAAAAATCATCAGATTTGCTTATGACTGTATATCTGGTTAAAAAAAAGGCAGCGTCCCAAACCAAATACTACTGTACTAAAAAGTAATTCAGAATAATATACCACAAAATAAATAGTTGTAAATCAGTTAGTATAAAGCAGGGGTGTCCAGTTTTATTGAGAAACGGGCAATGTAGCTTCAGGTTTTCGTTCCAATCAAGCAGGAACACACCTGGTTCCACTTCTTTAATCAGTTAACCCTTAGATGTCAAACAGTTGATAACTGTGTTCCAAGAGCTAGGCTGCAGCTGAGAAAGGTGGTTCTTCATTAGCACTGTTCTCTCAAGGCTCTCTGACTGTAGAGAAGAAAGTGTACAACCATGGCAGGCCTCATTAAATAAATGCCTTTATTATAACATGACTAAGCATAAAGAAAAAACTCTCAATGTGTTTTTTTTTTGTTCATAGCCATGTTATAGTAATGACTTTTATTTAAGGAAGAGTGTCATGATTTTACAACTTTTTCCCCCGATTTAGATGCCTTGGCAACAGAGCACCTTCAGAACTATGCTTTTTTTCCTGACAGCACCACACTCTGTTTAATTTTGTTGAACACTCTCTGATTGTGTGGTGGCGTTGGAGCACGCCTGTGTTCTGTTTCTGTAAAAGGATTGAAATGCTTCTGGTTCTCTGGTCTAGGGAAGACAAAGAGAAATGAGAGAAGAACAGCTGGAAAGTAAAAGGTTAGCATCATTGCCGTGTGTCTTTTACTATTTTAGTTAGACAGCTAGTACTCTAAAGTACTAGCACACACAGAAACACACATTGTTGTGTTTCTTTTGCCATTTCAGGCTTGAGAGAGGGATAATGGCCTCACCTGAATCTTCCTCTGCTCAGTATTACATCAAGCAAAATGAAACAATCTGCCAAGGCCGATCAGTCACGTCACCGGAAAGACGTGGGCACAAAATTTGCTAAAATACTGTTGATATGAATGACAGTAAGCAGGCAATCAAAACACTGATGTGAATGATGTAAAGTGGCAGGCAACACTATAATGTATTTATAATTAAATCCTGACCTGAAAGCTAAAAGCTGTTATACTCGGTGTGCTGTATATTTAACTGTACATTTTAATGGCCTTTTTAAACTACATGTAGTAGTTAGTTTAATATGTCCACGTTCCTCTTGAACTTTTATTGGGTCAGACGCATATGCAAAGACTTCCAGGTGACAGAAGGCTGTGAAGGATACTCCAGTAGAGTCCTTGAAAATTGTGTGAATGTAGGCTGCATTTCTCAGCTATATTTGAAGAATCCTTGGAACAGCCTTTGATGTTGTAGCGGTCTGAAAAAGCAGCCCACCTGGACATCAGCCTAACTTTGCAGGTAAAATCGGACACCCCTGCTATAGTGTATAGTTCAGTGGTATATAGTTCTGTACTGTATGTGATCAGCTTGTGCCCAGCGTTAAAGCTACTTTAATTTAATGGGGAATTCCATTGATTTTTTTCATAAAATTGCATGTATTCGATATAAAGTGCTCCAAAACATACCAACTCCGATTTCTTTACAGCTGTGAACCTCATTTGAGTTTTTATATGTATATTGATGATTGTGAAATAGTGGCAAATCTGAAAAAAATCTTTGGGGATTATTTTGCCTTATAACTCTCTGCATGTACCTTTCCACATTTAAAATTAAGTTTTAGGCCAAAACTGTCGTAAACCAATGTCTCAGGCATCAGGCAGTGTACTTTGTATTTCATGGAATAACTTCCTGTGAGGAGACATTCAGAGGTATTAAACTCTTTAGACATCTGGTTCTGATCAACAACAATGCAAACAATTCTGACTTAAGGTTCTCTGGAATAGAGCATTTCACATCAAACCACTCTGAATGACTTTGTTTACATCTTAAACATTGAAATATGCATTTTTAAAATATTGGTAAGTTCCCCTTTAAGTACAGTTTTTATGTACTTTTTACATCCCTGCATGTTGTTTTTCGGAACAGAGTGCGTAGCTAAGACAGGTATGATCCTGCTGTGTGGAGAAGTGACATCAAGGGCAGTAGTTGATCTTCAGAAAGTGGTCAGAGATACTGTGAAGAGTATTGGATATGATGACTCATCCAAGGGTAAGATACTATTTTTCAACAGAAAATTATTGAAATAATGTAGTAATTGGGGGTGCAAATTAAAACTACTAGATTTGTAGATTTAATGAGCTAATTGTATTATTGTTATGAAAACAAATTAGTTATTATGAATTGAACTTTCTGGTTCTTGTTTAATTAGTGAAACAGAGCAACATTATGGGAAGGAAAGGGCACAGTGGAGCCAAATGTGATTATTTTGTTGCTACTATCCTTCTAGGTTTTGACTACAAGACCTGCAATGTGCTTGTGGCCTTGCAGCCGCAGTGCGTCGAGATTAGTGACTGTGTATTTGAAGGAAGAGACGAAGAGGACATTGGCGCTGGTGACCAGGTTAGAAACTGCCTTTAAACTAGGCTTTTAAAGATATGCTTTACATTTAGGGTTTTTTTTGACTAGATCAGCTAATATCAAGTGATATTTGTGTTTTCTGTACATGACCTGATGTGAGCATTCATAAATATATTGTCAGTGGAATAGACAACACATTATGTGGCTCCAAAGTTGTATCAAATATCAAGTAGCTCCATGTTCTGATTAGATGAAACTTTCCTGCAGGGTTTAATGTTTGGCTATGCGACAGATGAGACAGAGGAGTGCATGCCACTGACTATCCTCCTGGCCCATAAGCTCAATTATAAGATGAAAGAACTGTCAGGGAATGGAGAGTGCCCATGGATACTGCCTGACTCTAAATCCCAGGTAAAATGGTTGTAAGAAGGTGTCTCTTTACAAAATAATCTTGCCGGAAGTAATTTGTTTTGTTCTTGACAGGTTACGGTGGAATATCGTGATAACATGGGAGCTATGGAGCCACTCCGAGTCCACACAGTAGTCATCTCCGTTCAACATAAACCTGACATCACATTGTCCAAAATCCGACAGACTCTGATGGAAAAAGTGGTCAAGGCAGTAATCCCAGCAAAGTACCTGGATGACAGGACAATCTATCACCTACTGCCTAGTGGGAAGTTCCTTATGGGTGGTCCACAAGTAAATACGTAGACTGTTTTCATTGTCATACTATCAGCATCAGGCTGTTTGCATTGTGAATTCAGGAAATGGTTCTGGAGAGGTTTATGTACGATTAATTTCCTAGAATGTCATGTGAGTCACAAAACTGCATCAGTATTTTAGATTCTGCGTAAGTGTTTATTCCTTGCTTAGCTGATGTTATTACTATTAAAAAAAAAAACACAAGTGTAATTTGGGCACCTCCAATTTTATGTCTTTATAAACAGGGAGATGCAGGCCTTACTGGGAGAAAGATCATTGTTGACACATATGGTGGCTGGGGAGGCCATGGAGGCGGGGCCTTCTCCGGTAAGGATCACTCTAAAGTGGACCGTTCTGGAGCCTATGCGGCTCGCTGGGTGGCCAAATCTCTTGTCAAAGCCAAACTATGCAGAAGGGCACTGGTACAGGTAAGTTTACTGTGGGTTATTTTGTCTGACCATGAATAAAATACATATACATATAAATTTGTCTTTCACACGAAAGAGTTGATTCCTCATTAAAACATTTTAATCGTGAGGCGTAGTCTAAGTCTGAAAAACAAGCTCTTAATGTAGATGTTCTTCAAGGAAACAACAGCTGAGGGGTTGCTTGGCTGATACTACAATGCTTTACTAATTATGGAGAGATGGTAAAAATCTGAAATAGTACAACTGTTATGATGCCCTTTATTTTGAGTTGAAGTTGATGTGCAAATAAACTCTGATTTATGATACTGTATCAGCTGTAATGATGAATGTGAATAATAGATCTCCTATGCCATTGGGATAAGCCATCCTTTGTCAGTCTCCGTTTTTCATTATGGAACATCAACAAGAGATGAAGACGAGCTTCTGGAAATTGTTCAGAAGAATTTCGACCTAAGGCCAGGAGCAATCATCAAGTAAGTTAACGTCAAAGCAGAAGCAAGTTTAGATTATTTTCAGTATCGTGAAAAGGTCGGAGACACCTTTTCATTTATTTAATTTCCAGTCACAACCATTAAGAACAAATTATTAAAACTTCATGAGATATTTCTAAGAAGATTAAGTATAAAACAATTCACTTGTATAAAGAAGGGGAATATGAAAGGAAAATTCCAAAAGATTTTCAAAACGAGTTAATTAAAAAAAAAGAAATTACAGAGAAAATGGGACTCCTAATAACTGGGCAAAACCTGGTAGACCATCAAATCTGTCATCATTAGACAAACAGTGCTTAATGCTTTCATCTTTGAGGAAAAATCAAGCTCCACTCAGGTTCAGCTTCAGATATGAGAAAATCCAAAGGTGTTTCTGTCCATCCTTCCACTGTGAGTAGACGGTTCAATGCTGCGGGTCTAAAAAGCTGTGTAGCTGTCAAGAAGCTGTTACTGAGAAAAGGAAATAGACAAAACTAGAAAAAAACTGCTGCTCTTCCCAAAACATTGGACTGATCGACTTCACACCTCAATGATGTTGAATATGTTTGGGATTGCTTGGAATGTGACTGAACTTTGGAGCTGGAAAAATATCCCTGCATATTTCTTTAAAAACTAAAAGCTGTAATGAAGTCAAAGGGTTAGACACACTAAATACTGAAGAAACAATTTAATATGTAGTTGTTCAGGCATCTGTTTAATTTTCTGTTAAATATATGTTTTCTGCTTTTTCCCCTGATGCTGCCAAAATAATTTGGACTGGAAATTAAATAAATAAATAATATTCTCAAATAAATAATGGTAACATTCATGTTGTAACCACTCATTCTTTCACAGAGAGCTTGGTCTGAAAAGACCCATCTACCAGAAAACTGCCAGCTATGGACATTTTGGAAGAGAGGAGTTTCCCTGGGAAAAACCAAAGAAACTAGTGTTTTGACTCTGCTAAACAAGCCCACTGTTAAATCTGTTTTTGTTTTCCTTGATTGCACAAATCTACGTGAAGAGGCACAAAATATGGGGAATTTTAAGCATATGTGGGATTGTAGTGTAAATGACCACAGTTGTTTGGAGAATGGACTTTAGGAAATATATTAAAAGAAAATGAATTTGCCTTTATTTGAAGACAATTTCTTTTTTGTTCCTCTTTCAGAAGGGATTTTCTGATGTTCTCTGAGCTCTCTGCTGTGGCCTTTTTGACATTAATGTTTTAATGGTAATGTTAATTAAAGGAAGTTGCTGTTCCTCTTCAAAACATTCAGATTATTTCTGTTTTTTGTTGTAAATTTGTTAAAGTAAATTTCTGCATCCTGTCTGTCTTTTACATTAATTTTAGAAGAAAAAATATATGCATAATATAATAATGATATATTCATGTGGAATAAAACAAGGTCTCTGGAAACTCATCTGCACATTCAGATTTGACTTTGAAAGCAAATAATCTTTTTTTCTGTATTTCTCTGCAGTTCCTAGAAATTCATTTTGTACACAGTTTTTTAGCTATCCTGGGGCAATGTAAAGCGTGAGCCACATAGTGTACATTGCATACATTGTTTGGCGATGCTATATAGTGCTAGATACTTCATAAAAAATGTGCATTTAAATTGATAATTAACTTTGTGTTTTCATTTTTTCTTTGCAAAGATGGAGAAAGAGAGCATGAGATACCTGTAAGTTCAGGGAGAGCCCCAGGTACAGCTTACAATAGGTTTACCTAATAAGAAAAAAAATGAATAAATATATATATAAAACTTCATATATCCAAGGATTTCAAGTACTGTGTGGTCAAAGCATTATTTACATTATGAAATGTGTGCATCAAAAAATCTGGAATAGTTTAGGTGACTAAGCAGGTAGTTAAAGAGTGGGCAGTTATGGAGGGTATTTTTGTATTACTGTAAACATACATATAAAAACCCATACTAAACATTCATGCAGATACTGTAGCTGTGAGTATGTGTGTGGCCTGAGTCCTTCCATGATTCTCAGCCTGAACAACTGTCCCAGTCCGGCCCTGTGTAAGGGTGAGATTCCAGCCCATTGAATCTGTCGATTTCTAGGAGTGTCATCATCATCATCAGGTTTCTGTGAAATGGGATCTTACAATGCTCTTTTACAACGAAGGCTGAAATGGGCTTCGTGCCACTGGCTATCCATTGCAGACACAGATGAGGAATCACTGAAAATTATACAAATTGCTAAATTAAAACAAGATCACAAGCCTGCGTTTCTTGTGTATTGTTTAAGATGCTGAGAAATGGTCTTTACAGCATTTAGATTTAACATGAATAACACATCACAAATAATTAACAAAGGCCCGCAAGTTAGCAGTACTGCTATAGTTGCATAGCCTTTGGCTAAAGCATCTCATTTTGCTTGAATCATCCACCCAACAGCACAGCCAGTGAACCAACAAAATGATAGACTATCTGTACATATTCTTCAAGTTGACATTCATCCGTCACTTTTCCCAGGTTCTGATGGCCGATAGTGGTGCTATGATGTGCTGCTAGTTAGCCTAGCTGAGTAGCCGCTGTCAGAGTCACTGCTTTAGTCACAGGAACTGTTGGTACGTACCTGTTTTGAGAGGCACGTGCCATTTCTGTTTGGCAGGTGCCACTGGTGAGTGCCATTTGTTACCAGTTATTGAAGACAGGTGGCATTCGCTAAGTGGCACACACCAGTACGTGCCATTTCTGGATGGCAGAGTTGCCACTTCCTGCTGCCAGATGCCAATCAGGGACTGAACCCCCTCTTATGTCAAACCAAACATCAATCCAAGGTAAGACATGAATCACATTGCACATTTTATATGCCCACCATGGCGGTATGCTTTACAATGATTAGGTTTAGTATTTTAAGTTTTATCTCAGTCATGTTGTGTTTTTTGGATCGACGCATGTGGAAATGCATTGCACGATAGATTGCAAGGAGCGCAGATAACGCTATCACATATGAGCTCAAGTTGAACTTAATCTAAAGTTCAGTGCAAATTTTGAACCTTGACTGACTGTGGCTTTTAGAGGTTCGGTTCTGGGTTTAAGTTTGATGGTGCAGCAGCTACAGGTACCGATATGGAAATGCAGCACCTTTAAAGGTGGAATAGAAAATTCAGCAAAGAATATGGCGGATAAGAAGCTAACTTAAGCTTTGTTTAAGTGTTTAGGATGATGCATAGCAATGCTGTAAGTGGAAAAACCGAAGGTTTTTAGCGTTGTGTGTGACTAGACCCATAACACCCACATCAGCTTTTAAACTCAGGGCCACAAAACAGGTTAAAGTAGCCCAGGGGGAGGAAAACATTACTAATGTTTTTTCCCTGCATTTAGGCACAGGAGAACAATAATTGTACATACAGGCTGGGTCCAATTTGTCTGATTAAATACTGGTGAGATTGGGAGTCTATGTAGGGTTTCTCAGTAAGAAGAATGCCTGTGACATCACCCCAGTAACTTGTACTGTAAGTTTTCCAAAATCCATACGTGTGTTTGTGTCATGAGCTAGAATGAATGGAAGTCTAAGGTTTTGCCTCCAGTGAGTTCCTGAACTTTCCTGTCATTACCCCAATTGTCCAGTGAGTGTCAGTAAAGAGAAAGTGTGTGACATCACCCCAGTCATTTTCTAAGTGTGTCAAGTCAGGTAAGTAAAGTTGGCTGCTACATAACATGAGAGGAGAAGGCCTCTGAAACGTGTGGATTTACTGAAAGTATTAACGTGCGAAAGCTTGGCTAAACAGGGCTCTAAACAGGTCGTTTCGTAAGAGCAATGCGGGAAGGCTTGTTTTATTTGGAGGCAAACATCACTGATGTTGTGCTCTGCATTTAAGCAGTGAGGGAAATGAAATGTAGCGTACACACAGGCTGGCTCTGCTTTGTGTGAGACGCTAATTGTCAGTTCAGACTTGCTGAAGTGATTTTCAGGTGTAAGTCCTCCCAAATCCATACGTGTTTCTGTGTCCTGAGCATGAGAGACGAAAGGCCTAGCTTTTAAAATGCTGTGAGAGAGGCCTGTTGTTGTGGTGCCAGAGCCCTAGTGGCCTAATGGATAAGGCACTGGCCTCCTAAGCCAGGGATTGTGGGTTCGAGTCTCATCTGGGGTGTAGTGCTAGCAGAGTGGCGCAGCGGAAGCGTGCTGGGCCCATAACCCAGAGGTCGATGGATCGAAACCATCCTCTGCTAGGAACCATCTATATTGTGGCCATGGTGTGAGGAAGCCCACGCTATGTGCAGTGACTCAAAGGCAAACTCTTGGAATGGAGCTTTGCTGTTAGCAGCTCATGTGCTCTTGCACTGTTCTGAATATGTGATGACCCCAGTGTAAAAACAAACTACAAAAAAAAGTGCCCCATTGTTTTTCTCAGCTTCAGCGTAGTCAAATTGTCCAGGTACCCCAAAGGGCAAGGATTTTGGTCCGGAGTTCCGGGCGCCTGACAGCCTCACGTCAGCAGAGTGGCGCAGCGGAAGCGTGCTGGGCCCATAACCCAGAGGTCGATGGATCGAAACCATCCTCTGCTAAAACGTGTCCAATTTTCTCACATTTCTTGCACGTGTGCTGTATTGTGAGCTCACTTGAAATGCTTGGTGATAAATCTGAACAAGCTACATGTGCTGCGCTTTCAGCTTAACCAGTCTTCTAGTTCTTTCTGTTGTTGTTTGTTAATTGTGGAACAGACAAACACAGTCACATCTGGAGTAGCGAAATGAAATTGTCTTTATTTTTGAAGACTTTTTTTACAACTCTAGTACAAATTGCATAACAAAATTGTACAAACAAAGAAACGAAGCACAGGAGAAGTAGACATTATAAGAGGCTTAAAAACAGTATATCTACGTCATTATATTTCCAATGGACAGATAAAACAGTTGCCGCACTGGCCCTACACGCGGAGCCGTACAATTCTGCTACAGACGTTCTCGCTCTCTTCAGCCAAGCTTTTGCTCCGCTGCTCTCTGTGTTTCAGTGGTGCTGTCCTGGGTCTGTGTGGTTTCTGACCGAGCTATCTCACCGGCTTGACTGCCGTCGATGGTTAGCACTCTGTCAGGTTTTTCAGACTGCTGTGTGTTTGGTGCCTGAACGAATAGTTTTCCATCAGCCAGGGAGCAGCTCAGCGCCTCTGGATTCACTCCTTCCGGCAAGACAAACTCCCGCCTGAACTCCTGGACTCTGTGTGAGTAAGATCCTTTCCCATCTTCCTCTCTCTTCTCTGTCTTCCCGCAGACGCGCAGCTTCCTTCCCACCTGTTTGACGGACAGTTCCTCGGGGGAGAAGCCTTTAGCATCCAGGGTCAAGGCAAAACCACCTCCCTCTTTCTCCACTGCGTAGGAGAGCGGCTGGACCACGTCAGAGGCGGCGGTCTGGGAGACTTTCTGAAAGATCTCGTGCTGAAGTTTCTCCAAAAGCTTCAAAGTAGTCTCTATGCCCTGCATGTTTTTCAGCAGTGCATCTCTGTGATGGTAAAGAGGAACAACCTCAGGCCACAGACTGCGCACAGGCCAGGGAATGTCCATGAATGGGCTGAATGAAGGCTGTAAGCCGTACAGACTCAACATTCTCTTCTACGGTTGTGTTGACTCTTGATTGCTCTGTCAGATAGCGTAGCAGCTCTCTTTGATTTGACCTGAGCGCTGTGAGCTGCTCAGGCTTTATAAAGAAGCCTGTTTTACTTCCAGTGAGTTCCTGAACTTTCCTGTCATTACCGCAGTTGTCCAGTGAGTGTCAGTAAAGAGAAAGTGTGTGACATCACCCCAGTCATTTTCTAAGTGTGTCAAGTCAGGTAAGTAAAGTTGGCTGCTACATGACATGAGAGGAGAAGGCCTCTGAAAGGTGTGGATTTACTGAAAGTATTAACATGCGAAAGCTTGGCTAAACAGGGCTCTAAACAGGTTGTTTCGTAAGAGCAATGCGGGAAGGCTTGTTTTATTTGGAGGCGAACATCACTGATGTTGTGCTCTGCATTTAAGCAGTGAGGGAAATGAAATGTAGTGTACACACAGGCTGGCTCTGCTTTGTGTGAGACGCTAATTGTCAGTTCAGACTTGCTGAAGTGATTTTCAGGTGTAAGTCCTCCCAAATCCATACGTGTTTTTGTGTCCTGAGCATGAGAGACGAAAGGCCTAGCTTTTAAAAAGCTGTGAGAGAGGCCTGTTGTTGTGGTGCCAGAGCCCCAGTGGCCTAATGGATAAGGCACTGGCCTCCTAAGCCAGGGATTGTGGGTTCGAGTCCCATCTGGGGTGTAGTGCTAGCAGAGTGGCGCAGCGGAAGCGTGCTGGGCCCATAACCCAGAGGTCGATGGATCGAAACCATCCTCTGCTAGGAACCATCTATATTGTGGCCATGGTGTGAGGAAGCCCACGCTATGTGCAGTGACTCAAAGGCAAACTCTTGGAATGGAGCTTTGCTGTTAGCAGCTCATGTGCTCTTGCACTGTTCTGAATATGTGATGACCCCAGTGTAAAAACAAACTACAAAAAAAAGTGCCCCATTGTTTTTCTCAGCTTCAGCGTAGTCAAATTGTCCAGGTACCCCAAAGGGCAAGGATTTTGGTCCGGAGTTCCGGGCGCCTGACAGCCTCACGTCAGCAGAGTGGCGCAGCGGAAGCGTGCTGGGCCCATAACCCAGAGGTCGATGGATCGAAACCATCCTCTGCTAAAACGTGTCCAGTTTTCTCACATTTCTTGCCCGTGTGCTGTGTTGTGAGCTCACTTGAAATGCTTGGTGATAAATCTGAACAAGCTACATGTGCTGCGCTTTCAGCTTAACCAGTCTTCTAGTTCTTTCTGTTGTTGTTTGTTAATTGTGGAACAGACAAACACAGTCACATCTGGAGTAGCGAAATGAAATTGTCTTTATTTTTGAAGACTTTTTTTACAACTCTAGTACAAATTGCATAACAAAATTGTACAAACAAAGAAACGAAGCACAGGAGAAGTAGACATTATAAGAGGCTTAAAAACAGTATATCTACGTCATTATATTTCCAATGGACAGATAAAAAAGTTGCCGCACTGGCCCTACACGCGGAGCCGTACAATTCTGCTACAGACGTTCTCGCTCTCTTCAGCCAAGCTTTTGCTCCGCTGCTCTCTGTGTTTCAGTGGTGCTGTCCTGGGTCTGTGTGGTTTCTGACCGAGCTATCTCACCGGCTTGACTGCCGTCGATGGTTAGCACTCTGTCAGGTTTTTCAGACTGCTGTGTGTTTGGTGCCTGAACGAATAGTTTTCCATCAGCCAGGGAGCAGCTCAGCGCCTCTGGATTCACTCCTTCCGGCAAGACAAACTCCCGCCTGAACTCCTGGACTCTGTGTGAGTAAGATCCTTTCCCATCTTCCTCTCTCTTCTCTGTCTTCCCGCAGACGCGCAGCTTCCTTCCCACCTGTTTGACGGACAGTTCCTCGGGGGAGAAGCCTTTAGCATCCAGGGTCAAGGCAAAACCACCTCCCTCTTTCTCCACTGCGTAGGAGAGCGGCTGGACCACGTCAGAGGCGGCGGTCTGGGAGACTTTCTGAAAGATCTCGTGCTGAAGTTTCTCCAAAAGCTTCAAAGTAGTCTCTATGCCCTGCATGTTTTTCAGCAGTGCATCTCTGTGATGGTAAAGAGGAACAACCTCAGGCCACAGACTGCGCACAGGCCAGGGAATGTCCATGAATGGGCTGAATGAAGGCTGTAAGCCGTACAGACTCAACATTCTCTTCTACGGTTGTGTTGACTCTTGATTGCTCTGTCAGATAGCGTAGCAGCTCTCTTTGATTTGACCTGAGCGCTGTGAGCTGCTCAGGCTTTATAAAGAAGCCTGTTTTACTTCCAGTGAGTTCCTGAACTTTCCTGTCATTACCGCAGTTGTCCAGTGAGTGTCAGTAAAGAGAAAGTGTGTGACATCACCCCAGTCATTTTCTAAGTGTGTCAAGTCAGGTGAGTAAAGTTGGCTGCTACATGACATGAGAGGAGAAGGCCTCTGAAAGGTGTGGATTTACTGAAAGTATTAACATGCGAAAGCTTGGCTAAACAGGGCTCTAAACAGGTCGTTTCGTAAGAGCAATGCGGGAAGGCTTGTTTTATCTGGAGGCAAACATCACTGATGTTGTGCTCTGCATTTAAGCAGTGAGGGAAATGAAATGTAGCGTACACACAGGCTGGCTCTGCTTTGTGTGAGACGCTAATTGTCAGTTCAGACTTGCTGAAGTGATTTTCAGGTGTAAGTCCTCCCAAATCCATACGTGTTTTTGTGTCCTGAGCATGAGAGACGAAAGGCCTAGCTTTTAAAAAGCTGTGAGAGAGGCCTGTTGTTGTGGTGCCAGAGCCCCAGTGGCCTAATGGATAAGGCACTGGCCTCCTAAGCCAGGGATTGTGGGTTCGAGTCCCATCTGGGGTGTAGTGCTAGCAGAGTGGCGCAGCGGAAGCGTGCTGGGCCCATAACCCAGAGGTCGATGGATCGAAACCATCCTCTGCTAGGAACCATCTATATTGTGGCCATGGTGTGAGGAAGCCCACGCTATGTGCAGTGACTCAAAGGCAAACTCTTGGAATGGAGCTTTGCTGTTAGCAGCTCATGTGCTCTTGCACTGTTCTGAATATGTGATGACCCCAGTGTAAAAACAAACTACAAAAAAAAGTGCCCCATTGTTTTTCTCAGCTTCAGCGTAGTCAAATTGTCCAGGTACCCCAAAGGGCAAGGATTTTGGTCCGGAGTTCCGGGCGCCTGACAGCCTCACGTCAGCAGAGTGGCGCAGCGGAAGCGTGCTGGGCCCATAACCCAGAGGTCGATGGATCGAAACCATCCTCTGCTAA
Organism: Colossoma macropomum; assembly: GCF_904425465.1. Lineage (NCBI taxonomy): Eukaryota > Metazoa > Chordata > Actinopteri > Characiformes > Serrasalmidae > Colossoma > Colossoma macropomum. The sequence goes on from NW_023494804.1 coordinate 24,504,070, forward strand.
AACGTGTCCAGTTTTCTCACATTTCTTGCCCGTGTGCTGTGTTGTGAGCTCACTTGAAATGCTTGGTGATAAATCTGAACAAGCTACATGTGCTGCGCTTTCAGCTTAACCAGTCTTCTAGTTCTTTCTGTTGTTGTTTGTTAATTGTGGAACAGACAAACACAGTCACATCTGGAGTAGCGAAATGAAATTGTCTTTATTTTTGAAGACTTTTTTTACAACTCTAGTACAAATTGCATAACAAAATTGTACAAACAAAGAAACGAAGCACAGGAGAAGTAGACATTATAAGAGGCTTAAAAACAGTATATCTACGTCATTATATTTCCAATGGACAGATAAAAAAGTTGCCGCACTGGCCCTACACGCGGAGCCGTACAATTCTGCTACAGACGTTCTCGCTCTCTTCAGCCAAGCTTTTGCTCCGCTGCTCTCTGTGTTTCAGTGGTGCTGTCCTGGGTCTGTGTGGTTTCTGACCGAGCTATCTCACCAGCTTGACTGCTGTCGATGGTTAGCACTCTGTCAGGTTTTTCAGACTGCTGTGTGTTTGGTGCCTGAATGAATAGTTTTCCATCAGCCAGGGAGCAGCTCAGCGCCTCTGGATTCACTCCTTCCGGCAAGACAAACTCCCGCCTGAACTCCTGGACTCTGTGTGAGTAAGATCCTTTCCCATCTTCCTCTCTCTTCTCTGTCTTCCCGCAGACGCGCAGCTTCCTTCCCACCTGTTTGACGGACAGTTCCTCGGGGGAGAAGCCTTTAGCATCCAGGGTCAAGGCAAAACCACCTCCCTCTTTCTCCACTGCGTAGGAGAGCGGCTGGACCACGTCAGAGGCGGCGGTCTGGGAGACTTTCTGAAAGATCTCGTGCTGAAGTTTCTCCAAAAGCTTCAAAGTAGTCTCTATGCCCTGCATGTTTTTCAGCAGTGCATCTCTGTGATGGTAAAGAGGAACAACCTCAGGCCACAGACTGCGCACAGGCCAGGGAATGTCCATGAATGGGCTGAATGAAGGCTGTAAGCCGTACAGACTCAACATTCTCTTCTACGGTTGTGTTGACTCTTGATTGCTCTGTCAGATAGCGTAGCAGCTCTCTTTGATTTGACCTGAGCGCTGTGAGCTGCTCAGGCTTTATAAAGAAGCCTGTTTTACTTCCAGTGAGTTCCTGAACTTTCCTGTCATTACCGCAGTTGTCCAGTGAGTGTCAGTAAAGAGAAAGTGTGTGACATCACCCCAGTCATTTTCTAAGTGTGTCAAGTCAGGTGAGTAAAGTTGGCTGCTACATGACATGAGAGGAGAAGGCCTCTGAAAGGTGTGGATTTACTGAAAGTATTAACATGCGAAAGCTTGGCTAAACAGGGCTCTAAACAGGTCGTTTCGTAAGAGCAATGCGGGAAGGCTTGTTTTATCTGGAGGCAAACATCACTGATGTTGTGCTCTGCATTTAAGCAGTGAGGGAAATGAAATGTAGCGTACACACAGGCTGGCTCTGCTTTGTGTGAGACGCTAATTGTCAGTTCAGACTTGCTGAAGTGATTTTCAGGTGTAAGTCCTCCCAAATCCATACGTGTTTTTGTGTCCTGAGCATGAGAGACGAAAGGCCTAGCTTTTAAAAAGCTGTGAGAGAGGCCTGTTGTTGTGGTGCCAGAGCCCCAGTGGCCTAATGGATAAGGCACTGGCCTCCTAAGCCAGGGATTGTGGGTTCGAGTCCCATCTGGGGTGTAGTGCTAGCAGAGTGGCGCAGCGGAAGCGTGCTGGGCCCATAACCCAGAGGTCGATGGATCGAAACCATCCTCTGCTAGGAACCATCTATATTGTGGCCATGGTGTGAGGAAGCCCACGCTATGTGCAGTGACTCAAAGGCAAACTCTTGGAATGGAGCTTTGCTGTTAGCAGCTCATGTGCTCTTGCACTGTTCTGAATATGTGATGACCCCAGTGTAAAAACAAACTACAAAAAAAAGTGCCCCATTGTTTTTCTCAGCTTCAGCGTAGTCAAATTGTCCAGGTACCCCAAAGGGCAAGGATTTTGGTCCGGAGTTCCGGGCGCCTGACAGCCTCACGTCAGCAGAGTGGCGCAGCGGAAGCGTGCTGGGCCCATAACCCAGAGGTCGATGGATCGAAACCATCCTCTGCTAAAACGTGTCCAGTTTTCTCACATTTCTTGCCCGTGTGCTGTGTTGTGAGCTCACTTGAAATGCTTGGTGATAAATCTGAACAAGCTACATGTGCTGCGCTTTCAGCTTAACCAGTCTTCTAGTTCTTTCTGTTGTTGTTTGTTAATTGTGGAACAGACAAACACAGTCACATCTGGAGTAGCGAAATGAAATTGTCTTTATTTTTGAAGACTTTTTTTACAACTCTAGTACAAATTGCATAACAAAATTGTACAAACAAAGAAACGAAGCACAGGAGAAGTAGACATTATAAGAGGCTTAAAAACAGTATATCTACGTCATTATATTTCCAATGGACAGATAAAAAAGTTGCCGCACTGGCCCTACACGCGGAGCCGTACAATTCTGCTACAGACGTTCTCGCTCTCTTCAGCCAAGCTTTTGCTCCGCTGCTCTCTGTGTTTCAGTGGTGCTGTCCTGGGTCTGTGTGGTTTCTGACCGAGCTATCTCACCAGCTTGACTGCTGTCGATGGTTAGCACTCTGTCAGGTTTTTCAGACTGCTGTGTGTTTGGTGCCTGAATGAATAGTTTTCCATCAGCCAGGGAGCAGCTCAGCGCCTCTGGATTCACTCCTTCCGGCAAGACAAACTCCCGCCTGAACTCCTGGACTCTGTGTGAGTAAGATCCTTTCCCATCTTCCTCTCTCTTCTCTGTCTTCCCGCAGACGCGCAGCTTCCTTCCCACCTGTTTGACGGACAGTTCCTCGGGGGAGAAGCCTTTAGCATCCAGGGTCAAGGCAAAACCACCTCCCTCTTTCTCCACTGCGTAGGAGAGCGGCTGGACCACGTCAGAGGCGGCGGTCTGGGAGACTTTCTGAAAGATCTCGTGCTGAAGTTTCTCCAAAAGCTTCAAAGTAGTCTCTATGCCCTGCATGTTTTTCAGCAGTGCATCTCTGTGATGGTAAAGAGGAACAACCTCAGGCCACAGACTGCGCACAGGCCAGGGAATGTCCATGAATGGGCTGAATGAAGGCTGTAAGCCGTACAGACTCAACATTCTCTTCTACGGTTGTGTTGACTCTTGATTGCTCTGTCAGATAGCGTAGCAGCTCTCTTTGATTTGACCTGAGCGCTGTGAGCTGCTCAGGCTTTATAAAGAAGCCTGTTTTACTTCCAGTGAGTTCCTGAACTTTCCTGTCATTACCGCAGTTGTCCAGTGAGTGTCAGTAAAGAGAAAGTGTGTGACATCACCCCAGTCATTTTCTAAGTGTGTCAAGTCAGGTGAGTAAAGTTGGCTGCTACATGACATGAGAGGAGAAGGCCTCTGAAAGGTGTGGATTTACTGAAAGTATTAACATGCGAAAGCTTGGCTAAACAGGGCTCTAAACAGGTCGTTTCGTAAGAGCAATGCGGGAAGGCTTGTTTTATCTGGAGGCAAACATCACTGATGTTGTGCTCTGCATTTAAGCAGTGAGGGAAATGAAATGTAGCGTACACACAGGCTGGCTCTGCTTTGTGTGAGACGCTAATTGTCAGTTCAGACTTGCTGAAGTGATTTTCAGGTGTAAGTCCTCCCAAATCCATACGTGTTTTTGTGTCCTGAGCATGAGAGACGAAAGGCCTAGCTTTTAAAAAGCTGTGAGAGAGGCCTGTTGTTGTGGTGCCAGAGCCCCAGTGGCCTAATGGATAAGGCACTGGCCTCCTAAGCCAGGGATTGTGGGTTCGAGTCCCATCTGGGGTGTAGTGCTAGCAGAGTGGCGCAGCGGAAGCGTGCTGGGCCCATAACCCAGAGGTCGATGGATCGAAACCATCCTCTGCTAGGAACCATCTATATTGTGGCCATGGTGTGAGGAAGCCCACGCTATGTGCAGTGACTCAAAGGCAAACTCTTGGAATGGAGCTTTGCTGTTAGCAGCTCATGTGCTCTTGCACTGTTCTGAATATGTGATGACCCCAGTGTAAAAACAAACTACAAAAAAAAGTGCCCCATTGTTTTTCTCAGCTTCAGCGTAGTCAAATTGTCCAGGTACCCCAAAGGGCAAGGATTTTGGTCCGGAGTTCCGGGCGCCTGACAGCCTCACGTCAGCAGAGTGGCGCAGCGGAAGCGTGCTGGGCCCATAACCCAGAGGTCGATGGATCGAAACCATCCTCTGCTAAAACGTGTCCAGTTTTCTCACATTTCTTGCCCGTGTGCTGTGTTGTGAGCTCACTTGAAATGCTTGGTGATAAATCTGAACAAGCTACATGTGCTGCGCTTTCAGCTTAACCAGTCTTCTAGTTCTTTCTGTTGTTGTTTGTTAATTGTGGAACAGACAAACACAGTCACATCTGGAGTAGCGAAATGAAATTGTCTTTATTTTTGAAGACTTTTTTTACAACTCTAGTACAAATTGCATAACAAAATTGTACAAACAAAGAAACGAAGCACAGGAGAAGTAGACATTATAAGAGGCTTAAAAACAGTATATCTACGTCATTATATTTCCAATGGACAGATAAAAAAGTTGCCGCACTGGCCCTACACGCGGAGCCGTACAATTCTGCTACAGACGTTCTCGCTCTCTTCAGCCAAGCTTTTGCTCCGCTGCTCTCTGTGTTTCAGTGGTGCTGTCCTGGGTCTGTGTGGTTTCTGACCGAGCTATCTCACCAGCTTGACTGCTGTCGATGGTTAGCACTCTGTCAGGTTTTTCAGACTGCTGTGTGTTTGGTGCCTGAATGAATAGTTTTCCATCAGCCAGGGAGCAGCTCAGCGCCTCTGGATTCACTCCTTCCGGCAAGACAAACTCCCGCCTGAACTCCTGGACTCTGTGTGAGTAAGATCCTTTCCCATCTTCCTCTCTCTTCTCTGTCTTCCCGCAGACGCGCAGCTTCCTTCCCACCTGTTTGACGGACAGTTCCTCGGGGGAGAAGCCTTTAGCATCCAGGGTCAAGGCAAAACCACCTCCCTCTTTCTCCACTGCGTAGGAGAGCGGCTGGACCACGTCAGAGGCGGCGGTCTGGGAGACTTTCTGAAAGATCTCGTGCTGAAGTTTCTCCAAAAGCTTCAAAGTAGTCTCTATGCCCTGCATGTTTTTCAGCAGTGCATCTCTGTGATGGTAAAGAGGAACAACCTCAGGCCACAGACTGCGCACAGGCCAGGGAATGTCCATGAATGGGCTGAATGAAGGCTGTAAGCCGTACAGACTCAACATTCTCTTCTACGGTTGTGTTGACTCTTGATTGCTCTGTCAGATAGCGTAGCAGCTCTCTTTGATTTGACCTGAGCGCTGTGAGCTGCTCAGGCTTTATAAAGAAGCCTGTTTTACTTCCAGTGAGTTCCTGAACTTTCCTGTCATTACCGCAGTTGTCCAGTGAGTGTCAGTAAAGAGAAAGTGTGTGACATCACCCCAGTCATTTTCTAAGTGTGTCAAGTCAGGTGAGTAAAGTTGGCTGCTACATGACATGAGAGGAGAAGGCCTCTGAAAGGTGTGGATTTACTGAAAGTATTAACATGCGAAAGCTTGGCTAAACAGGGCTCTAAACAGGTCGTTTCGTAAGAGCAATGCGGGAAGGCTTGTTTTATCTGGAGGCAAACATCACTGATGTTGTGCTCTGCATTTAAGCAGTGAGGGAAATGAAATGTAGCGTACACACAGGCTGGCTCTGCTTTGTGTGAGACGCTAATTGTCAGTTCAGACTTGCTGAAGTGATTTTCAGGTGTAAGTCCTCCCAAATCCATACGTGTTTTTGTGTCCTGAGCATGAGAGACGAAAGGCCTAGCTTTTAAAAAGCTGTGAGAGAGGCCTGTTGTTGTGGTGCCAGAGCCCCAGTGGCCTAATGGATAAGGCACTGGCCTCCTAAGCCAGGGATTGTGGGTTCGAGTCCCATCTGGGGTGTAGTGCTAGCAGAGTGGCGCAGCGGAAGCGTGCTGGGCCCATAACCCAGAGGTCGATGGATCGAAACCATCCTCTGCTAGGAACCATCTATATTGTGGCCATGGTGTGAGGAAGCCCACGCTATGTGCAGTGACTCAAAGGCAAACTCTTGGAATGGAGCTTTGCTGTTAGCAGCTCATGTGCTCTTGCACTGTTCTGAATATGTGATGACCCCAGTGTAAAAACAAACTACAAAAAAAAGTGCCCCATTGTTTTTCTCAGCTTCAGCGTAGTCAAATTGTCCAGGTACCCCAAAGGGCAAGGATTTTGGTCCGGAGTTCCGGGCGCCTGACAGCCTCACGTCAGCAGAGTGGCGCAGCGGAAGCGTGCTGGGCCCATAACCCAGAGGTCGATGGATCGAAACCATCCTCTGCTAAAACGTGTCCAGTTTTCTCACATTTCTTGCCCGTGTGCTGTGTTGTGAGCTCACTTGAAATGCTTGGTGATAAATCTGAACAAGCTACATGTGCTGCGCTTTCAGCTTAACCAGTCTTCTAGTTCTTTCTGTTGTTGTTTGTTAATTGTGGAACAGACAAACACAGTCACATCTGGAGTAGCGAAATGAAATTGTCTTTATTTTTGAAGACTTTTTTTACAACTCTAGTACAAATTGCATAACAAAATTGTACAAACAAAGAAACGAAGCACAGGAGAAGTAGACATTATAAGAGGCTTAAAAACAGTATATCTACGTCATTATATTTCCAATGGACAGATAAAAAAGTTGCCGCACTGGCCCTACACGCGGAGCCGTACAATTCTGCTACAGACGTTCTCGCTCTCTTCAGCCAAGCTTTTGCTCCGCTGCTCTCTGTGTTTCAGTGGTGCTGTCCTGGGTCTGTGTGGTTTCTGACCGAGCTATCTCACCAGCTTGACTGCTGTCGATGGTTAGCACTCTGTCAGGTTTTTCAGACTGCTGTGTGTTTGGTGCCTGAATGAATAGTTTTCCATCAGCCAGGGAGCAGCTCAGCGCCTCTGGATTCACTCCTTCCGGCAAGACAAACTCCCGCCTGAACTCCTGGACTCTGTGTGAGTAAGATCCTTTCCCATCTTCCTCTCTCTTCTCTGTCTTCCCGCAGACGCGCAGCTTCCTTCCCACCTGTTTGACGGACAGTTCCTCGGGGGAGAAGCCTTTAGCATCCAGGGTCAAGGCAAAACCACCTCCCTCTTTCTCCACTGCGTAGGAGAGCGGCTGGACCACGTCAGAGGCGGCGGTCTGGGAGACTTTCTGAAAGATCTCGTGCTGAAGTTTCTCCAAAAGCTTCAAAGTAGTCTCTATGCCCTGCATGTTTTTCAGCAGTGCATCTCTGTGATGGTAAAGAGGAACAACCTCAGGCCACAGACTGCGCACAGGCCAGGGAATGTCCATGAATGGGCTGAATGAAGGCTGTAAGCCGTACAGACTCAACATTCTCTTCTACGGTTGTGTTGACTCTTGATTGCTCTGTCAGATAGCGTAGCAGCTCTCTTTGATTTGACCTGAGCGCTGTGAGCTGCTCAGGCTTTATAAAGAAGCCTGTTTTACTTCCAGTGAGTTCCTGAACTTTCCTGTCATTACCGCAGTTGTCCAGTGAGTGTCAGTAAAGAGAAAGTGTGTGACATCACCCCAGTCATTTTCTAAGTGTGTCAAGTCAGGTGAGTAAAGTTGGCTGCTACATGACATGAGAGGAGAAGGCCTCTGAAAGGTGTGGATTTACTGAAAGTATTAACATGCGAAAGCTTGGCTAAACAGGGCTCTAAACAGGTCGTTTCGTAAGAGCAATGCGGGAAGGCTTGTTTTATCTGGAGGCAAACATCACTGATGTTGTGCTCTGCATTTAAGCAGTGAGGGAAATGAAATGTAGCGTACACACAGGCTGGCTCTGCTTTGTGTGAGACGCTAATTGTCAGTTCAGACTTGCTGAAGTGATTTTCAGGTGTAAGTCCTCCCAAATCCATACGTGTTTTTGTGTCCTGAGCATGAGAGACGAAAGGCCTAGCTTTTAAAAAGCTGTGAGAGAGGCCTGTTGTTGTGGTGCCAGAGCCCCAGTGGCCTAATGGATAAGGCACTGGCCTCCTAAGCCAGGGATTGTGGGTTCGAGTCCCATCTGGGGTGTAGTGCTAGCAGAGTGGCGCAGCGGAAGCGTGCTGGGCCCATAACCCAGAGGTCGATGGATCGAAACCATCCTCTGCTAAAACGTGTCCAGTTTTCTCACATTTCTTGCCCGTGTGCTGTGTTGTGAGCTCACTTGAAATGCTTGGTGATAAATCTGAACAAGCTACATGTGCTGCGCTTTCAGCTTAACCAGTCTTCTAGTTCTTTCTGTTGTTGTTTGTTAATTGTGGAACAGACAAACACAGTCACATCTGGAGTAGCGAAATGAAATTGTCTTTATTTTTGAAGACTTTTTTTACAACTCTAGTACAAATTGCATAACAAAATTGTACAAACAAAGAAACGAAGCACAGGAGAAGTAGACATTATAAGAGGCTTAAAAACAGTATATCTACGTCATTATATTTCCAATGGACAGATAAAAAAGTTGCCGCACTGGCCCTACACGCGGAGCCGTACAATTCTGCTACAGACGTTCTCGCTCTCTTCAGCCAAGCTTTTGCTCCGCTGCTCTCTGTGTTTCAGTGGTGCTGTCCTGGGTCTGTGTGGTTTCTGACCGAGCTATCTCACCAGCTTGACTGCTGTCGATGGTTAGCACTCTGTCAGGTTTTTCAGACTGCTGTGTGTTTGGTGCCTGAATGAATAGTTTTCCATCAGCCAGGGAGCAGCTCAGCGCCTCTGGATTCACTCCTTCCGGCAAGACAAACTCCCGCCTGAACTCCTGGACTCTGTGTGAGTAAGATCCTTTCCCATCTTCCTCTCTCTTCTCTGTCTTCCCGCAGACGCGCAGCTTCCTTCCCACCTGTTTGACGGACAGTTCCTCGGGGGAGAAGCCTTTAGCATCCAGGGTCAAGGCAAAACCACCTCCCTCTTTCTCCACTGCGTAGGAGAGCGGCTGGACCACGTCAGAGGCGGCGGTCTGGGAGACTTTCTGAAAGATCTCGTGCTGAAGTTTCTCCAAAAGCTTCAAAGTAGTCTCTATGCCCTGCATGTTTTTCAGCAGTGCATCTCTGTGATGGTAAAGAGGAACAACCTCAGGCCACAGACTGCGCACAGGCCAGGGAATGTCCATGAATGGGCTGAATGAAGGCTGTAAGCCGTACAGACTCAACATTCTCTTCTACGGTTGTGTTGACTCTTGATTGCTCTGTCAGATAGCGTAGCAGCTCTCTTTGATTTGACCTGAGCGCTGTGAGCTGCTCAGGCTTTATAAAGAAGCCTGTTTTACTTCCAGTGAGTTCCTGAACTTTCCTGTCATTACCGCAGTTGTCCAGTGAGTGTCAGTAAAGAGAAAGTGTGTGACATCACCCCAGTCATTTTCTAAGTGTGTCAAGTCAGGTGAGTAAAGTTGGCTGCTACATGACATGAGAGGAGAAGGCCTCTGAAAGGTGTGGATTTACTGAAAGTATTAACATGCGAAAGCTTGGCTAAACAGGGCTCTAAACAGGTCGTTTCGTAAGAGCAATGCGGGAAGGCTTGTTTTATCTGGAGGCAAACATCACTGATGTTGTGCTCTGCATTTAAGCAGTGAGGGAAATGAAATGTAGCGTACACACAGGCTGGCTCTGCTTTGTGTGAGACGCTAATTGTCAGTTCAGACTTGCTGAAGTGATTTTCAGGTGTAAGTCCTCCCAAATCCATACGTGTTTTTGTGTCCTGAGCATGAGAGACGAAAGGCCTAGCTTTTAAAAAGCTGTGAGAGAGGCCTGTTGTTGTGGTGCCAGAGCCCCAGTGGCCTAATGGATAAGGCACTGGCCTCCTAAGCCAGGGATTGTGGGTTCGAGTCCCATCTGGGGTGTAGTGCTAGCAGAGTGGCGCAGCGGAAGCGTGCTGGGCCCATAACCCAGAGGTCGATGGATCGAAACCATCCTCTGCTAGGAACCATCTATATTGTGGCCATGGTGTGAGGAAGCCCACGCTATGTGCAGTGACTCAAAGGCAAACTCTTGGAATGGAGCTTTGCTGTTAGCAGCTCATGTGCTCTTGCACTGTTCTGAATATGTGATGACCCCAGTGTAAAAACAAACTACAAAAAAAAGTGCCCCATTGTTTTTCTCAGCTTCAGCGTAGTCAAATTGTCCAGGTACCCCAAAGGGCAAGGATTTTGGTCCGGAGTTCCGGGCGCCTGACAGCCTCACGTCAGCAGAGTGGCGCAGCGGAAGCGTGCTGGGCCCATAACCCAGAGGTCGATGGATCGAAACCATCCTCTGCTAAAACGTGTCCAGTTTTCTCACATTTCTTGCCCGTGTGCTGTGTTGTGAGCTCACTTGAAATGCTTGGTGATAAATCTGAACAAGCTACATGTGCTGCGCTTTCAGCTTAACCAGTCTTCTAGTTCTTTCTGTTGTTGTTTGTTAATTGTGGAACAGACAAACACAGTCACATCTGGAGTAGCGAAATGAAATTGTCTTTATTTTTGAAGACTTTTTTTACAACTCTAGTACAAATTGCATAACAAAATTGTACAAACAAAGAAACGAAGCACAGGAGAAGTAGACATTATAAGAGGCTTAAAAACAGTATATCTACGTCATTATATTTCCAATGGACAGATAAAAAAGTTGCCGCACTGGCCCTACACGCGGAGCCGTACAATTCTGCTACAGACGTTCTCGCTCTCTTCAGCCAAGCTTTTGCTCCGCTGCTCTCTGTGTTTCAGTGGTGCTGTCCTGGGTCTGTGTGGTTTCTGACCGAGCTATCTCACCAGCTTGACTGCTGTCGATGGTTAGCACTCTGTCAGGTTTTTCAGACTGCTGTGTGTTTGGTGCCTGAATGAATAGTTTTCCATCAGCCAGGGAGCAGCTCAGCGCCTCTGGATTCACTCCTTCCGGCAAGACAAACTCCCGCCTGAACTCCTGGACTCTGTGTGAGTAAGATCCTTTCCCATCTTCCTCTCTCTTCTCTGTCTTCCCGCAGACGCGCAGCTTCCTTCCCACCTGTTTGACGGACAGTTCCTCGGGGGAGAAGCCTTTAGCATCCAGGGTCAAGGCAAAACCACCTCCCTCTTTCTCCACTGCGTAGGAGAGCGGCTGGACCACGTCAGAGGCGGCGGTCTGGGAGACTTTCTGAAAGATCTCGTGCTGAAGTTTCTCCAAAAGCTTCAAAGTAGTCTCTATGCCCTGCATGTTTTTCAGCAGTGCATCTCTGTGATGGTAAAGAGGAACAACCTCAGGCCACAGACTGCGCACAGGCCAGGGAATGTCCATGAATGGGCTGAATGAAGGCTGTAAGCCGTACAGACTCAACATTCTCTTCTACGGTTGTGTTGACTCTTGATTGCTCTGTCAGATAGCGTAGCAGCTCTCTTTGATTTGACCTGAGCGCTGTGAGCTGCTCAGGCTTTATAAAGAAGCCTGTTTTACTTCCAGTGAGTTCCTGAACTTTCCTGTCATTACCGCAGTTGTCCAGTGAGTGTCAGTAAAGAGAAAGTGTGTGACATCACCCCAGTCATTTTCTAAGTGTGTCAAGTCAGGTGAGTAAAGTTGGCTGCTACATGACATGAGAGGAGAAGGCCTCTGAAAGGTGTGGATTTACTGAAAGTATTAACATGCGAAAGCTTGGCTAAACAGGGCTCTAAACAGGTCGTTTCGTAAGAGCAATGCGGGAAGGCTTGTTTTATCTGGAGGCAAACATCACTGATGTTGTGCTCTGCATTTAAGCAGTGAGGGAAATGAAATGTAGCGTACACACAGGCTGGCTCTGCTTTGTGTGAGACGCTAATTGTCAGTTCAGACTTGCTGAAGTGATTTTCAGGTGTAAGTCCTCCCAAATCCATACGTGTTTTTGTGTCCTGAGCATGAGAGACGAAAGGCCTAGCTTTTAAAAAGCTGTGAGAGAGGCCTGTTGTTGTGGTGCCAGAGCCCCAGTGGCCTAATGGATAAGGCACTGGCCTCCTAAGCCAGGGATTGTGGGTTCGAGTCCCATCTGGGGTGTAGTGCTAGCAGAGTGGCGCAGCGGAAGCGTGCTGGGCCCATAACCCAGAGGTCGATGGATCGAAACCATCCTCTGCTAGGAACCATCTATATTGTGGCCATGGTGTGAGGAAGCCCACGCTATGTGCAGTGACTCAAAGGCAAACTCTTGGAATGGAGCTTTGCTGTTAGCAGCTCATGTGCTCTTGCACTGTTCTGAATATGTGATGACCCCAGTGTAAAAACAAACTACAAAAAAAAGTGCCCCATTGTTTTTCTCAGCTTCAGCGTAGTCAAATTGTCCAGGTACCCCAAAGGGCAAGGATTTTGGTCCGGAGTTCCGGGCGCCTGACAGCCTCACGTCAGCAGAGTGGCGCAGCGGAAGCGTGCTGGGCCCATAACCCAGAGGTCGATGGATCGAAACCATCCTCTGCTAAAACGTGTCCAGTTTTCTCACATTTCTTGCCCGTGTGCTGTGTTGTGAGCTCACTTGAAATGCTTGGTGATAAATCTGAACAAGCTACATGTGCTGCGCTTTCAGCTTAACCAGTCTTCTAGTTCTTTCTGTTGTTGTTTGTTAATTGTGGAACAGACAAACACAGTCACATCTGGAGTAGCGAAATGAAATTGTCTTTATTTTTGAAGACTTTTTTTACAACTCTAGTACAAATTGCATAACAAAATTGTACAAACAAAGAAACGAAGCACAGGAGAAGTAGACATTATAAGAGGCTTAAAAACAGTATATCTACGTCATTATATTTCCAATGGACAGATAAAAAAGTTGCCGCACTGGCCCTACACGCGGAGCCGTACAATTCTGCTACAGACGTTCTCGCTCTCTTCAGCCAAGCTTTTGCTCCGCTGCTCTCTGTGTTTCAGTGGTGCTGTCCTGGGTCTGTGTGGTTTCTGACCGAGCTATCTCACCAGCTTGACTGCTGTCGATGGTTAGCACTCTGTCAGGTTTTTCAGACTGCTGTGTGTTTGGTGCCTGAATGAATAGTTTTCCATCAGCCAGGGAGCAGCTCAGCGCCTCTGGATTCACTCCTTCCGGCAAGACAAACTCCCGCCTGAACTCCTGGACTCTGTGTGAGTAAGATCCTTTCCCATCTTCCTCTCTCTTCTCTGTCTTCCCGCAGACGCGCAGCTTCCTTCCCACCTGTTTGACGGACAGTTCCTCGGGGGAGAAGCCTTTAGCATCCAGGGTCAAGGCAAAACCACCTCCCTCTTTCTCCACTGCGTAGGAGAGCGGCTGGACCACGTCAGAGGCGGCGGTCTGGGAGACTTTCTGAAAGATCTCGTGCTGAAGTTTCTCCAAAAGCTTCAAAGTAGTCTCTATGCCCTGCATGTTTTTCAGCAGTGCATCTCTGTGATGGTAAAGAGGAACAACCTCAGGCCACAGACTGCGCACAGGCCAGGGAATGTCCATGAATGGGCTGAATGAAGGCTGTAAGCCGTACAGACTCAACATTCTCTTCTACGGTTGTGTTGACTCTTGATTGCTCTGTCAGATAGCGTAGCAGCTCTCTTTGATTTGACCTGAGCGCTGTGAGCTGCTCAGGCTTTATAAAGAAGCCTGTTTTACTTCCAGTGAGTTCCTGAACTTTCCTGTCATTACCGCAGTTGTCCAGTGAGTGTCAGTAAAGAGAAAGTGTGTGACATCACCCCAGTCATTTTCTAAGTGTGTCAAGTCAGGTGAGTAAAGTTGGCTGCTACATGACATGAGAGGAGAAGGCCTCTGAAAGGTGTGGATTTACTGAAAGTATTAACATGCGAAAGCTTGGCTAAACAGGGCTCTAAACAGGTCGTTTCGTAAGAGCAATGCGGGAAGGCTTGTTTTATCTGGAGGCAAACATCACTGATGTTGTGCTCTGCATTTAAGCAGTGAGGGAAATGAAATGTAGCGTACACACAGGCTGGCTCTGCTTTGTGTGAGACGCTAATTGTCAGTTCAGACTTGCTGAAGTGATTTTCAGGTGTAAGTCCTCCCAAATCCATACGTGTTTTTGTGTCCTGAGCATGAGAGACGAAAGGCCTAGCTTTTAAAAAGCTGTGAGAGAGGCCTGTTGTTGTGGTGCCAGAGCCCCAGTGGCCTAATGGATAAGGCACTGGCCTCCTAAGCCAGGGATTGTGGGTTCGAGTCCCATCTGGGGTGTAGTGCTAGCAGAGTGGCGCAGCGGAAGCGTGCTGGGCCCATAACCCAGAGGTCGATGGATCGAAACCATCCTCTGCTAGGAACCATCTATATTGTGGCCATGGTGTGAGGAAGCCCACGCTATGTGCAGTGACTCAAAGGCAAACTCTTGGAATGGAGCTTTGCTGTTAGCAGCTCATGTGCTCTTGCACTGTTCTGAATATGTGATGACCCCAGTGTAAAAACAAACTACAAAAAAAAGTGCCCCATTGTTTTTCTCAGCTTCAGCGTAGTCAAATTGTCCAGGTACCCCAAAGGGCAAGGATTTTGGTCCGGAGTTCCGGGCGCCTGACAGCCTCACGTCAGCAGAGTGGCGCAGCGGAAGCGTGCTGGGCCCATAACCCAGAGGTCGATGGATCGAAACCATCCTCTGCTAAAACGTGTCCAGTTTTCTCACATTTCTTGCCCGTGTGCTGTGTTGTGAGCTCACTTGAAATGCTTGGTGATAAATCTGAACAAGCTACATGTGCTGCGCTTTCAGCTTAACCAGTCTTCTAGTTCTTTCTGTTGTTGTTTGTTAATTGTGGAACAGACAAACACAGTCACATCTGGAGTAGCGAAATGAAATTGTCTTTATTTTTGAAGACTTTTTTTACAACTCTAGTACAAATTGCATAACAAAATTGTACAAACAAAGAAACGAAGCACAGGAGAAGTAGACATTATAAGAGGCTTAAAAACAGTATATCTACGTCATTATATTTCCAATGGACAGATAAAAAAGTTGCCGCACTGGCCCTACACGCGGAGCCGTACAATTCTGCTACAGACGTTCTCGCTCTCTTCAGCCAAGCTTTTGCTCCGCTGCTCTCTGTGTTTCAGTGGTGCTGTCCTGGGTCTGTGTGGTTTCTGACCGAGCTATCTCACCAGCTTGACTGCTGTCGATGGTTAGCACTCTGTCAGGTTTTTCAGACTGCTGTGTGTTTGGTGCCTGAATGAATAGTTTTCCATCAGCCAGGGAGCAGCTCAGCGCCTCTGGATTCACTCCTTCCGGCAAGACAAACTCCCGCCTGAACTCCTGGACTCTGTGTGAGTAAGATCCTTTCCCATCTTCCTCTCTCTTCTCTGTCTTCCCGCAGACGCGCAGCTTCCTTCCCACCTGTTTGACGGACAGTTCCTCGGGGGAGAAGCCTTTAGCATCCAGGGTCAAGGCAAAACCACCTCCCTCTTTCTCCACTGCGTAGGAGAGCGGCTGGACCACGTCAGAGGCGGCGGTCTGGGAGACTTTCTGAAAGATCTCGTGCTGAAGTTTCTCCAAAAGCTTCAAAGTAGTCTCTATGCCCTGCATGTTTTTCAGCAGTGCATCTCTGTGATGGTAAAGAGGAACAACCTCAGGCCACAGACTGCGCACAGGCCAGGGAATGTCCATGAATGGGCTGAATGAAGGCTGTAAGCCGTACAGACTCAACATTCTCTTCTACGGTTGTGTTGACTCTTGATTGCTCTGTCAGATAGCGTAGCAGCTCTCTTTGATTTGACCTGAGCGCTGTGAGCTGCTCAGGCTTTATAAAGAAGCCTGTTTTACTTCCAGTGAGTTCCTGAACTTTCCTGTCATTACCGCAGTTGTCCAGTGAGTGTCAGTAAAGAGAAAGTGTGTGACATCACCCCAGTCATTTTCTAAGTGTGTCAAGTCAGGTGAGTAAAGTTGGCTGCTACATGACATGAGAGGAGAAGGCCTCTGAAAGGTGTGGATTTACTGAAAGTATTAACATGCGAAAGCTTGGCTAAACAGGGCTCTAAACAGGTCGTTTCGTAAGAGCAATGCGGGAAGGCTTGTTTTATCTGGAGGCAAACATCACTGATGTTGTGCTCTGCATTTAAGCAGTGAGGGAAATGAAATGTAGCGTACACACAGGCTGGCTCTGCTTTGTGTGAGACGCTAATTGTCAGTTCAGACTTGCTGAAGTGATTTTCAGGTGTAAGTCCTCCCAAATCCATACGTGTTTTTGTGTCCTGAGCATGAGAGACGAAAGGCCTAGCTTTTAAAAAGCTGTGAGAGAGGCCTGTTGTTGTGGTGCCAGAGCCCCAGTGGCCTAATGGATAAGGCACTGGCCTCCTAAGCCAGGGATTGTGGGTTCGAGTCCCATCTGGGGTGTAGTGCTAGCAGAGTGGCGCAGCGGAAGCGTGCTGGGCCCATAACCCAGAGGTCGATGGATCGAAACCATCCTCTGCTAGGAACCATCTATATTGTGGCCATGGTGTGAGGAAGCCCACGCTATGTGCAGTGACTCAAAGGCAAACTCTTGGAATGGAGCTTTGCTGTTAGCAGCTCATGTGCTCTTGCACTGTTCTGAATATGTGATGACCCCAGTGTAAAAACAAACTACAAAAAAAAGTGCCCCATTGTTTTTCTCAGCTTCAGCGTAGTCAAATTGTCCAGGTACCCCAAAGGGCAAGGATTTTGGTCCGGAGTTCCGGGCGCCTGACAGCCTCACGTCAGCAGAGTGGCGCAGCGGAAGCGTGCTGGGCCCATAACCCAGAGGTCGATGGATCGAAACCATCCTCTGCTAAAACGTGTCCAGTTTTCTCACATTTCTTGCCCGTGTGCTGTGTTGTGAGCTCACTTGAAATGCTTGGTGATAAATCTGAACAAGCTACATGTGCTGCGCTTTCAGCTTAACCAGTCTTCTAGTTCTTTCTGTTGTTGTTTGTTAATTGTGGAACAGACAAACACAGTCACATCTGGAGTAGCGAAATGAAATTGTCTTTATTTTTGAAGACTTTTTTTACAACTCTAGTACAAATTGCATAACAAAATTGTACAAACAAAGAAACGAAGCACAGGAGAAGTAGACATTATAAGAGGCTTAAAAACAGTATATCTACGTCATTATATTTCCAATGGACAGATAAAAAAGTTGCCGCACTGGCCCTACACGCGGAGCCGTACAATTCTGCTACAGACGTTCTCGCTCTCTTCAGCCAAGCTTTTGCTCCGCTGCTCTCTGTGTTTCAGTGGTGCTGTCCTGGGTCTGTGTGGTTTCTGACCGAGCTATCTCACCAGCTTGACTGCTGTCGATGGTTAGCACTCTGTCAGGTTTTTCAGACTGCTGTGTGTTTGGTGCCTGAATGAATAGTTTTCCATCAGCCAGGGAGCAGCTCAGCGCCTCTGGATTCACTCCTTCCGGCAAGACAAACTCCCGCCTGAACTCCTGGACTCTGTGTGAGTAAGATCCTTTCCCATCTTCCTCTCTCTTCTCTGTCTTCCCGCAGACGCGCAGCTTCCTTCCCACCTGTTTGACGGACAGTTCCTCGGGGGAGAAGCCTTTAGCATCCAGGGTCAAGGCAAAACCACCTCCCTCTTTCTCCACTGCGTAGGAGAGCGGCTGGACCACGTCAGAGGCGGCGGTCTGGGAGACTTTCTGAAAGATCTCGTGCTGAAGTTTCTCCAAAAGCTTCAAAGTAGTCTCTATGCCCTGCATGTTTTTCAGCAGTGCATCTCTGTGATGGTAAAGAGGAACAACCTCAGGCCACAGACTGCGCACAGGCCAGGGAATGTCCATGAATGGGCTGAATGAAGGCTGTAAGCCGTACAGACTCAACATTCTCTTCTACGGTTGTGTTGACTCTTGATTGCTCTGTCAGATAGCGTAGCAGCTCTCTTTGATTTGACCTGAGCGCTGTGAGCTGCTCAGGCTTTATAAAGAAGCCTGTTTTACTTCCAGTGAGTTCCTGAACTTTCCTGTCATTACCGCAGTTGTCCAGTGAGTGTCAGTAAAGAGAAAGTGTGTGACATCACCCCAGTCATTTTCTAAGTGTGTCAAGTCAGGTGAGTAAAGTTGGCTGCTACATGACATGAGAGGAGAAGGCCTCTGAAAGGTGTGGATTTACTGAAAGTATTAACATGCGAAAGCTTGGCTAAACAGGGCTCTAAACAGGTCGTTTCGTAAGAGCAATGCGGGAAGGCTTGTTTTATCTGGAGGCAAACATCACTGATGTTGTGCTCTGCATTTAAGCAGTGAGGGAAATGAAATGTAGCGTACACACAGGCTGGCTCTGCTTTGTGTGAGACGCTAATTGTCAGTTCAGACTTGCTGAAGTGATTTTCAGGTGTAAGTCCTCCCAAATCCATACGTGTTTTTGTGTCCTGAGCATGAGAGACGAAAGGCCTAGCTTTTAAAAAGCTGTGAGAGAGGCCTGTTGTTGTGGTGCCAGAGCCCCAGTGGCCTAATGGATAAGGCACTGGCCTCCTAAGCCAGGGATTGTGGGTTCGAGTCCCATCTGGGGTGTAGTGCTAGCAGAGTGGCGCAGCGGAAGCGTGCTGGGCCCATAACCCAGAGGTCGATGGATCGAAACCATCCTCTGCTAGGAACCATCTATATTGTGGCCATGGTGTGAGGAAGCCCACGCTATGTGCAGTGACTCAAAGGCAAACTCTTGGAATGGAGCTTTGCTGTTAGCAGCTCATGTGCTCTTGCACTGTTCTGAATATGTGATGACCCCAGTGTAAAAACAAACTACAAAAAAAAGTGCCCCATTGTTTTTCTCAGCTTCAGCGTAGTCAAATTGTCCAGGTACCCCAAAGGGCAAGGATTTTGGTCCGGAGTTCCGGGCGCCTGACAGCCTCACGTCAGCAGAGTGGCGCAGCGGAAGCGTGCTGGGCCCATAACCCAGAGGTCGATGGATCGAAACCATCCTCTGCTAAAACGTGTCCAGTTTTCTCACATTTCTTGCCCGTGTGCTGTGTTGTGAGCTCACTTGAAATGCTTGGTGATAAATCTGAACAAGCTACATGTGCTGCGCTTTCAGCTTAACCAGTCTTCTAGTTCTTTCTGTTGTTGTTTGTTAATTGTGGAACAGACAAACACAGTCACATCTGGAGTAGCGAAATGAAATTGTCTTTATTTTTGAAGACTTTTTTTACAACTCTAGTACAAATTGCATAACAAAATTGTACAAACAAAGAAACGAAGCACAGGAGAAGTAGACATTATAAGAGGCTTAAAAACAGTATATCTACGTCATTATATTTCCAATGGACAGATAAAAAAGTTGCCGCACTGGCCCTACACGCGGAGCCGTACAATTCTGCTACAGACGTTCTCGCTCTCTTCAGCCAAGCTTTTGCTCCGCTGCTCTCTGTGTTTCAGTGGTGCTGTCCTGGGTCTGTGTGGTTTCTGACCGAGCTATCTCACCAGCTTGACTGCCGTCGATGGTTAGCACTCTGTCAGGTTTTTCAGACTGCTGTGTGTTTGGTGCCTGAATGAATAGTTTTCCATCAGCCAGGGAGCAGCTCAGCGCCTCTGGATTCACTCCTTCCGGCAAGACAAACTCCCGCCTGAACTCCTGGACTCTGTGTGAGTAAGATCCTTTCCCATCTTCCTCTCTCTTCTCTGTCTTCCCGCAGACGCGCAGCTTCCTTCCCACCTGTTTGACGGACAGTTCCTCGGGGGAGAAGCCTTTAGCATCCAGGGTCAAGGCAAAACCACCTCCCTCTTTCTCCACTGCGTAGGAGAGCGGCTGGACCACGTCAGAGGCGGCGGTCTGGGAGACTTTCTGAAAGATCTCGTGCTGAAGTTTCTCCAAAAGCTTCAAAGTAGTCTCTATGCCCTGCATGTTTTTCAGCAGTGCATCTCTGTGATGGTAAAGAGGAACAACCTCAGGCCACAGACTGCGCACAGGCCAGGGAATGTCCATGAATGGGCTGAATGAAGGCTGTAAGCCGTACAGACTCAACATTCTCTTCTACGGTTGTGTTGACTCTTGATTGCTCTGTCAGATAGCGTAGCAGCTCTCTTTGATTTGACCTGAGCGCTGTGAGCTGCTCAGGCTTTATAAAGAAGCCTGTTTTACTTCCAGTGAGTTCCTGAACTTTCCTGTCATTACCGCAGTTGTCCAGTGAGTGTCAGTAAAGAGAAAGTGTGTGACATCACCCCAGTCATTTTCTAAGTGTGTCAAGTCAGGTGAGTAAAGTTGGCTGCTACATGACATGAGAGGAGAAGGCCTCTGAAAGGTGTGGATTTACTGAAAGTATTAACATGCGAAAGCTTGGCTAAACAGGGCTCTAAACAGGTCGTTTCGTAAGAGCAATGCGGGAAGGCTTGTTTTATCTGGAGGCAAACATCACTGATGTTGTGCTCTGCATTTAAGCAGTGAGGGAAATGAAATGTAGCGTACACACAGGCTGGCTCTGCTTTGTGTGAGACGCTAATTGTCAGTTCAGACTTGCTGAAGTGATTTTCAGGTGTAAGTCCTCCCAAATCCATACGTGTTTTTGTGTCCTGAGCATGAGAGACGAAAGGCCTAGCTTTTAAAAAGCTGTGAGAGAGGCCTGTTGTTGTGGTGCCAGAGCCCCAGTGGCCTAATGGATAAGGCACTGGCCTCCTAAGCCAGGGATTGTGGGTTCGAGTCCCATCTGGGGTGTAGTGCTAGCAGAGTGGCGCAGCGGAAGCGTGCTGGGCCCATAACCCAGAGGTCGATGGATCGAAACCATCCTCTGCTAAAACGTGTCCAGTTTTCTCACATTTCTTGCCCGTGTGCTGTGTTGTGAGCTCACTTGAAATGCTTGGTGATAAATCTGAACAAGCTACATGTGCTGCGCTTTCAGCTTAACCAGTCTTCTAGTTCTTTCTGTTGTTGTTTGTTAATTGTGGAACAGACAAACACAGTCACATCTGGAGTAGCGAAATGAAATTGTCTTTATTTTTGAAGACTTTTTTTACAACTCTAGTACAAATTGCATAACAAAATTGTACAAACAAAGAAACGAAGCACAGGAGAAGTAGACATTATAAGAGGCTTAAAAACAGTATATCTACGTCATTATATTTCCAATGGACAGATAAAAAAGTTGCCGCACTGGCCCTACACGCGGAGCCGTACAATTCTGCTACAGACGTTCTCGCTCTCTTCAGCCAAGCTTTTGCTCCGCTGCTCTCTGTGTTTCAGTGGTGCTGTCCTGGGTCTGTGTGGTTTCTGACCGAGCTATCTCACCAGCTTGACTGCTGTCGATGGTTAGCACTCTGTCAGGTTTTTCAGACTGCTGTGTGTTTGGTGCCTGAATGAATAGTTTTCCATCAGCCAGGGAGCAGCTCAGCGCCTCTGGATTCACTCCTTCCGGCAAGACAAACTCCCGCCTGAACTCCTGGACTCTGTGTGAGTAAGATCCTTTCCCATCTTCCTCTCTCTTCTCTGTCTTCCCGCAGACGCGCAGCTTCCTTCCCACCTGTTTGACGGACAGTTCCTCGGGGGAGAAGCCTTTAGCATCCAGGGTCAAGGCAAAACCACCTCCCTCTTTCTCCACTGCGTAGGAGAGCGGCTGGACCACGTCAGAGGCGGCGGTCTGGGAGACTTTCTGAAAGATCTCGTGCTGAAGTTTCTCCAAAAGCTTCAAAGTAGTCTCTATGCCCTGCATGTTTTTCAGCAGTGCATCTCTGTGATGGTAAAGAGGAACAACCTCAGGCCACAGACTGCGCACAGGCCAGGGAATGTCCATGAATGGGCTGAATGAAGGCTGTAAGCCGTACAGACTCAACATTCTCTTCTACGGTTGTGTTGACTCTTGATTGCTCTGTCAGATAGCGTAGCAGCTCTCTTTGATTTGACCTGAGCGCTGTGAGCTGCTCAGGCTTTATAAAGAAGCCTGTTTTACTTCCAGTGAGTTCCTGAACTTTCCTGTCATTACCGCAGTTGTCCAGTGAGTGTCAGTAAAGAGAAAGTGTGTGACATCACCCCAGTCATTTTCTAAGTGTGTCAAGTCAGGTGAGTAAAGTTGGCTGCTACATGACATGAGAGGAGAAGGCCTCTGAAAGGTGTGGATTTACTGAAAGTATTAACATGCGAAAGCTTGGCTAAACAGGGCTCTAAACAGGTCGTTTCGTAAGAGCAATGCGGGAAGGCTTGTTTTATCTGGAGGCAAACATCACTGATGTTGTGCTCTGCATTTAAGCAGTGAGGGAAATGAAATGTAGCGTACACACAGGCTGGCTCTGCTTTGTGTGAGACGCTAATTGTCAGTTCAGACTTGCTGAAGTGATTTTCAGGTGTAAGTCCTCCCAAATCCATACGTGTTTTTGTGTCCTGAGCATGAGAGACGAAAGGCCTAGCTTTTAAAAAGCTGTGAGAGAGGCCTGTTGTTGTGGTGCCAGAGCCCCAGTGGCCTAATGGATAAGGCACTGGCCTCCTAAGCCAGGGATTGTGGGTTCGAGTCCCATCTGGGGTGTAGTGCTAGCAGAGTGGCGCAGCGGAAGCGTGCTGGGCCCATAACCCAGAGGTCGATGGATCGAAACCATCCTCTGCTAGGAACCATCTATATTGTGGCCATGGTGTGAGGAAGCCCACGCTATGTGCAGTGACTCAAAGGCAAACTCTTGGAATGGAGCTTTGCTGTTAGCAGCTCATGTGCTCTTGCACTGTTCTGAATATGTGATGACCCCAGTGTAAAAACAAACTACAAAAAAAAGTGCCCCATTGTTTTTCTCAGCTTCAGCGTAGTCAAATTGTCCAGGTACCCCAAAGGGCAAGGATTTTGGTCCGGAGTTCCGGGCGCCTGACAGCCTCACGTCAGCAGAGTGGCGCAGCGGAAGCGTGCTGGGCCCATAACCCAGAGGTCGATGGATCGAAACCATCCTCTGCTAAAACGTGTCCAGTTTTCTCACATTTCTTGCCCGTGTGCTGTGTTGTGAGCTCACTTGAAATGCTTGGTGATAAATCTGAACAAGCTACATGTGCTGCGCTTTCAGCTTAACCAGTCTTCTAGTTCTTTCTGTTGTTGTTTGTTAATTGTGGAACAGACAAACACAGTCACATCTGGAGTAGCGAAATGAAATTGTCTTTATTTTTGAAGACTTTTTTTACAACTCTAGTACAAATTGCATAACAAAATTGTACAAACAAAGAAACGAAGCACAGGAGAAGTAGACATTATAAGAGGCTTAAAAACAGTATATCTACGTCATTATATTTCCAATGGACAGATAAAAAAGTTGCCGCACTGGCCCTACACGCGGAGCCGTACAATTCTGCTACAGACGTTCTCGCTCTCTTCAGCCAAGCTTTTGCTCCGCTGCTCTCTGTGTTTCAGTGGTGCTGTCCTGGGTCTGTGTGGTTTCTGACCGAGCTATCTCACCAGCTTGACTGCTGTCGATGGTTAGCACTCTGTCAGGTTTTTCAGACTGCTGTGTGTTTGGTGCCTGAATGAATAGTTTTCCATCAGCCAGGGAGCAGCTCAGCGCCTCTGGATTCACTCCTTCCGGCAAGACAAACTCCCGCCTGAGCTCCTGGACTCTGTGTGAGTAAGATCCTTTCCCATCTTCCTCTCTCTTCTCTGTCTTCCCGCAGACGCGCAGCTTCCTTCCCACCTGTTTGACGGACAGTTCCTCGGGGGAGAAGCCTTTAGCATCCAGGGTCAAGGCAAAACCACCTCCCTCTTTCTCCACTGCGTAGGAGAGCGGCTGGACCACGTCAGAGGCGGCGGTCTGGGAGACTTTCTGAAAGATCTCGTGCTGAAGTTTCTCCAAAAGCTTCAAAGTAGTCTCTATGCCCTGCATGTTTTTCAGCAGTGCATCTCTGTGATGGTAAAGAGGAACAACCTCAGGCCACAGACTGCGCACAGGCCAGGGAATGTCCATGAATGGGCTGAATGAAGGCTGTAAGCCGTACAGACTCAACATTCTCTTCTACGGTTGTGTTGACTCTTGATTGCTCTGTCAGATAGCGTAGCAGCTCTCTTTGATTTGACCTGAGCGCTGTGAGCTGCTCAGGCTTTATAAAGAAGCCTGTTTTACTTCCAGTGAGTTCCTGAACTTTCCTGTCATTACCGCAGTTGTCCAGTGAGTGTCAGTAAAGAGAAAGTGTGTGACATCACCCCAGTCATTTTCTAAGTGTGTCAAGTCAGGTGAGTAAAGTTGGCTGCTACATGACATGAGAGGAGAAGGCCTCTGAAAGGTGTGGATTTACTGAAAGTATTAACATGCGAAAGCTTGGCTAAACAGGGCTCTAAACAGGTCGTTTCGTAAGAGCAATGCGGGAAGGCTTGTTTTATCTGGAGGCAAACATCACTGATGTTGTGCTCTGCATTTAAGCAGTGAGGGAAATGAAATGTAGCGTACACACAGGCTGGCTCTGCTTTGTGTGAGACGCTAATTGTCAGTTCAGACTTGCTGAAGTGATTTTCAGGTGTAAGTCCTCCCAAATCCATACGTGTTTTTGTGTCCTGAGCATGAGAGACGAAAGGCCTAGCTTTTAAAAAGCTGTGAGAGAGGCCTGTTGTTGTGGTGCCAGAGCCCCAGTGGCCTAATGGATAAGGCACTGGCCTCCTAAGCCAGGGATTGTGGGTTCGAGTCCCATCTGGGGTGTAGTGCTAGCAGAGTGGCGCAGCGGAAGCGTGCTGGGCCCATAACCCAGAGGTCGATGGATCGAAACCATCCTCTGCTAGGAACCATCTATATTGTGGCCATGGTGTGAGGAAGCCCACGCTATGTGCAGTGACTCAAAGGCAAACTCTTGGAATGGAGCTTTGCTGTTAGCAGCTCATGTGCTCTTGCACTGTTCTGAATATGTGATGACCCCAGTGTAAAAACAAACTACAAAAAAAAGTGCCCCATTGTTTTTCTCAGCTTCAGCGTAGTCAAATTGTCCAGGTACCCCAAAGGGCAAGGATTTTGGTCCGGAGTTCCGGGCGCCTGACAGCCTCACGTCAGCAGAGTGGCGCAGCGGAAGCGTGCTGGGCCCATAACCCAGAGGTCGATGGATCGAAACCATCCTCTGCTAAAACGTGTCCAGTTTTCTCACATTTCTTGCCCGTGTGCTGTGTTGTGAGCTCACTTGAAATGCTTGGTGATAAATCTGAACAAGCTACATGTGCTGCGCTTTCAGCTTAACCAGTCTTCTAGTTCTTTCTGTTGTTGTTTGTTAATTGTGGAACAGACAAACACAGTCACATCTGGAGTAGCGAAATGAAATTGTCTTTATTTTTGAAGACTTTTTTTACAACTCTAGTACAAATTGCATAACAAAATTGTACAAACAAAGAAACGAAGCACAGGAGAAGTAGACATTATAAGAGGCTTAAAAACAGTATATCTACGTCATTATATTTCCAATGGACAGATAAAAAAGTTGCCGCACTGGCCCTACACGCGGAGCCGTACAATTCTGCTACAGACGTTCTCGCTCTCTTCAGCCAAGCTTTTGCTCCGCTGCTCTCTGTGTTTCAGTGGTGCTGTCCTGGGTCTGTGTGGTTTCTGACCGAGCTATCTCACCAGCTTGACTGCTGTCGATGGTTAGCACTCTGTCAGGTTTTTCAGACTGCTGTGTGTTTGGTGCCTGAATGAATAGTTTTCCATCAGCCAGGGAGCAGCTCAGCGCCTCTGGATTCACTCCTTCCGGCAAGACAAACTCCCGCCTGAACTCCTGGACTCTGTGTGAGTAAGATCCTTTCCCATCTTCCTCTCTCTTCTCTGTCTTCCCGCAGACGCGCAGCTTCCTTCCCACCTGTTTGACGGACAGTTCCTCGGGGGAGAAGCCTTTAGCATCCAGGGTCAAGGCAAAACCACCTCCCTCTTTCTCCACTGCGTAGGAGAGCGGCTGGACCACGTCAGAGGCGGCGGTCTGGGAGACTTTCTGAAAGATCTCGTGCTGAAGTTTCTCCAAAAGCTTCAAAGTAGTCTCTATGCCCTGCATGTTTTTCAGCAGTGCATCTCTGTGATGGTAAAGAGGAACAACCTCAGGCCACAGACTGCGCACAGGCCAGGGAATGTCCATGAATGGGCTGAATGAAGGCTGTAAGCCGTACAGACTCAACATTCTCTTCTACGGTTGTGTTGACTCTTGATTGCTCTGTCAGATAGCGTAGCAGCTCTCTTTGATTTGACCTGAGCGCTGTGAGCTGCTCAGGCTTTATAAAGAAGCCTGTTTTACTTCCAGTGAGTTCCTGAACTTTCCTGTCATTACCGCAGTTGTCCAGTGAGTGTCAGTAAAGAGAAAGTGTGTGACATCACCCCAGTCATTTTCTAAGTGTGTCAAGTCAGGTGAGTAAAGTTGGCTGCTACATGACATGAGAGGAGAAGGCCTCTGAAAGGTGTGGATTTACTGAAAGTATTAACATGCGAAAGCTTGGCTAAACAGGGCTCTAAACAGGTCGTTTCGTAAGAGCAATGCGGGAAGGCTTGTTTTATCTGGAGGCAAACATCACTGATGTTGTGCTCTGCATTTAAGCAGTGAGGGAAATGAAATGTAGCGTACACACAGGCTGGCTCTGCTTTGTGTGAGACGCTAATTGTCAGTTCAGACTTGCTGAAGTGATTTTCAGGTGTAAGTCCTCCCAAATCCATACGTGTTTTTGTGTCCTGAGCATGAGAGACGAAAGGCCTAGCTTTTAAAAAGCTGTGAGAGAGGCCTGTTGTTGTGGTGCCAGAGCCCCAGTGGCCTAATGGATAAGGCACTGGCCTCCTAAGCCAGGGATTGTGGGTTCGAGTCCCATCTGGGGTGTAGTGCTAGCAGAGTGGCGCAGCGGAAGCGTGCTGGGCCCATAACCCAGAGGTCGATGGATCGAAACCATCCTCTGCTAGGAACCATCTATATTGTGGCCATGGTGTGAGGAAGCCCACGCTATGTGCAGTGACTCAAAGGCAAACTCTTGGAATGGAGCTTTGCTGTTAGCAGCTCATGTGCTC
Source organism: Colossoma macropomum (assembly GCF_904425465.1). Lineage (NCBI taxonomy): Eukaryota > Metazoa > Chordata > Actinopteri > Characiformes > Serrasalmidae > Colossoma > Colossoma macropomum. Next base: position 24,530,909 of record NW_023494804.1, read on the forward strand.
TTGCACTGTTCTGAATATGTGATGACCCCAGTGTAAAAACAAACTACAAAAAAAAGTGCCCCATTGTTTTTCTCAGCTTCAGCGTAGTCAAATTGTCCAGGTACCCCAAAGGGCAAGGATTTTGGTCCGGAGTTCCGGGCGCCTGACAGCCTCACGTCAGCAGAGTGGCGCAGCGGAAGCGTGCTGGGCCCATAACCCAGAGGTCGATGGATCGAAACCATCCTCTGCTAAAACGTGTCCAGTTTTCTCACATTTCTTGCCCGTGTGCTGTGTTGTGAGCTCACTTGAAATGCTTGGTGATAAATCTGAACAAGCTACATGTGCTGCGCTTTCAGCTTAACCAGTCTTCTAGTTCTTTCTGTTGTTGTTTGTTAATTGTGGAACAGACAAACACAGTCACATCTGGAGTAGCGAAATGAAATTGTCTTTATTTTTGAAGACTTTTTTTACAACTCTAGTACAAATTGCATAACAAAATTGTACAAACAAAGAAACGAAGCACAGGAGAAGTAGACATTATAAGAGGCTTAAAAACAGTATATCTACGTCATTATATTTCCAATGGACAGATAAAAAAGTTGCCGCACTGGCCCTACACGCGGAGCCGTACAATTCTGCTACAGACGTTCTCGCTCTCTTCAGCCAAGCTTTTGCTCCGCTGCTCTCTGTGTTTCAGTGGTGCTGTCCTGGGTCTGTGTGGTTTCTGACCGAGCTATCTCACCAGCTTGACTGCTGTCGATGGTTAGCACTCTGTCAGGTTTTTCAGACTGCTGTGTGTTTGGTGCCTGAATGAATAGTTTTCCATCAGCCAGGGAGCAGCTCAGCGCCTCTGGATTCACTCCTTCCGGCAAGACAAACTCCCGCCTGAACTCCTGGACTCTGTGTGAGTAAGATCCTTTCCCATCTTCCTCTCTCTTCTCTGTCTTCCCGCAGACGCGCAGCTTCCTTCCCACCTGTTTGACGGACAGTTCCTCGGGGGAGAAGCCTTTAGCATCCAGGGTCAAGGCAAAACCACCTCCCTCTTTCTCCACTGCGTAGGAGAGCGGCTGGACCACGTCAGAGGCGGCGGTCTGGGAGACTTTCTGAAAGATCTCGTGCTGAAGTTTCTCCAAAAGCTTCAAAGTAGTCTCTATGCCCTGCATGTTTTTCAGCAGTGCATCTCTGTGATGGTAAAGAGGAACAACCTCAGGCCACAGACTGCGCACAGGCCAGGGAATGTCCATGAATGGGCTGAATGAAGGCTGTAAGCCGTACAGACTCAACATTCTCTTCTACGGTTGTGTTGACTCTTGATTGCTCTGTCAGATAGCGTAGCAGCTCTCTTTGATTTGACCTGAGCGCTGTGAGCTGCTCAGGCTTTATAAAGAAGCCTGTTTTACTTCCAGTGAGTTCCTGAACTTTCCTGTCATTACCGCAGTTGTCCAGTGAGTGTCAGTAAAGAGAAAGTGTGTGACATCACCCCAGTCATTTTCTAAGTGTGTCAAGTCAGGTGAGTAAAGTTGGCTGCTACATGACATGAGAGGAGAAGGCCTCTGAAAGGTGTGGATTTACTGAAAGTATTAACATGCGAAAGCTTGGCTAAACAGGGCTCTAAACAGGTCGTTTCGTAAGAGCAATGCGGGAAGGCTTGTTTTATCTGGAGGCAAACATCACTGATGTTGTGCTCTGCATTTAAGCAGTGAGGGAAATGAAATGTAGCGTACACACAGGCTGGCTCTGCTTTGTGTGAGACGCTAATTGTCAGTTCAGACTTGCTGAAGTGATTTTCAGGTGTAAGTCCTCCCAAATCCATACGTGTTTTTGTGTCCTGAGCATGAGAGACGAAAGGCCTAGCTTTTAAAAAGCTGTGAGAGAGGCCTGTTGTTGTGGTGCCAGAGCCCCAGTGGCCTAATGGATAAGGCACTGGCCTCCTAAGCCAGGGATTGTGGGTTCGAGTCCCATCTGGGGTGTAGTGCTAGCAGAGTGGCGCAGCGGAAGCGTGCTGGGCCCATAACCCAGAGGTCGATGGATCGAAACCATCCTCTGCTAGGAACCATCTATATTGTGGCCATGGTGTGAGGAAGCCCACGCTATGTGCAGTGACTCAAAGGCAAACTCTTGGAATGGAGCTTTGCTGTTAGCAGCTCATGTGCTCTTGCACTGTTCTGAATATGTGATGACCCCAGTGTAAAAACAAACTACAAAAAAAAGTGCCCCATTGTTTTTCTCAGCTTCAGCGTAGTCAAATTGTCCAGGTACCCCAAAGGGCAAGGATTTTGGTCCGGAGTTCCGGGCGCCTGACAGCCTCACGTCAGCAGAGTGGCGCAGCGGAAGCGTGCTGGGCCCATAACCCAGAGGTCGATGGATCGAAACCATCCTCTGCTAAAACGTGTCCAGTTTTCTCACATTTCTTGCCCGTGTGCTGTGTTGTGAGCTCACTTGAAATGCTTGGTGATAAATCTGAACAAGCTACATGTGCTGCGCTTTCAGCTTAACCAGTCTTCTAGTTCTTTCTGTTGTTGTTTGTTAATTGTGGAACAGACAAACACAGTCACATCTGGAGTAGCGAAATGAAATTGTCTTTATTTTTGAAGACTTTTTTACAACTCTAGTACAAATTGCATAACAAAATTGTACAAACAAAGAAACGAAGCACAGGAGAAGTAGACATTATAAGAGGCTTAAAAACAGTATATCTACGTCATTATATTTCCAATGGACAGATAAAAAAGTTGCCGCACTGGCCCTACACGCGGAGCCGTACAATTCTGCTACAGACGTTCTCGCTCTCTTCAGCCAAGCTTTTGCTCCGCTGCTCTCTGTGTTTCAGTGGTGCTGTCCTGGGTCTGTGTGGTTTCTGACCGAGCTATCTCACCAGCTTGACTGCTGTCGATGGTTAGCACTCTGTCAGGTTTTTCAGACTGCTGTGTGTTTGGTGCCTGAATGAATAGTTTTCCATCAGCCAGGGAGCAGCTCAGCGCCTCTGGATTCACTCCTTCCGGCAAGACAAACTCCCGCCTGAACTCCTGGACTCTGTGTGAGTAAGATCCTTTCCCATCTTCCTCTCTCTTCTCTGTCTTCCCGCAGACGCGCAGCTTCCTTCCCACCTGTTTGACGGACAGTTCCTCGGGGGAGAAGCCTTTAGCATCCAGGGTCAAGGCAAAACCACCTCCCTCTTTCTCCACTGCGTAGGAGAGCGGCTGGACCACGTCAGAGGCGGCGGTCTGGGAGACTTTCTGAAAGATCTCGTGCTGAAGTTTCTCCAAAAGCTTCAAAGTAGTCTCTATGCCCTGCATGTTTTTCAGCAGTGCATCTCTGTGATGGTAAAGAGGAACAACCTCAGGCCACAGACTGCGCACAGGCCAGGGAATGTCCATGAATGGGCTGAATGAAGGCTGTAAGCCGTACAGACTCAACATTCTCTTCTACGGTTGTGTTGACTCTTGATTGCTCTGTCAGATAGCGTAGCAGCTCTCTTTGATTTGACCTGAGCGCTGTGAGCTGCTCAGGCTTTATAAAGAAGCCTGTTTTACTTCCAGTGAGTTCCTGAACTTTCCTGTCATTACCGCAGTTGTCCAGTGAGTGTCAGTAAAGAGAAAGTGTGTGACATCACCCCAGTCATTTTCTAAGTGTGTCAAGTCAGGTGAGTAAAGTTGGCTGCTACATGACATGAGAGGAGAAGGCCTCTGAAAGGTGTGGATTTACTGAAAGTATTAACATGCGAAAGCTTGGCTAAACAGGGCTCTAAACAGGTCGTTTCGTAAGAGCAATGCGGGAAGGCTTGTTTTATCTGGAGGCAAACATCACTGATGTTGTGCTCTGCATTTAAGCAGTGAGGGAAATGAAATGTAGCGTACACACAGGCTGGCTCTGCTTTGTGTGAGACGCTAATTGTCAGTTCAGACTTGCTGAAGTGATTTTCAGGTGTAAGTCCTCCCAAATCCATACGTGTTTTTGTGTCCTGAGCA